>NC_082668.1:57883738-58185512 GCF_025265405.1 Mesoplodon densirostris
TACATTCACCCAAGTCCATATTTACATTAGAGTTCACTCTTGCTGTTGTTCATTCTATGGGTTTAAACAAATGTGTAATGGCTTGTGTGCATCATTATAATGTCATACAGAGTATTTTCACTGCTCTGAAAATCCTCTGGGTTATTCCTAGTCATCCGTCTCCCTTCCTCCCAGGCCTGGCAACTACTGATCTTTCTGCTGTCTCCACAGTTTTGTGTTCTCCAGAATGTCACATAGTTGGAATCGTATAGCATGTAGCCTTTTCAGATTGGCTTCTTTCACTCTGTAGTGTGCATTTAAGGTTCCTCCATGTCTTTTCATGGCTTGATCATTTACTTTTTAGTGGTGAATAATATAATGATAATAATGTTACACAGTTTCTTTATCTGTTTACCTACTGGAGAACATCTTGGTTACTTCCAAGTTTTGACAGTTATGAACAAAGCTGCTATAAACATCTGTGTGCAGGTTTTGTGTGGACATTTTAACTCCTTTGGGTAACTAACAAGGAGTGTGATTGCTGAATTGTATGATAAGAGTATGTTTAGCTTTATAACAAACCACCAAACTGTCTTCCAAAGGAGCTGTACCATTTTGCATTCCTATCAGCAATGTATGAGAGTTCCTGCTGCTCTGCATCCTCACCAGCATTTGGTGTTATCAGTATTCTCGATTTTTGTCATCTAATAGATAGATAGTGGTATCTCATTATTGCTTAGTTTGCGTTTCCTTGATGACATACGATGTGAAGAACCTTTTCATATGCTTGTTTTCCACCTACGTATCTTCTTTGGTAAGGTATCTGCTAAGGCCTTTAGTCCATTTTTTAATCAGGTGATTTGTTTTCTTATTGTTGAATTTTAAGAGTTCTTTGTATATTTTGGATGATAGTCCTTTATCAGATGTCTTTTGAAATATTTTTCTCCTAGTCTGTGGCTTGTCTTCTAATTTTTAAAAAATTTCTTTTAACATTGTTTTTCACAGAGCAGTTTTTAATTTTAATGCAGTCCAGTTTATTAGTTATTTATTTCATGAATCATGCTTTCGATATTATATCTAAAAAGTCACCATCATTTCCAAGGTCATCTAGGTTTTCTCCCATGTTATCTTCTAGGAGTTTTATAGTTTTGCACTTTTCAATTAGTTCTATGATCCATTTTGAGTTAATTTTTGTGAAGCGTGTAAAGTATGTATCTAGATTCATTTTTTTGCATGTGGGTTTCCAGTTGTTCCAGCACCATTTGTTGAAGAGATTATCTCTGCTCCATTGTATTACTTTTGCTCCTTTGTCAAAGATCAGTTGACTCTATTTATGTGGGTCTATTTCTGGGCTCTGTATTCTGTTCCATTGATATGTGTCTATTCTTTCACCAATTCCACACTGTCCTGATTGCTGTAGCTTTATAGTAAGTCTTGAAGTTGGGTAGCAACTTAATTCTTCCCCTTTAATAGTGTATTGGCTACTCTGGGTCTTTTGCCTCTCCATATAAACTTTAGAATTGCCTCTCCATATAAACTTTAGAATAAGTTTGTCTGTATCCACAAAATAACTTGCTGGGGTTTGATTGAGATTGCTTGAAATTTATAGACCAAGTTGAGAAAAATGGATATCTTGCATTTATTCTCCATTCATTTTCTGAAATGATGAAGGATATCTTAGTCTGCTTGGGCTGCTATAACAAAATATCACAGACTGGGTGTCTTAAACAACAGACATTTATGTCTCAGTTCTGGAGGCTGGAAGTCAGAGATGTGAGTGCCAGCATAGTTGGATACTCATAAGGTCTGTCTTTCTGCCTTTCAGGAAACTGCCTTCTTGCTGTATCCTCACATGGTGGAGAGAGAAAATATGCTCTCTTGTCTTTTCTTATAAGGATATTAATCCCACCAGGAGGACTCCACCAACATGACCTCAACTAAACTTAATTACTTCCTAAAGATCCCATCTCAAAATAGTAATTGAAGGTTAGGGCTTCAACATAGGAATTTTTGGGGAGACATAATTCAGTCCATAGGAAAGGACTTCTGGTAAAGTTTCAAATAAAGCAATTTCCCTGGTAGTTGTGTTCCTGAAAATGCAGTGTATGTCAAAAATGGTGTAGAAATACTTGTGTGTCCATAAAAAACAGAATTAGGTCCTAGGCTCAGATAATTTCAAGCAAGATTTCACCTTCATTCTGTGAGCTACTGCCCTTAATTTCTCTTCTCAACAAATGCCAGTAGCATCAGAAATGCCACAAGTTTTCAAAACTTACCCTGTTAAGAATTACTGGAATAGATGAAAAAAGAAAAAAAAAAGGAACACATTATCAGCATAGAACAGAAAAGAGAAGAGAGAAGGCAGTAGGCTAACACTTATTGAATGCCAGGGCACAGATCACAAACTTAAAGATGGAATGAGATTTTGTTCTCAAAAACCATTTTTAAAAATTGAATTTGAATGCCAATCTGCCACAGTTTTTATCACCTTTTATGGCTTTACATTTACCATGCTTTACTTATTTGTGTTACCCTCCGGTCTCCTAAAGATATTTAAGTTGTTTTTGCTGGTCTATGGACTCAGGAGCTGAGTATCCATCCACCTGTTTAATCCCTATAACTACCCATCCAAGGAGTAGTTCTATGGTCTCCATTTTATAAATGAAGAAACTGAAGCTTAAAGAGATTAAGTAACTCATCCACTATCACACAGCTTGTAAGTGGTAGAGTCAAGATTTACACCTTTAAAAAATGTTGTTTAAACTAAAAAGAAAAAACTATACTTTTTTCATAACACATTCACCAGAGATACATCCCATGTCTGCCTGTGAAGACGCAGCTCTTTGGTGTTGATGTTGGAGAAATGCCAACTACATGAGCCTTGAAAATGGTGCCCTGATTTCTGACACTGATATCTGGGATGAGTGATTGATGGTCCTTAGACAGGTGACATGTGATCACAGGTTTGATCGAAGTGAGACCCCCAAAACGTTTAACTCACATTGCATTTCTTTTTTTTTTAATGATTTAAAAAATTTTTTTAATTTATTTTTTGGCTGCGTTGGGTCTTCACTGCTACATGCGGGCTTTCTCTAGTTGCAGCAAGTGGGGGCTAGTCTTTGTTGTGGTGTGCAGGCTTCTCATTGTGGTGGCTTCTCTTGTTGTGGAGCATGGACTCTAGGCGCATGGGCTTCTGTAGATGTGGCGGGTGAACTCAGTAGTTGCAGCACGTGGGCTCAGTAGTTGCGGCACACGGGCTGTAGAGCACAGGCTCAGTAGTTGCGGCGCACGGGCTTAGTTGCTCAGTGGCATGTGGGATCTTCCTGGACCAGGGATTGAACCCATGTCCCCCGCACTGGCAGGTGGATTCTTAACCACTGCGCCACCAGGGAAGTCCCTCACATTGCATTTCTTACCTGCTCAGTTTATCCACTCCTGTTTAAGCAGCCCAACAGCATCTATAAAGATTTTTCTCCACAGTGTGCTCCTGTAAATAAGTAATTTATCAAATTAAACCTTCCAACAAAGAGTTCAAAGACATGCTATATCAATGGCACCTCACTGAGTGTCTGTTCTATGCAGGGATCCTGGTGAGACAGTCACCTCCTATCAACACTTGCGATTGCTGTGGGTCTTGTGATTTAAGAGGCTTTGGATGAACTTAGGTTTGCAATTCATTTGAATAGTCCCAGTCTTCTGATTACATCCTAAGGGTTAATTCTTTGGAATTCAATAATGTACTGCAAAACATGATAAACAACCCATTTCCTTGGGTTTTGCTGTAATTATCTTTGGGAGATAAATCTCACGTGTATGAGAAGGCAAGGTTATAGGATGAATGGATGGTTTTTATTTATCCTGGCATTTGGGGCAGTAATAACTATAAAATTCATTGATCGAGCACCTGAGCCATATCAGGTTCTACAAAGATACTAGAGTGACCATGTTTGTAATTCAGGTCCCTGTGTCCCTGGTCATAGCTGGCTGGACCAGGGATGGACACCTGACCTAACTTGAATTTCCTCTGGGATTTTGCACTTGTGACTGTGAATGGATAGTCAGTGTTTATTCTTGAACTTGAAGACATTCTTTAACTTGAACTTGAAGGGAGAGAGGGCATTTTTCACACCTGAGAGAAGAGGTATAGAATGAGGTTCAGGGTCAGAGCGGGCGGCGGTAGGAGCCTGTGCAGCTCCAGAGAGACCAAGAAACTTCCTGAAGCACCACCTTGTTTCCTGAAAGTGCTGCAGTTGCTGGTTTTAGTCCCAGGAATGCACGTACAGCTTTTGAGGTTAAGTGAAATCACTAATATTTAAAATAAATACACTTTTTTTTTTGCTTAAGTCTGAGTCATTTTTCTAGAATGTTCAAGCAGACAATTTCTGACTCAAACAACTAGGTTCTTAAAATACATCATTTTGTTTAATCCTTTCAACAACCCTGTGAGGTAGGTAATGTAATTTCTGTTTTGCAGATGAAGAAAGTGAGGCTCAGAGCAATTAACTTCCCCAAGGTCACACAGCTAGCAAATTACGAAGCCAAGAAGTTAAACCCACAAAAATTCCTTGTACATCTTTACTTATGTTAAAATAAACCCTTATGCTTGTGTTTATAGTTCCAAAACATGTGTGCTATATTGCTTCATCCTCATGTTGCTTTGGGGAAAGGGATATTTTGCAGATGGATATAGTGTGGAAAGGTTAAGCAAGCCATTGAATCTGAACTTATATAGTTATATATTATATATATTTATATATTATATGTGTGTATATACATTTAAATTTTTAAAAAATGAATTATCAATATTTCATACATATAAAAACATAGGTAAGTAAGGTGTGAAGCCAAGTGGAATAAAGATCTGTGCAGGACACTATGTATGAAGTGAAATGTTACTAATATGATGGAAACCTCCCATGTCCCCTTCCTGATCATATCCCTCTCACCACTGGCCCAGGACAACCAATGTTCTCCTTGGAGTTTATCATCTTCTTTCTTTTCATTATAGTTTTATATAACTGATGTATCTTCAACAATATATTGCTTAGTCTTGTTCCTGAACTTTGTGTAAAAAAATGCTGTATGTAAAATTTTCCAGCTTGCTTCTTTCACCCAACATTATGTTTCTGAGATTCATCCATAGTCATGCATGTAAGGGTATTTCATAAATTTTCACCTCTATAAAGCATTCCATTGGATGAATAAGCACAGTTTATTCATCCACCCCCTTGTCAGTGAACTTTTAGTTTATTTCCAGTTTTTTGCAATCATGTACAATGCTGCTGTGAAGAGTTTGAATTTTGCCCTGGGGCACGGGTATGAAAGATTCTCTCGGGTGCATCCCAAGGAGTAAAATTTGCTGTATGGTAGGAGAGGTACCTCTTCGACTTTATGATAAACTGTGATCCAAAGTGATTACACTCTCATCAGCGGTCTGTAAGAGTTCTTATTACTTCACATTCTTGCCAACTCTTAGTATTGTTTGGTTTAAAATTTTCACCAATTTGGTGGCTAGGAAATGGTGTACCAGTTTATATCCTTTACCCACTTTTCTATTAGCCTGTTTGTCTTATTCTTACTGATGTATAAGAGCTCTTGTATATACAGCACGTCCCCTACATACGAACGAGTTCTGTTCCAAGAGCACGTTTGTAAGTCCAATTTGTTTGTTAAGTCCAACAAAGTTAGCCTAGGTACCCAACTAACACAGTTGGCTATATGGTACTGTACTGTAATAGGTTTATAGTACTTTTCACACAAATAATAATAAAAACAAACACAAAAATAGATTATTTATTACCCTTTCCCTACTTATCTGAAATGTTTCTTCCACCATATATCAAGTTTCCATATATTTGTGGTTTTGTTTCTGAATTTTAAAAATTATTTAATTGGTCAGTTCATCTCTCTCTCAATATGTATAGATATAAATGATGAGAGATAGGAGAAGCTTTGTATTGTCACGAAATCCAGTAAATTCCCCTATGTTCTTTTTCTTTAGATGTGTTGAGGCAGCTAGCTATTCCCCAAACCTAATTCCGCTTTTTCCTGGGCATGCTGCTGGACTTCAGTTCGCAGCCTCTCTTGCAGTTAGATGTTTACAGGTCGAGTAATATGTGTCACTGATAGAGTGAAGCAGTTTCTCTCTGTACTCTATCCTCACTGGCCAGCTAACTGTGGGGGACTTTGAGTCCAAAGGACCACATGGAAGACTGCCAGCTGATAAGATCAGCAAGTCCACCCATGCCAGACTCTTACATGAGAAATAAGCTAGCCAGTGAAATTGTGCATATGATGTGTTTGTTATAGAAACTAACAATACCCTAATTAATTTTTGTATGACGATTGTTTTGGCTTTGATCTTCAGTATAAAACTTTTGAATCAGCTTTACAGATGCATACATACACTAAATCTGTTTGGATTTTAATAGAATTTTATTAAATCAGTGGAAAGAACTGATATATTTATGACAGTCTTCCTATCTATGATTATAACTTTCCATTTACTCTTTTTAGGTGTCATTCAATAAAGTTCTCAACTTTTATTAAATTTATTCCAAGTTACTTTATATTTGGTTGCCATGGCAAATCTTTTTAAAACAAATGATCCTCTTTTTCTTATTTGGTGTTTGTGTATAGGAACACAATTTTTACAAAGTGAACTTTTGTGCTGTAACTTTACCATACTCTTTTACTAATTACAAAAATTCTTTTAGTTTTTTTGGGTGTTCTATATAGAAAATCATGTCATTTTCAAAAAATGAAGATTTTGTTATCCTTTTTTTTTGATTCTCTGTTATCATTTTTCCTTGTCTTATTAAACTGGCTAGGACTTTCAACACAGTGTGGGATAGAAACAGTGATGTAGGGCAACCTTGACTTGGTTCTTATTTTAAAGGAAATGTTTCTAAATTTTGAACCTGAAGAGTGATGTTTGCTATAGGTTGTTTGTAGTTGTCCTTTATTAGATAAGGGTAATTCCCTTTATTTCTAAGTTTCTGAGCATTTATATTAAAATACTGAAATTTATCCAATTTCCATCATCTATTGAGATAATCATACATCATTTCCCTTTTACTATATTAGTGTAGTGAATTTTTTTGAGTTAACATGGAGGAATATTTTCTTTTTTTATTAATTTTTATTGGAGTATAGTTGCTTTACAATGTTGTGTTAGTTTCTGCTGTACAGCAAAGTGAATCAGTTATATGTATACATATATTCCCTCTTTTTTGGATTTCCTTCCCATTTAGGTCACCACAGAGCATTGAGTAGAGTTCCCTGTGCTATACAGTAGGTTCTCATTAGTTATCTATTTTATACATAGTATCAATAGTGTATATATGTCAATCCCAATCTCCCAATTTATCCCACCCGCCCCCTTGGTATCCATAAATTTGTTGTCTACCTCTGTGTCTCTATTTCTGCTTTGCAAATAAGTTCATCTGTACCATTTTTCTAGATTCCACATATAAGCAATATTATACGATACTTGTTTTTCTCTTTCTGACTTACTTCACTCTGTATGATGGTCTCTAGGTCCATCCCACATGTGGATGAACATTTCCTAATGTTAAGACAAACTTACAAGATGCCTGACTTGGTCTTGATGTATTATATATTTTTAACTTTTTCTAGATTTGGTTTGCCAATATTTGGTATAGGTGTATTGAGTCTGTGTTCCGGAAGGAGGTTGGTCTGCCCTTTTCCTATCTCATGCCTTCTTGTTCTCTTTTCTCCTTGAGGGACCCTGATTAGACACCCACAGCAGATCTCATCATTCCATCCTCTACGTTTCCTGACATCCCTTTCGTACTTTCCATCTCCTTTTCTCTCTGGGCACATTCAATATAATTTTTCCAGGTTTATAATTTTCTGTTTATCTGTGTGTAACCAGCTTTTTAACCCATCTATTTTTAATTAAATGCTTATACGTTTTATTTTTTAAAGTTTTATTCAGTTCTTTCCCCAAATCTTCCTCGCTATTGTGAGGAATCCCTTTTGTCCTTGCTAATTTTTTTTGTATAATATTTTTATTTCTTCAAACAATCTTATACACAATTTTTCTATGTGTTTATGTGGTAATTCTAAGCTATGGTTCTGTGGGGATCATATATCTTGTTTATTTGTTCATTTGTTTGTTATATTGATTCTTACTCATGGCAGCCTGTTTCTTGGTATGTTTGGTCTTTTTGTGTGTGTGTGTGAATTCCTATGTAGCTGAATTTAATCTGAGTTTCTTGAGAGGCCAAGGTTGCCCTTCTTACCTCTGAATAGGGCTAATGTTGGCTTTCAATAAAAGCCAAGGGGTACTAACAACTTGGCTCTCTCTAATTCTTTGGCTTGCATTTTTCTGGACATGAAGATAATATAAACTCAATATCCACACCCATGTGGCGGCAGGTCCGTGGCCACCTGTACACAGAGAAGAAGTGTGGTTTTCATTATTATTTCTAACAGTGGTGGCAGAGATGGGCGGATTTCCTTATCACCTCCCTTTGCTGCAGGCAGAGTATTTTTTTCCTGGCTTACTCTTCCGTTTTGCGGCTCAGGGGTTATGTGGGTACGTTGGTGAAGAGAGCATCTCACGTCCTTAGATGAAGCTTTGTTCAAACGTGGGCAGTCCTAATCTCTAATTTCCCTTATGGCCAGCCATTAATTCCAAATTGCAGAGTTCTTGGTAAAGGCGTTTGATTGTTTGCTACTCTCATTTTATTCACAAGCACTTTGTTGTGGTTGTTTGTGTTTGTTTTTGCCCTTGGGGATTTCCATTATTGTGAGCTCAGCAATGTTTCTAACTTCTTGTAAATTGATTCAACATCCATTCAGCATCCATTCGGAATGGGCCATTTATTTTTGTCAGAATCTAGTTCCCTTTCTTGCCAGAAAGAGAAGTCCCAGAGCATCCTTTTCTTTTCTCTTAACCCTGCTCACTAGTTAGCAAGTGGATGAAATCCAGTTGTCTTTCCTGTGTCAGAAGATCTGTTTGGGAGTTAATCAAAAGTACACTGAGTTTTGGAAGCTACAAATCCAGGTCTGGCTGATTAAAGCACAAATTGGTAGACAGTAAAACTCAGAGTCTACATGGGCTCTCAGCGGATGCATGAAGCAGGTTGTGTTTCAATACCTTCTGGAAGGCAGCTAGAAGAAGTGTTGTTGTTGTTTTTTCTTTTTTTTTTTCTGGAGGCTTTTAGAGCAGTCTCTGAGGTTGGTCTAGCTGCTCGTTGGTTGGTTGGTTGGTTGGTTTTGCTTATATGGAGTCCCAGTTATCAACCTACTCACCTAAACCTTTGGTAGCCAATTTTCCTTAAAAAGGAGTAATAAATCTCAGAAATAGCTTATTTGTGTAATATGACCCAGAACTCCCAAAAGTTAAAAGTTCAGGTAGATATAACTAAAATCAAACAGATGACCTAAAATAAATTTAGCCTTTTCCAATTTTTTTCATTTTGAAGTTCATTTTTAAACATCAGAATATGTACTTACGGTAGTCATAAATAGGTAGCTGATTGTGTTCACCCAGCCTTCTGAGGTGGGGGAAGGTAGAAGGAGGGGGAAACTAGAAGAATAGAGAAATGGGGTGCCCAGGAGGCTGTGCTTGATTTTTTTTTTTCCTGATCAAATAGGTTTTCTGAAAACAACTAAGCATAATTTTAGAAAACTGTTTTGCAAGGCTGAATTCATTCTTTTTTCTTCTTCTTTGAAATATACTTTGTTACTTCGTGAGATTATTCCATTATCATTTTTTCACTTCATGAAAAATAGTCCAATAGTACCTTCCTGTCTACCCAATTCCCTTGAAAGTCTAATCCTGATATCCAATAACAATCCAGCCAATTCTAGGAAAACCTTGTGAGGTAAAGATTGAGTTCAGTGGCTAACAAGAATAAGAGGCAATTCATTAGAAATATAGTATGCAATACTGTATGCTAACACACATACATGGAATCTAAAAAAATGGTACTGATGAACCTAGTGGCAGGGCAGGAATAAAGACACACGGGGAGCGGGGAGGGGAAGCTGGGATGAAGTGAGAGAGTAGCATTGAAATATATACACTACCAAATGTAAAACGGCTAGCTGCTGAATAGCACAGGGAGATCAGCTCGGTGCTTTGCGACAACCTCGGGGGATGGGATAGGGAGGGTGGGAGGGAGTTGCAAGAGGGAGGAGATATGGAGATATATGTATACATGTAGCTGATTCACTTTGTTGTGCAGCAGAAACCAGCACAACAGTGTAATGCAATTATACTCCAATAAAGATATTTTTTTAAAATTAACTATTAAAAAAGAAATATAATATGCATTTTGTAATTTTACTAAGGAAAGATTCACTATCTGAAGGCTAGCTGAATTACAAATTGTAAGAAAACTTTAAAAACAATGGAATCGAGTGATTCAGAGTATACAATATTAAATCCTGAATTGGAGGAAGCAATTTCCACTATCCTTTATTTATTAAACTCAAGTCTGTTTGAAAACGGGAGATAGTCATGAATGTGGACTTGCTTTTGCTGCCAATTTTAGGCATAAAATCTTTTTAGTACCTGGTAAAAGTGATAATAAAAGTAATTCTATCCAGTGGAAAATGTGAGCATGTGTGCAGGTGACCCCCACCTGTGGGTGGGTGTTTCCATACCTACATATATGTATCTATGAGTCAGTCCCTGTCACAGGGTCATCTTGCAGGCTCTGCTATTGCATACAAATCTCATGTTCATCTGTCACCAGGAAGATAATGGTAAACTGCTTATTCTCTGCTTACATTGCAGTGCTCTGTGATTATGTGCTCCGAGTAATGTACAGTGCACATATCTTTATAGCAGCGATGCAACAGCTGAAGAAAATGGTCAAAATAAAGCTTTCAGTGCAGTGTACATAGCCCACCCACAGAGAACTCAAATAATCTATGACGATCTGGAGCCACTCCTGTTCAGAAAAATGACTCAGACCCACTCCAGTGGTTTATGGCTAAAGACTCACTTGACCAGTTACTACCCCTGTGTTAGCTGCATCAGAAGTCCTCATCCCTTTTCCTTCTCCAACACTCTTCATTAGTTTAGCCTGGTCCTAGAGCCCTCTGTCCAGGGATGGTCACTCATCCAAGGGGCTACCAGTGTAGGCACAGTGACAAGTTCTGAAACACGTTTTAGAAACAACCCAGGAATCTTAATTTCATGGATGACCCCTCCCCCGTCCCCCTGAAGCCCAAGAACAATCCAGTCAGACATCTACATGCATGTTCAAATGTGGGTGCTCCAAAGGTGAGGCAACCTGAGGTTTTAATTCAGTCTTGTCTTGAACTTTCAGTCTTCCTGCAGCTCACTGAACATGCTGTGGAATTCCAGACCTCCCTGCCTTTGTACATGATGTCATCCTGCCAAGAATACCTTCTCGCCTTTTCACGTAGAAAACTCCCATTCATGCTTCAGAGTCCATCCTCTCCTGTAAAGCTTTCCCTGATATTTCTGACAGATAATTACTTCCTCTCTCAAATTCTGTGCCTTATTTATCTCTTACTGAAAACATCATGCTAAATTTAAATTATATTTATTAATAACTATTAATAAATAGCTGTCTTACCAATCAGACTGTGAGCTCCTTGGTGGCAAGGGCTGCCGTCTATAAACCTTTATACCCTTGTCTGTATCACAGCATGTATTTAGCCCACAGGTTCTTGAGTAGAATTAAATCCCATGACAACATTAGGATTGTCTGTGCATCTTGGAGAGTGTGATGTGTGTTTACCAGTTATGGAAAGAGCTGCCCCAATCCTCAGACCTCTACTCTATCCATCTAAACCTCAGTCCATAACTCAAATTGAAGGCAACCCACAGTAGAGGATATATTCTTGCTCTGATTGTCTGTGGCCTCCCAAGGAAGTGGCTCATTAATCTCATTACTTTAAGCTGTAAAATAGGTAGGTAGGCATTATTCATGATCTCGGGTTGAAATTAGAGGCCATTGCCATTAATTAGGTTGCCCACAACTCAAGTCCATGGCTTTCTAGGGGCATTTTTTTTTTACCCCAGGAGGGCCATGGATAATGATTTCCAAATAGGATCCAAAGTCTAGATTATCTTCAAACAAGGTGAAATTTTCCCAGAGCTAACAATTAAATAGGTTTATCTTTCTTCTTTCTCCCAGACACCTCTGCCTAAAATCCACTGTGGTTAAGCTGCTGGTTAGTTAGACTTGTAAGATTTATAAGCATTTTGGGATGTTACTGATACTTTTAAAGAGCAAATGATTCCCCCCTGGTAATATCCTCCATGGATTCACAGCCCATTAGATCCCTGGCCTTAGGGACTCAGTGTTTCATTCTGCCCCAAAAGATGGTTGGGAGAGGTAAAGGTCTGTGTTAGAAAGTTTCTGACGAACGTGATCTTTAAAAGCAGGCAGTTCGTTGTTGTCGTTTACCAGTTAGTCTTAGAGTGCTCTGTATTTTCATCTGTTTCGTTTTTCAGGTGGATTTTTAAAATATTTCATTAAATTTCCAGGGAGATCAGCTATGATGATGATGATATGGTAGGTTAAGAGGGCAAAAACTTTCACTTTTTAAACACACTTGCCTGGCTTCCTTCTTCCATCCCTCCCTTCATCCCTCCCATCCTTCCTTCTCCCTTCCTTAACTGAGGGCCTTGGACACAAAGAAATCTAATGCCTGCCAAGTTCTCTCAGTTCACAGTGGGGGTGATGGGGAGGGGGAAGGAAGAGGCCAAGTGAAAGGAAAGCCAGTGATGAGGTTGAGGAAGAGCTTAAAGCGTGGATTGGGAGCCCAGGAGATGTGGGGAGAAGTGGTCAGGGGAGGACTTTCTAGATCCCCGACCTTTACTTCTCCATCTTCTACCCCCAACAACACACACATCTCGGAGGTGGTGGATCAGGCCTCCAGTGCGTGCTCCAGGCAGGAGGAATAGCACCTGCAAATGCAGGGAGGCCTAGAAAGAAATAAGGATATCTCTGTCTTGGGAGTGAGAGATTGATTGACTCCTGCGACAAAATCGGTAGATTCTAAAATAAGTCCTGAAAGATAACTTAGGAATGGAGGGAGCAGATATAAACAGTAACTGAAGCCCGAGGTTGGTAAGAAGATTCTTGGACCCAGATAGTGATTCTGGGGAGAAGAGAGATCAGGATTGCAGGCTGAATCAGGAGAACAAGAGAACCACATTTAAATGTGAGCTCTGGGTAACAGCCTTGCGCATCAGCAAGAATGGGATGTGAGTCCCTATCAGGGATCAGTAAGTCAGGTCTCCTTGGGTCTCTAGATTCCAAGCCCTGGTCCAGTGTTATACACATTTGCCAATAGAGGGAGAGTGTAATGATGAAGACAGTGAGGATGCATCCAGTTGCTATGAGAAGGTGTGTGTCTTGGGCCTGTGGGTGGACAGAGGGGTTTAGCTCCCACATAAGAGTAAATGAGGTAGAAGGCATGGCAACCAGACAGTCTCTGAATGGAGCCCATTTCAAGGATCTAGTGATACTCTGTAACACTTTTCTCCCAAGGTCAAATCGATTTATTATTCTCTGTAGATTAAAAAACTTTTTGGAATAATAACGCTGTGGAGCGATACTAGAAAACATCTCATTGAGGCCTACCCCTGACAGGGAACTGCCCTTGTGATGTTTCTGGACGCCACGAGTAGGCTTGATAGATGTTTGAAAAAAAGTTGTTTTGCAGTGTTGGGTACATAGTATACTAGCAGGAATTGTTAAAACATTTAAATGAGTGAATTTAATTGGTTATAAGTAAATGAAATTGAAACAGGTTCAAGTGCTAAGATCTAGGTTAACTCCCCAGACCTTCACAGGGCAAAAGGATCCTTTTTGCCCTATCTAGGGCGGAGTAGCACTAGACTCAATTCATAAGGACTGACAGTAGTTTCTTATTTCTAAAGAAGAATATCAATTGTCATCTGCTCCTAAGTCAGATGGAGACCTAGGCCATGTTAACTGGAGCCAAGAGACTTTTTACAGAAATTATTGTCATAGGGCTCATGTCAACCAGGGGACAGTCTTTTCAGCCTACCTGGCTTACCCTCCTTCCTAATTCATCCAGAAGCGGGGGCAGTAACACTCACAGAGGATAATGACATGACTGACACTGAGCATCACTCTACAATGAGCTGGGGTCTCCAAGGAGGAGAAATGACCTCGTGGCAAAGGCATGCTAACCAAATATATTGTGCTATGCTATTTTATGCTAATTATAATTTATAATGTACCTTCCGTTTCCATATAAGACCTCAAAGCAGATTATATCAAAATATTTTTTTAAGTTTATTTTTTTATTGGAGCATCATTGCTTTACAATGTTGTGTTAGTTTCTGCTGTACAATGAAGTGAGTCAGCTATATGTGTACATATATCCCCTCCTCTTGGACCTCCCTCCCACCCCACCCCCCCAATCCCACCCATCTAGGTCATCACAGAGCACCGAGCTGAGCTCCCTGTGCTATACAGCAGGTTCCCTCTAGCTATAAATTTTACACATGGTAGTGTATTTATGTCAAACCTAATCTCCCAATTCGTCCCACCCTCCTCTTCTCCCCTGCGTCCACATGTCCATTCTCTACATCAACATCTCTATTCCTGCCCTGCAAATATGTTCATCTGTACCATTTTTCTAGATTCCACATATATGAGTTATATACGATACTTGTTTTTCTCTTTCTGGCTTACTTCACTCTGTATGACAGACTCTGGGTCCATCCACATCTCTACAAATGACCCGGATTCGTTCCTTTTTCTTTTTTTTTTTTTTTTTTTTCTTTTTGCGGTATGCGGGCCTCTCACTGTTGTGGCCTCTCCCGTTGCGGAGCACAGGCTCCGGAGGCGCAGGCCCAGCGGCCATGGCTCACGGGGCCAGCCGCTCCGCGGCATATGGGATCCTCCCAGACCGGGGCACGAACCCGTATCCCCTGCATCGGCAGGCGGACTCTTAACCACTGCGCCACCAGGGAGGCCCTCGTTCCTTTTTATGGCTAATATTCCATTGTATATGTGTACCACATCTTCTTTATCCATTCATCTGTCGTTGGACATTTAGGGTGTTTCCATGTCCTGGCTATTGTAAATAGTGCTCTAATGAACATTGGGGTACATGTGTCCTTTTGAATTACAGTTTTCTGAGGATATATGCCCAGTAGTGGGATTGCTGGGTCATATGGTAGTTCTATTTTTAGTTTTTTAAGGAACCTATATACTGTTCTCCATAGTGGCTGTATCAATTTACATTCCCACCAACAGTGCAAGAGGGTTCCCTTTTCTCCTCACCCTCTCCAGCATTTATTGTTTGTAGATTTTTTGATGATGGCCATTCTGACCAGTGTGAGGTGATACCTCATTGTAGTTTTGATTTGCATTTCTCTAATAATTAGTGATGTTGAGCATCTTTTCATGTGTTTGTTGGCAATCTGTATGTCTTCTTTGGTGACATACCTTCTATTTAGGTCTGCCCATTTTTTAATTGGGTTTTTTGTTTGTTTGTTTTGTTTTTTGATATTGAGCTCCATGAGCTGTTTGTATATTTTGGAGATTAATCCTTTGTCTGTTGCTTCGTTTGCAAATATTTTCTGCCATTCTGAGGGTTGTCTTTTTGTCTTGTTTATGGTTTCCTTTGCTGTGTAAAAGTTTTGAAGTTTCATTAGGTCCCATTTATTTAGTTTTGTTTTTTATTTTCATTACTCTAGGAAGTGGGTCAAAAAAGAGCTTGCTGTGGTTTATATCAAAGAGTGTTCTGCCTATGTTTTCCTCTAAGAGTTTTATAGTGTCTGGTGTTACATTTAGGTCTTTAATCCATTTTGAGTTTATTTTTGTGTATGGTGTTAGGGAGTGTTCTAATTTCATTCTTTTACATGTAGCTGTCCAGTTTTCCCAGCACCACTTATTGAAGAGGCTGTCTTTTCTCCATTGTATGTGCTTGCCTCCTTTGTCAGAGATTAGGTGACCACAGGTGCATGGGTTTATCTCTGGGCTTTCTATCCTGTTCCATTGATCTATATTTCTGTTTTTTGTGCCAGTACCATACTGTCTTCATTACTGTAGCTTTGTAGTATCGCTTGAAGTCGGGGAGCCTGATTCCTCCAGCTTCATTTTTCTTAAGATTGCTTTGGCTATTTGGAGTCTTTTGTGTTTCCATACAACTATGAATTTTTTTTTTCTAATTCTGTGAAGAGGGCTTCCCTGGTGGCGCAGTGGTTGAGAGTCCGCCTGCCGATGCAGGGGACACGGGTTCGTGCCCCGGTCCGGGAGGATCCCACATGCCACAGAGCGGCTGGGCCCGTGAGCCATGGCCGCTGAGCCTGCGCGTCCGGAGCCTGTGCTCCACAACGGGAGAGGCCACAACAGTGAGAGGCCCGCGTACCGCAAAAAGAAAAAAAATAAAAATAAAAATAATTCTGTGAAGAATGCCATTGGTAGTTTGATAGAGATTGCATTGAATCTGTAGATTGCTTTGGGTAGTGTAGTCATTTTCACAATATTGATTCTTCCATTCCAAGAACATGGTATATTTTTCCATCTGTTTATGTCATCTTTGATTTTTTCATCAGTGTTTTATAGTTTTCTGAGTACAGGTGCTTTGCCTCCTTCGGTAGTTTTATTCCTAGGTATTTTATTCTTTTTGCTGCAATGGTAAATGGGATTATTTCCTTAATTTCTCTTCCTGATTTTTTATTGTTAGTGTATAGGAATGCAAGAGATTTCTGTGCATTAATTTTGTAACCTGCAGCCTTACCAAAATCATTGATTAGTTCTAGTAGTTCTCTGGTGGCATCTTTAGGATTTTCTATGTATAGTATCATGTCATCTGCAAACAGTGACAGTTTTACTTCTTTTCCAATTTGTATTGCTTTTATTTCTTTTTCTTCTCTTATTGCCGCAGCTCAGACTTCCAAAACTATGTTGAATAAGAGTGGTGAGAGTGGATATCCTTGTCTTGTTCCTGATCTTAGTGGAAATGCTTTCAGTTTTTCACCATTGAGAATGAGGTTTGCTGTGGGTTTGTCATATATGGCCTTTATTATGTTGAGGTAGTTTCCCTCTATGCCCATTTTCTGGAGAGTTTTTTATCATAAATGGGTGCTGAGTTTTGTCAAAAGCTTTTTCTGCATCTATTGAGATGATCATATAGTTTTTATTCCTTAATTTGTTAATATGGTGTATCCCACTGATTTTGTGTATATTGAACAATCCTTGCATTCCTGGGATAAATCCCACTCGATCATGGTGCATGATCCTTTTAAGGTGTTGTTGGATTCTGTTTGCTAGTTTTTGTTGAGGATTTTTGTGTCTATGTTTATCAGTGATATTGGTCTGTAATTTTCTTTTTTCGTGATATCTTTGGTTTTGGTATCAGGGTGATGGTGGCCTTGTAGCATGAATTTAGGAGTGTTCCTCCCTCTGCAACTTTTTGGGAGAGTTTGAGAAGGATGGGTGTTAGCTCTTCTCTAAATGTTTGATAGAATTCTCCTGTGAAGCCATCTAGTCCTGGACTTTTGTTTGTTGGAAGATTTTTAATTACAGTTTTGATTTCATTATTCATGATAGGTGTGTTTATATTTTCTCATTCTTCCTGGTTCAGTCTTGGAAAATTGTACCTTTCCAAGAATTTTACTGGCATATAATTGTTGTAATAGTCTCTTATAATCCTTTGTATGTCTGCTGTGTCAGTTGTGATTTCTCCTTTTTCATTTGTAATTTTGATTTGAGTCCTCTCCCTCTTTTTCTTGATGAGTCTGGTTAAAAGTTTATCAATTTTGTTTATCTTCTCAAAGAACCAGCTTTTAGTTTTATTTATCTTTGCTATTGTTTTCTTCATTTCTGTTTCATTTTTTTCTGCTCTGATCTTTATGATTTCTTTCCTTCTATTAACTTTAGGTTTTCTTTGTTCTTTCTCTAGTTGCTTTAGATGTAAAGTTAGATTGTTTGTTTGAGATTTTTCTTGTTTCTTGAGGTGAGATTGAATTGCTGTAAACTTCCCTCTTGGAATGGCTATTGCTGCATCTCATAGGTTTTAGGTTGTTGTGTTTTTATTGTCATTTGTTTCTATGTATTTTTTAAATTTCTTCTTTGATTTCTTCAGTGATCTCTTGGTTATTTTGTAGTGTATTGTTTAGCCTCCATGTATTTGTATTTTTTACAGTTTTTTTATTTTACTGTAATTGATTTCTAATCTCATAGCATTGTGGTCAGAAAAGATGCTTGATATGATTTCAGTTTTTTAAAATGTTTTGAGACTCTATTTGTGACCCAAGATGTGATATACCCTGGAGAATGTTCCATGTGCACTTGGGAAGAAAGTGTATTGTGTCGCTTTTGGGTGGAATGTCCTATAAATATCAATTAAATCTGTCTGGTCTGTTGTGTCATTTAAAGCTTGTGTTTCCTTATTTATTTTCTGTTTGGATGATCTGTCCATTGGTGTAAGTGGGGTGTTAAAGTCTCCTACTATTATTGTGTTACTGTCGATTTCCCCTTTTATGGTTGTTAGCATTTACCTTATGTATTGAGGTACTCCTATGTTAGGTGCAGAAATATTTATATTGTTATATCTTCTTGGATTGATCCCTTGATAATTATGTAGCATTTTTCCTTATCTGTTGTAACAGCCTTTATTTTAAAGTCTATTTTATCTGATACGAGTATTGCTACTCCAGCTTTCTTGTGATTTCCATTTGCATGGAATATCTTTTTCCATCCCCTCACTTTCAGTCTATATGTATCCCTAGGTCTGAAGTGGGTCTCTTGTAGACAGCATATATACTTGTCTTGTTTTTGTATCCATTCAGCCAGTCTGTGTCTTTTGGTTGGAGCATTTAATTCATTTACATTCAAGGTTATTATCAATGTGTATGTTCCTATTACCATTTTCTAAATTGTTTTGTGTTTGTTTTTGTGGGTCTTTTTCTTCTCTTGTGTTTCCTGACTAGAGAAGTCCCTTTAGTGTTTGTTGTAAAGCTGGTTTGGTGGTGCTGAGTTCTCTTAGCTTTTGCTTGTCTGTAAAGCTTTTGATTTCTCTGTTGAATCTGAATGAGATCCTTGCTGGGTAGAGTAATCTTGGTTGTAGGTTTTCTCTTTCATCACTTTAAGTATATCCTGCCACTCCCTTCTGGCCTGCAAAGTTTCTGCTGAAAAATCACCTGTCAACCTTATGTGGATTCCTTTGTATGTTATTTTTTGCTTTTCCCTTGCTGCTTGTATTTTTTTTTTCTTTGAATTGAATTTTTCTTAGTTTGATTAATATGTGTCTTGATGTGTTTCTCCTAGGGTTTATCCTGTATGGGACTCTCTGAACTTCCTGGTCTCAGGTGACTGTTTCCTTTCCCATGTTAGGGAAGTTTTCAACTATAATCTCTTCAGATATTTTCTCAGTCCCTTTCTTTTTCTCTTCTTCTTCTGGAACCCCTATAATTCGAATGTTGGTGCATTTAATGTTGTCCCAGAGGTCTCTGATATTGTCTTCAATTCTTTTCATTCTTTTTTCTTTATTCTGCTCCTTGGCAATTATTTCCACTATTCTGTCTTCCACCTCACTTATTCATTCTTCTGTCTCCATTATTCTGCTATTGATTCCTTCTAGTGTATTTTTCATTTTAGTTGTGTTGTTCATCTCTATTTGTTCTTTAGTTCTAGATATTTGTTAAACATTTCTTGTATTTTCTTGATCTGTGCATCCATTCTATTTCTGAGATTCTTGATCATCTTTACTATCATTACTCTTAATTCTTTTTCAGGTAAGTTGCATATTTCCTCTTTATTTATTTGGTCTTGTAGGTTTTTACCTTGCTCCTTCATCTGTGACATATTTTTTTGTCATCTCAATTTTCTGTTTTTTTTTGTAATGAGTGGGATTGTGTTCCTGTCTTACTGGTTGTTTGGCCTGAGGCTTCCAGCACTGGAGTTTGTAGACTGTTGGGTAGAGCTGGGCCTTGATGCCAAGATGAGGACCTCTGGGAGACCTCATGCTGGTGAATATTCCCTGGGGTCTGAGGTTCTCTATTAGTCCAGTGGTTTGGACTTGCAGCTCCCACTGTAGGAGCTCAGGCCCTGCCCCCAGCTCGTGTACCAAGATCCTGCAAACCGCATGGAGCAGCAGAAAATTAAAAAAGGAGCAGAACAATAACAAAGAGTAAAAAATAAAATACAATTAGAAAAGTAACAGATATGTTAGAAAAAATAAGAATATAGGTGAAACACCAATCTGAACGTAAAACAGAACCAGAATAGCAAAAATAAGGAGAAAAAAAAAAAAAAGCTGGAAAAGGCCTTGGCTGTTGGGAGCAGGGCTTAGGCAGTGGGCAGGGCCTATGCTTAGGACCCACAGGGCCTGGAAGGGCCCTGGGGGGCGATGGGGCTTAGACTTAACCACAGCAGGAGGGACCCAGGAGTGCCTCTGGCCATGGAGGGCGGAGGACCAGGTCCAGGACTGCAGCAGGCTCCCTGGCCCTAACTGGGCAGGGGAAATGCTAGGCACATTCCCCCTGATCCTTGATCCTGGAGGGTCCCTCCCTGTTGCCCTCTCTTCTTCTTCCCCCACCTCCCTCCCTCCTATGCCCTTAAGACCCACATGGCCAGAGAGAGCCCCCGGAAGGCAGGGGACCAGACCCAGAAGCCAAACAGACTTCCCGGGGCTGAGGGTGGAGGCACTGCCCTCTGTGCCTCCCCAGATCCTCCAGTCTTGGAGGGTCCTCCCCAATCCACCTCTCCTCCTCTTCCCGCCTCCTCTCTCCCTCCTATGCCCCTAGGACCTATGCGGTCTGGAGGGGTCCGCAAAGAATGGAGGACCAGACCTGGGAGCTCAGCAGGCTTCCCGGGACCCAGTTGGGCAGAGGAAACACTAGGCTTGCTCCTCCCTGATTCTCCTGCCTCTGAGGGTCCTTCCAGGTGTGGGAACCCCTCCTGTCTCCCAGCCACCCCTCAGGGGCACTGGTACTGTCTCCACTTCTCCTCCCCCCTCTCTCCCCGCACATCCTACCTGGTTGCTCAGGTATTCCTGCCATGTCCTTGGGCGTTGAGGTCCCCCAGCAGCATCCGGCAGGTGACCTGGTTGTGGGGAGATGTGAACTACACGTCCTCCCATGCCACCATCTTGATTCCACCCCTCACAATGTTAAAGCACTGTATCAGAATCTATATAAAATACTGTTGAGGTGAGCTAATCCTTGCCCTCAGGGAAGTTACACTCTGGCTGGAGAGATAAGCAGTAAACTACTTATAAAAGTTAAATACTTTGTATTCATTACTATCGATCAAGACACAGTGAAAGCTCAAAATAGTCATTTAAAACATCAGTGAAAGAAATGGATTTCTTATGAATTCTACCAAGGTCACAACCTGGCAGACCAGAGCTATAGTTATTTTTTCTGGCATAATGCTTTTTTTCCCCCCTCTTTCCTTGTTTTAATTAAATTGGGATGCTTTTAGGGTAGACAAGTTCTCTCCAGTTTTCCCAGTTATCCATTTATGTTGCCTGCCTGGCTTCTGGAGGCATTTATGTTACATCTTCAGGTAAATGCCTGTGTTCAGAGGAGAAAAAGTATATTTTGAGATGAGAGAGAAAAGGAAGATACTAAGGCAAATACAGGAAATCTGGGCCCTAAGGAGTGGGTAAGATTTGGATGAATAGAGAATATTGGATCATAAATCATCTTCTTCACATGGCTGAGTTTCATATCAATTGAAATGTAGACACAAGTATAGGTAGGGACCCAATTTGAACATTGGCTTTATTACCTATGAATTAGGCAGGTTAGACTGGGTTACTCTGTGGTAAGAAACATCTTCAAAGTCTCAGAGGCTTAATACAACAAACATTGATTTCTCATTTCTGCTATGTGCCCATTGTAATAACACACAACCCAGACTGACAGAAGGATGTAGCTCTTTGAACTTGGGTATGTGAGCAGCAGGGAAATGATTCTTCAGATCCTTAGCCTCCATGTGGCCTCATTCTTAAAACTGGTCTGCCTGAGAACTCACCCCTCCCTTTACAAGTACCCTTGTCCCCTCTTTGAAAGAAACCATATCTCTATCTTATACTCAATTTTATTATTGTTCTTTTCTCCAGGGTGTAAAAATCTCTTCATCCCTAAAAAAGAGGGGTAATTTGGGAAAGTATAGCTCCTGAGAGAGAATTTTGGGAAAGAGAGTTCAGCTAAGAAGTATTGAAGGAAGCTGGTTTCAGAATCATGGCCAGACACCCATCCATCCATCCATCCATCCATCCATCCATCCATCCATCCATCCATCCATCCATCTATCCATCCATCTATCTTCCTCCCTCCTTCCCTCCCTTCCTCCCCAGCTCTCTATACATCTGTCCATTGCTTGATCTGTCTATCTCATCTGTCTTAAACTGAGAGTTCAGAAATGGAATGTTTGTCACAGGGACACTTACTAACCTATTGGGTTGACTTTTTTAAAATAAAGCACACGTTTTGTCAGAATGCAAACTCAATTTGGCTGACTGGTTTGACAGTGAAGACCCCCTTGCCTGTTAGGTTACATGGCAGACACTTTCTGTGAATTAAATGAGCAAAGTCTGCAGCTCCAAGGTTTTAATGAAAATATATTTAAAGCACACACACAATATACAGGCAATCACATACTCTTTAACTGTTAAACATATGATAAACATGTTAAACGTAAAGTTAAAACTTTGAGGAGATACAAAATTAAGGGGAAAAAAAAGTCCTTTAGGGAGTGTGCTTGCCAAAAAAACCAAATTGTTTTTAAAGACCGCTATCTTGGCTTCTTGGCCTAGCGACAAGGCTGGCTCCCCTGTAGGTTGAGGAGGCCAGCCTTCTAGGTAGTGGTTTTGCAAGTGGCCTTGGGGGAAGGAAAATGGAGAGAAGGACCGAGAAAGAGTGCAAGGCATGGGAAGTTGGGGGAGAAGGTAAAAGCTGAGAGGCAAGTGTCACAAAATGGCCCCAGCGGCTCCTGCTGGGGTGGTGGGTGCTGGGCTAATGAGGCCGGGGTTCCAGGCCTGTTCTCTGAAGCCCGGAGTCCCCCTTTGGCTGCTGACATTGCACCCCAGCTGTCTCACCAAGGTGCGCTGTCACAGAGAGGACCAGCACAGGTGACAAGTTTGCGTCTTAGCTAAAACCCGCCATCGCTAATATAAAAATTGCTCAAAGCTAGCATTCCAAAGCAGAAGGTCAGGGACATATCTGCATGAGGAGAGAAGCCCTTGGTAATACATCTGTGGAAAGTATTTTGCAAACTCTTGTTGAAGACGAGGATGGGGAGCCAGGTGTCCCCACGGTTCACGTGTCATCCTACCCTGTTCCCTTGGAGTTTTCTAGAGAGCCCAACTCACCCCTTGTTCCCTCAAGGAACTCCCAAGGAGGAGGTCCCCAGGATGAAGACAGCAATTCCAAGTGGAGACCCTATGCAGTGTGTTGTCCAAGCCCAGAGGTGCCTGCTTGGGGTTAGGCTTTTATTTTTCTAATTTCTGGAGAAAAAAACATTTAGGTGCATTAATGTAAACAAACAATGAAGGATATCATTGGCAGTGTATTTTTTTCTTGTCTTTTTATTTTCACAAACTAAAAGTAACTGGAACATGTTAAGAAACATCGATACCAACTTCTACTGGGAAGTAAAATTGTGAAAATGGAACAGGACATGGGTGTTGAATCTTAAGTAGTCACAGCTCTGTGAAAGGGAGAGGCAGTGTTCAGCATGTTTGTTTGGGGTGGGGTTTCTGATTCACTCTCTCATTTTTTTTTTCTCTTGAAGTATAGTTGATTTACAATGTTGTGTTAATTTCTGCGGTACAGCAAAGTGCCTCAGTTATACATATATATACATTCTTTTTCATAATCTTTTCCATTATGGTTTATCCCAGGATATTGAATATAGTTCCTGTGCTATATAGTAGGACCTTGTGGTCCATCCATTCGATACATAATAGTTTGCATCTACTAACCCCAAACTCCCAGGCCATCCCTCCCCCATGATTTGCTCTCTTATTGCCCCACTGTCCTCAGGCCCCAGGTCTGCATCACATCGTTGGCCTCTGCTCCAGGGTTGGCAGAGCTAGTGTGATGGTGGAGGACACAGCAGGGTTACACTTAGGTTTGAGTCAAGCCAGACCACAGTTCAGGCCTCAGCTCTAATGTCACTGGGAACTTATCCTCTTAACAGTACTTACGATTAATAATATCTTAATAACAATAACATTTTCTGACAAGTTTGTGGAGTGCCTAATAGGTACTTAGCACTAGGCTAAGCTTTTCATATGTTTTTCCAAACAACCCTTTAAAATCAATTCTGTTATAAGGAAAGTGAGATTTTAAATCCCATGCTCAGGGTCCCATAGGTGGTATATCAGTTTCCAAAGCCACACTTTTTTTTTTTTTTTTTACTGTTGGGCTAGGTTGCGTTGGTTTACTTCACTGTACAGTGGGAACATGAGTGTCTCTGTAGTAGAGTTGTGTGGATTCAAGGAGCCGTGTGTGTATAGTAGATGGCATAGTGACCATTTTAGTGGGTTAACAATAAATGCTGATGCCTGGAAAAGCTAATCATTGATGTTTATTGCATACTTAGTATGTGCCAAACATCGCTCTATGCTCTTTTTGTGTATTTGCATATTTAATCTTATCCTAACAACCACATGAAGTAGGCACCACTATTACCCCCACTTTACAAATGAGGATCTCAGGGCTTGGAATGATTAAATAGCTTGTCCAAGGTCACAAAGCTAATCAATGATAGGGCTGGGATTTTCATCCATGCCATCTGGCTAAAGAGCCCAAGCTCTGATTAAGGAACACTGTCTTTATTATTATCACTGTAAGAGGATATATTTGTCAAGTTTCTCCAGAGAAACAGAACCAACTAACACACATACACACACAAACACACACACACACACACACACACATATATACATGCATAAGTCCCTTGAAAAAAAGATTTATTATAAGAAACTTGCTCATGCAATTATGGAAGAGGGAAAATTCCAAGATCTTCAGGGTGAGTCGGCAAGCTTGGAGACCCAGGAAAGCTGATGATTAGTTCCAGTCTGAATCCAAAGACCTGAGAACCAGGAAAACTGATGGTGTAGTTTGGGTCTGAAGGCTGGCACCCTTGAGATTCAGGAAGAGCCAATGTCTCCATTTGAGTCCAAAGCCAGGAAAAAAGCCAGTGTCCCAGTTCAGAGACAAGCAGGAAATAATGCTCTCTTCCTTGAGGGAGAGTCAATCTTTTTGTTCTATTCAGGCCTTCAACTGATTAGATGAGGCCCACCCACATTAGGGAGAGCAATCTTCTTTACTCAGTGTACCAATTTAAATGTTAGGGACTTCTCTGGTGGTCCAGTGGTTAAGACTGTGCTTCTGAGAACTTCCCTGGTGGCGCAGTGGTTAAGAATCCACCTGCCAATGCAGGGGACATGGGTTTGATCCCTGTTCCAGAAGGATCCTACATGCTGTGGAGAAACTAAGCCCGTGTACGACAACTACTGAATCCCGCACGCCTAGAGCCCATGCTCCACAACAAGAGAAGCCATCGCAATGAGAAGCCCATGCACCTCAATGAAGAGTAGCCCCCTCTTGCCACAACTACAGAAAGCCCGTGTGAAGCAACAAAGACCCAATGCAGCTGAAAAAAAAAAAGACTCTGCGCTTCCAATGCAGGGGGTGTGGGTTTGATCCCTCATCAGGGATCAATGAGGCCACGTGGTGTGGCCAAAAAATAAAATTAAAAAAAAATAACGGGGGGTGGAGTTATTTTTCTTTTTTCCTCTTTTAGATTGGTGTTCTGTTTTACCTTGTTGATTCATTGTTGATTCTTTTATATTTTTATTTTTCCTAATCTTTTATTTTTCTAATTTTATTTTATTCTTTATACTTTGTTAATGGTCTTTCCTTTTGGCTTGTTCCACCCCCCCTTATTTTTTCTTTTTTCTTTTTTCTGTTGTGGTTTTATTTTACCTTACTGCAGTTGTTTCAATTATAGTTTTATTTTTCCTAATATATTTTTTATCTTTCTAATTTTATTTTGCTTTTTATTCTTTGATATTGTACTGCTCCTTTTCTTTCTTACTTCCTTTTTTTTTCCACCCCCACCATTCCACGAAGCTTGTGGGATCTTGGTTCCCAGGCCGGAGGTTGGGCCCAAGCTCCTGTGGTGGAACCTCTGAGTCCAAACCTCTGGACTAACAGAGAACCTCAGACCCCAGGGAATATCAGTCAGAGTGAGGCCTCCCAGAGGTCCTCATCTCAGCACCAAGACCCAGCTGTATCCAACTGCCTGAAAACTCCAGTGCTGGACATCTTAGGCCAAACAACCAGTATGACAGGAATACAGCACCACCCATCAAAAAAAAAAAAAAAAGAAATGACAAAAAAATTTGTTATAGAAAAAGGAGCAAGGTAAAAACCTACAAGACCAAATAAATGAAGACAAAATAGGCAACCTACCTGAAAAAGAATTCAGAGTAATCATAGTAAAGATGATCCAAAATTTTGGAAACAGAATGGAGAAAATATAAGAAACATTTAACAAGGATCTAGAAGAATTAAAGAGCAAACAAACAGTGATGAGCAACACAATTACTGAAGTTAAAAGTACTCTAGAAGGAATCAATAACAGAATAACTGAGGCAGAAGAATGGGTAAGTGAGCTGGAAGATAAAATGGTGGAAATAACTGCCAGGGAGCAGAATAAAGAAAAAAGAATGAAAAGAATTGAGGACAGTGTCAAAGATGTCAGGGACAACATTAAATGCACGAACTTCGAACTATAGGGGTCCCAGAAGAAGAAGAGAAAAAGAAAGGGTCTGAGAAAATATTTGAAGAGATTATAGTTGAAAACTTCCCTAAAATGGGAAAGGAAATAGCCACCCAAGTCCAGGAAGCACACAGAGTCCCATACAGGATAAATCCAAAAAGAAACAAGTTGAGACACATATTAATCAGACTATCAAAAATTAAATACAAAGAAAAAATATTGAAAGCAACAACGGAAAAGCAACAAATAACATGCAAGGGAATCCCCATAAGGTTAACAGCTGATCTTTCAGCAGAAACTCTGCAGGCCAGAAGGGAGTGGCAGGACATATTTAAAATGATGAAAGGGAAAAACCGACAACCAAGATTACTCTACCCAGCAAGGATCTCATTCAGATTGGATGGAGAAGTCAAAAGCTTTACAGAGAAGCAAAAGCTAAGAGAACTCAGCACCACCAAACCAGCTTTACAACAAATGCTAAAGGAACTTCTCTAAACAGGAAACACAAAAGAAGGAAACGACCTACAATAACAAACGCAAAACAATTAAGAAAATGGAAATAGGAACATACATATCGATAATTACCTTAAATGTAAATGAATTAAATGCTCCAACCAGAAGACGTAGACTGGCTGAATGGATACAAAAACAAGACCCATGCATATGCTGTCTACAAGAGACTGACTTCAGACCTAGGGAGACATACAGACTGAAAGTGAGGGGATGGAAAAAGATATTCCATGCAAATGGAAATCAAAAGAAAGCTGGAGTAGCAATTCTCATATCAGATAAAATAGACTTTAAAATAAAGACTACTACAAGAGACAAAGAAGGGCACTACGTATTGATCAAGGGATCAATCCAAGAATAAGATATAACAATTTTATAAATATATATCCATGCAACGTAGGAGCACCACAATACATAAGGCAAATGCTAACAGCCATAGAAGGGGAAATCGACAGTAACACAATCATAATAGGGGACTTTAACACCCCACTTTCACCAATGGACAGATCATCCAAAATGAAAATAAATAAGGAAACACAAGCTTTAAATGACACATTAAACAAGATGGACTTAATTGATATTTATGGGACATTCCATCCAAATACAACAGAATACACTTTCTTCTCAAGTGCTCATGGAATATTCTCCAGTATAGACCATATCTTGGGTCACAAATCAAGTCTTGGTAAATTTAAGAAAATTGAAGTCATATCAGGTATCTTTTCTGACCATAACACTATGAGAATAGATATCAATTACAGAAAAAAAAACTGTAAAAAATACAAACACATGGAGGTTAAACAATATGCTACTAAATAACCAAGAGATCACTGAAGAAATCAAAGTGGAAATCAAGAAATACCCAGAAACAAATGACAATGAAACCACAATGACCCAAAACCTATGGGATGCAGCAAAAGTAGTTCTAAGAGAGAGGCTTAAAGCAATACAATCCTACCTCAAGAAACAAGAAAAATCTCACACCACCTAACCTTACAACTAAAGCAATTAGAGAAGAAGGAGCAAAAAACCCCCAAATTTAGCAGAAGGAAAGAAATCATAAAGATCAGATAAGAAATAAATGGAAAAGAAATGAAAGAAACAATAGCAAAGATCAATAAAACTAAAAGCTTGTTCTTTGAGAAGATAAACAAAATTGATAAACCTTTAGCCAGGCTCATCAAGAAAAAAAAAAGGGAGAAGACTCAAATCAACAGAATTAGAAATGAAAAAGGAGAAGTAACAACTGACACTGCAGAAATACAAAGGATCACGAGAGATTAATACAAGTCACTCCATGCCAAGAAAATGGACAATCTGGAAGAAATGCATACATTCTTAGAAAAGCACAATCTTCCAAGACTGAACCAGGAAGAAATAGAAAATATAAACAGACCAATCACAAGCACTGAAATTGTAACTGTGATTAAAAATCTTCCAAGAAACAAAAGCCAAGGACCAGATGGCTTCAAAGGTGAACTCTATCAAACATTTAGAGAAGAGCTAACACCTATCCTTCTCAAACTGTTCCAAAATATAGCAGAGGGAGAAACACTCCCAAACTCATTCTACGAGGCCACCATCACCCTGATACCAAAACCAGACAAAGATGTCACACAAAAAAGAAAATTACAGGCCAATATCTCTGATGAACATAGATGCAAAAATCCTGGACAAAATACTAGCAAACAGAATCCAACAGCACATTAAAATGATCATACACCATGATCAAGTGGGATTTATCCCAGGAATGCAAGGATTCTTCAATATATGTAAATCAATCAGTGTGATACACCATATTAACAAACTGAAGAATAAAAACCATATGATCATCTCAATAGATGCAGAAAAAGCTTTTGACAAAATTTAGCACCCATTTATGATAAAAACCCTCCAGAAAGTAGGCATAGAGGGAACCTACCTCAACATAATAAAGGCCATATATGACAAACCCACAGCGAACATCGTTCTCAGTGGGGAAGAACTGAAACCATTTCCTCTAAGATCAGGAGCAAGACAGTGTTGCCCACTCTCACCACTGTTATTCAACATAGTTTTGGAAGTTTTAGCCACAGCAATCAGAGAAGAAAAGGAAATAAAAGGAATCCAAATCGGAAAAGAAGAAGTAAAACTGTCACTGTTTGCATGACATGATACTATTAAAGATGCTACCAGAAAACTACTAGAGGTCATCAATGAATCTGGTAGAGTAGCAGGATACAAAATTAATGCACAAATCTCTTGCATTCCTATACACTAATGATGAAAAATCTGAAAGAGAAATAAGGAAACAATCCCATTTACCATTGCAACAGAAAGAACAAAATACCTAGGAATAAACCTACTTAATGAGACAAAAGACCTGTGTGCAGAAAACTATAAGACACTGATGAAAGAAATTAAAGATGATACAAATAGATGGAGAGATATACTATGTTCTGGGATTGGAAGAATCAACATTGTGAAAATGACTCTACTACCCAAAGCAATCTACAGTTTCAATGCAATCCCTATCAAACTACCAGTGGCATTTTTCAGAGAACTAGAACAAAAAATTGTACAATTTGTATGCAAACGCAAAAGACCCTGAACAGCCACAGCAATCTTGAGAAAGAAAAATGGAGCTAGAGGAATCAGGCTCCCAGACTTCAGACTATACTACAAAGCTACAGTAATCAAGAAATATGGTACTGGCACAAAAACAGAAATATAGATCAGTGGAGCAGGCTAAAAAGTCCAGAGATAAACCCACGCACGTGTAGTCACCTTATCTTTGATAAAGGAGGCAAGAGTATATAATGGAGAAAAGAGAGCCTCTTCAGTAAGTTGTGCTGGGAAAACTGGACAGCTGCATGTAAAAGAATGAAAGTAGAACACTCCCTAAGACCATACACAAAAATAAACTCAAAATGTGTTAAAGACCTAAATGTAAGAGGAGTCACTATAAAACTCTTAGAGGAAAACATAGGCAGAACACTCTGTGACATAAATCACAGCAAGATCTTTTTTGACCCACCTCCTAGAGAAATGGAAGTAAAAACAAAACTAAACAAATGGGACCTAATGAAACTTAAAAGCTTTTGTACAGCAAAGGAAACCATAAATAAGATGAAAGGACAACCCACAGAATAGGAGAAAATATTTTCAAATGAAACAACTGACAAAGGATTAATCTCCAAAATATACAAGCAGCTCATGAAGCCCAATATCAAAAAAACAACCCAATCCAAAAATGGGCAGAAGAGCTAAATAGATATGTCTCCAAAGAAGATATACAAATTGACAACAAACACATGAAAAGGTGCTCAACATCAGTAATCATTAGAGGAATGCAAATCAAAACTACAATGAGGTATCACCTCACACTGGTCAGAATGGCCATCATCAAAAAATCTACAAACAATAAATGCTGGAGAGAGTGTGGAGAAAAGGGAACCCTCTTGTACTGTTGGTGGGAATGTAAATTGATACAGCCACTATGCAGAACAGTATGTAGGTTCCTTAAAAAACTAAAAATAGAACTACCATATGACCCAGCAATCCCACTACTGGGAATATACCCTCAGAAGATCATAATTCAAAAAGAGTCATGTAACACAATGTTCATTGCAGCTCTATTTACAATAGCCAGCTCATGGAAGCAATCTAAATGCCCATCAACAGATGAATGGATAAAGAAGAAGTGGCACATATATACAATGGAATATTACTCAGCCATAAAAAGAAATGAAACTGAGTTATTTGTAGTGAGGTGAATGGAACTAGAGTCTGTCATACAGAGTGAAGTAAGTCAGAAAGAGAAAAACAAATACCATATGCTAACACATATATATGGAATTAAAAAAAATGGTTCTGATGAACCTAGGGGCAGAACAGGAATAAAGACGCAGATGTAGAGAATGGACTTGAGGACACGGGGAGGAGGAATGGTAAGCCGGGACAAAGAGATTAGAATTGACATATATACACTACCAAATGTAAAATAGATAGCTAGTGGGAAGCAGCTGCATGGCACAGGGAGATCAGCTCGGTGGTTTGTGAACATCTAGAGGAGTGGGATAAGGAGGTGGGGAGGGAGACCCAAGATGGAGGGAATATAGGGATATAAGTATACATATAGCTGATTCACTTTGTTATACAGCAGAAACTAACACAACACTCTAAGGCTATTATACTCCAATAAAGATGTTAAAAAAATTAAATGTTAATCTCATCTAAAAGCACTGCAAAGGAAACAGATTAATGCTTGATCAAATATTTTGACACTCTGGCGCAGTCAAATTCCCGCATAAAATTAACCATCACAAGTCCACACTTTGTCTACTTGGCACCCATAGGCATCTCCTTAAACCATTTTTAATGTCCGAACAAAGCCAGTGATAAGGTCATAATTCCTCCTAACTGTTCTTTGGTTCATTCACCCTTTTCCTTTAAGAAAGATATATGGACCTCTTGTGATGTAGTTTTATTTATTACATAATACAATTATTTGTGAATGTGCTTGTTTGCCCTACAGTTCTGCCTGTTCCTCTACAGCAAGGACTGAGACTTTCTTACCTTTGATTCCTACCACTTCACACTATAAATGCTTGTAAACAGAAATGAAGCCTTTTTATATGTTGGACACTACACTCATGCTAGAATAAGATGGTTCTTTTTTCTTGTGAATATAAAAATTGGTTGGAAATGACACCGTATAAGAAGTAGTGAGACTATAACTGGGTGCAGTAATAGAACCATGGTGAGGCAGCCCTTTACCCCACTGAGGTTGGGATGGAATATGGGATGGGGTGGGGTGGGGCGCGCATGGGGTAGCTTCCGGAGAAGCGTTTGGATTTGAAAGATACAGAAAGAGTTTTCCAGGTAGGAAAGACTTAAAGTCTATGCAAAGAGAGCAGCACACAGAAGGAAAAATCTAGAAAATTAGCCTGAGGAGAGATGGTGAGTGGCTTTGTATAAGTGCTAAAGAATGAGTACTTAACTTTCTTCCTCATGGGGATCTACAGAAGGATTCCAAGCAGGACAGAGGTGTGATCTGATTTGTATTTTAGAAAGCTCTCTCTTGCTGCATGGTGGATGATGGATCAATTGGATGGGGTGCCACAGGAGACTGGGTGCACTTAAGGGACCATTACTGTCAAACAGGGCAGTGACGGTAAAAGTCTGAACAGAGCTCACCTTGGGGTTTACTCCTGAGGAGTCTCTGAGAGCGGGTCCTTCCCCTCAGCCTCCTACCGCAGCGTGGCAGCTCCATCTGAAAGAGGGAAGGATAACTTAGCGTTCCCAGCTGCACGTTGGGCTTGGATGTTCAACTCCTCCAACAGGCCTTTGATAAAGAAACAAAATAAAGGAAGGCTGATAGGAGCAAGAACTGAACAAATAGGCTAGTGACTAACAGGTGCATCCTCCCTGTGTTCTGGAGAGAAGTTTAATGAAGGAGCCACTATCAGTCACACTCAGGAAAGGACGTGGGGTGATGTTACAGATGCACGCATGAAGGTTCTACCTTCTGGGCTGTTATCTCAGTCAACTCTTGACGTAGGATATATGAAAATGGTTGCTGGGAAAAACTGAAGAAGGAGGATATAACTCTAGGTGAAATGAGGCTTTGTTCTGTTCCCATTATTTTTCTGGCTGTTTGAGCAGGAATAAACTAGTAAAGTGTAATAGAAACAAGCGAAGGTGTAAGGAGCTTGTAGTCTAAACAATGTGTGTCTTAAAATGACTTGTTCCAGGCCATGGGAATATACTTATTGTGTTGTCTAGCTGCTAGCAAGTCCCTTTTTGTTGTGTCAACATTGTGAAAATTTTTTTGGAGAGCAGTAAGACATTTTCCTGTGACTCTGGGCAGGTACAGATGCCCCTACCATCCCCTCCCCCACACCAGCATCCCCAGTAAAGCTGGAGGGAGATTGCTACTGGGGTAGAAGGTCAGGGGTACCATTTGAGGGCTACTTCCAATGTGGAGAGTTACTACTGCGAAGTTCATTCACAGAATGACTAAGCTGTGGGGAGAAGTTGCAAATGGTTATCAGGAAGCCCAGGCTGGGGGAGAGGCAGCATTTTGGGGAAAATTGCTTTCTCCTCCTGTATTTGCAGGCTTAGTGAGTGGGATTTCCACCTATCTAGGTACCCAACCTTGGAACCTCAGGTAATCCTAGATTCCTCCCTGTATCAGTTAGGATAGGATAGGCTGTGCAGCTATAACAAGTGACTCCAAGGTCTCTGTGGTTTTCAACAACCAACATTTATTGTATTTTTGCATTCATGCTGGGTGTCATTTGCAATTATCTGAGCCTCTGCTCCAGATGGTCCTCCTCTGGGACCCAGACTGATGGAGCTGCCTTTCTCTAGAACATTGCTGGTCTTATGGCAGAGGGAAAAGAGAACACCACGATGACACACTGGACCTAAAACTTCTGCAGGGAAGTGATGCACATTAATTCTGCTCACATCTTTTTGACCAAAGCCTGACGTCAGTGAGATGGGGAAGTATAATTCTTCCCGAGGAAGGGCAGCAGTTGTTTCTGTGTGTAAAGGTGTTTTATCTGGAGCCACAGAGAACAGAGTTCAAATCCAAGCTCTTCAACTTTCTAGCTATGTAAGGTGTGCTGTTTGTTCTCTATTTCATGTCTTGGTTGTCTGGAGTCCCCACATAACTTGTATGCTTAGGACAGACAGGGACTTTTTGAAAATACCACTTTGGTTATCTCTAATCTACAGGGTTAGAGGGTATATGCTCAGTATATACTCTGAGTATCAGATCCCTAAGCTGCAGGTATATGAATTATGAATAAATTCATAATCCAGTACAAGGCAGGACCTCCCTTGTACTAAGACTTGGAGGTGGGTGGGTATCATTCTTGATCCCTTCTCATGGACACTTTCAAGCCATTTTTAGTCCTCCTTCAGTCATTGCTCAGGTTCCACGAAAGCCTGTCATCAGACCCAATAGCCTTTCTTTTAGATATTTCACCTATGGACACCTGAGTTGTTCCCTCTTATTCACTGAAGAATATGATGCCAAGCCTCTCCCTTCTTCCCTACTATTCCTGTCATCATTATTGGGAACTTCAGCATCTCTGTTGATGATCAGTCAACACTGGTTCTCTTGGTTCCTTTTCTCTGATGGTGACTTCTTCTCCTCCACTGCAGCCTCACTTTCCCCTGGTCTTGTGCTACACTTTGTTATTACCAATAACTGCACCACCTCCCAAATCTCTATTGTAAGATTACCCTCTGATCACCAACCCTACGTTTCCATCTCACTCTTTGAATATCCCAAGTACAGTAATTCTTTAACCACACTGAGACCTTCAATCTGTTGTCCTTACTATTTTCTCACCATCCATGTTTCCACAGGTCATCACATCCTTCTGTATCTAGCCTAGGTACCTCCCTGGAGTCAGCCAAATTGTGACATTAAGAGCCTCATGCTCTGGACTGCCAAGTCTGCCCAAAACTTCTGTCACCAACTTGGGGATGTTTCTTAGAGCTGCTGTAACAAAATACCACAGACTGGGTGGCTTAAACAGCATATATTTATTGTCTCACAGTCCTGGAGGCTAGAAGTCCAAGATCAAGGTGTTGGGAGGATTGAATCTTTGTAAGTGCTGTGAGGGAGAATCTGTTCCATGCCTCTATCCTGGGTTCTAGTGTTTTGCTGGCCATCTTTGACATTCCTTGGCTTGCAGAAGCATCACTCCAATCTCTGCCTTTATCTTCATATGACATTCTGCCTGTCTGTGTGTCTGTATCCAAATTTCTCCTCATTATAAGGACACCAGTCATATTGGATTAGAGGCCTACCCTATTCCAGTATGGCTTTACCTTAAATTCACTAATTATATCTTCAATGACCCAATTTCTAAATAACGTCACATTCTGAGGTCCTGAGAGTTAGGATTTCAACATATGAATTGGGGGGGGACACAATTCAACCTGTAACAGAGGGGTCTCCAAAGCCATCCTCAGGTTTGAAAATTTGCTGGACAGACTCACAGAACTCACTGAAAGCTATTATGCTCATAGTTATGTTTATTACAAGGAAAGGATCATAAAATCAGCTGGAGGAAGAGACTCATTGGGCAGAGTCTGGTATGGTTCCAAACACAGAGCTCCGGCCTTGATATGTGATAATACCCATGGAGTATTGCCAACTCAGTAAGCTCATCAAAGCTTTGGAGTTTAGAGTTTTTGTTGGCGCTTTATTATGTAGAAATGATTGATTGATTGACTGCCCAGGTAGTTAAAGTCTGCCTCAAGGTCATCTGATAGCATATGACACAAAGCCCCTGCTTTGTAAACACACACTTGGTTTTTCTGCAATGGCTAGTCCCCTGTCCAGTCTTATCAGATGTGACCAGTCCCACCCTAAGCTATCTTCTTTCCATAAACTCTTAGGTGTGGTCTGAGGGGCCCACCATGAATAACAAAAGACATTCCTACCGTTGAGGAAATTCCAGGGGTTTGGAGTTTAGCTCTCAGATGTCAGAACAAAGGCTGACCTCTCTTTTGATGGGCCAAATTCCTAATTGCACAGCACCCATCCTTCTTTGCCTGCTGCCCCCTTTAAACTCATCTGATTAAACCCTGGCCTAGTGAAATCCATACCCTCCTACTCTGTGCCTGCACCCAAGTGGCTGACCAGTGCTGGAGAACATCTCCAAACAGGGTAGACTGGTCTCACTTCATAGACACATATCTCACATGGGCACGAGGCTCTGCTGGAGAGTCTACCACACTTCCCTGGTGCAGCCCCTTTCCTTAGTGTATGATTTTTACACTTTTCTCTACATACACTTCCTGCCTCATTTCTACAAGCCTCTCTCTCAGATGATAAATATCTTATTCTTCATCAAAAATAATGGTTGCTGTCCTCATATTTCGTTACCCAAATCCATCAGCCTTTGACCTTTTTTACCCCACATACTCTGTCTACCCTCCTGACACAATACACCCATCCAGTTCCATGGCTTTAAATAACGATTGTACATCAGTGACTCCCAAATGCATTGACTTCTCTCCTAAGCACCCGATTCACATATTCAACTCTCCTGGGACAGCAGCTCTTGGATCTCCCTACCCTCTTCACATCTGCCCTGGCCAACATGGACTCTTGATTTTCCTACTCCACTGAAACTGCTTCTCTCCTAGACTTTCCCATATGAGGAAATTTCACATCTTCTTCTGGGCTCAGACTCAAAAGAGCTGTCCTCGATTTCTTCAAACCCCACATTCAATCTATAAGCAATTTTGTCAGCGGTGCCTTCAAAATATTCTGAGTCTGACCACTTCTCACCATCTCTGCTGCTAAAGCCTTCGTGCAGTGCTTTCCCTGGAACCAGTGCAAACACTTAAAGCAATTATCTTGCTTCCATTATGTACCCCTTTCCGATCTATTCTCTACCCAGCAGCCAGAGTGATTTTTTTCCAAATGGAAATCATATATAGTCAGCACCCTATTGACAATTAGAATAAAATCCTTCCTCTTTTCATGACCTGTGCAAACACCAAGATTACTTCCATCTCAGGGCCTGTGGCAAACACTGGCTAGTTGTTGACTAAATCATTTCCCTCTTATTCCTGGACACACGCATTCCCTTACCTCCTGACAGGTGGGTGTCTGAGTTGTAGACAGTAGCCCACAGTAGAATGTGGGCTGAACCCTTCTGGTTCTGGGCCATAAAACCATTCACATGCAACGTTGTGTTGTCTTTCTCCATCTACTACTTGAATGCAGAGGAGGATGAGGCCTTAACAGATGGTGAATCCACACTTGGGAAGGAGTCTGCGCTTCAGTCATTTGGTGGGGCAGTGCACGCCCTCCATCTCCCTTGAGGCCCGTATTGGACTGTGCTGTAGTCTCGGTGAGAAATACACTTTTATAGTGTTATGTCATGGAGATCTGGGGGCCGTTTGTTATAGCTGTAACCACAACCTGACAAATACAAATCTCTTGCACTTTCTCTTCCTCTTTTTTTTACATTCTCTTTCCCAAAGTCTTTGTGTGGCTTCCTCCCTCTCAAGGTTTAAGGTTCAGCCAGAAGTTTCCTCCTTCTCAGAAAGACTTCCTCTGACCCCTGCTCTACCTAAAATAGTTCCCCACTGTCCTCTTATATCCAGTTGTCCTATCTATGTTCTTCACAGCACTAACCACTACCTGAGATTATAAATATGAATAGAAATGTATTTGTCCATTGTACGTATGTTCATATGTCCGTCTTCCCAGTAGAGTGTAAATTCTCTTGGGGTGTAAATCTTGTCCATCTTTGTCATTGCTATATTCTTGGCTCCTGGAACAGTATCTGGCACACAGTAGGTACTTAACAATTACCTTTTTTTAAAATTAATTCATTTTAAAAGACCCCAAATAGATGTTAGAATGATTGTATGAATTCCCAGTATGATGTTACTTTTCTGTCTGGAAGAAAGACTTGCTTTGAATGTTTTGCCTTACAAATAAGAAGGGATTAAAATGTACTGGGAAAAGAAGTGTGTGGTATAATAAAAAAATAAATACGTGGTCTTTGTCACTGGTTCCTGGCACAGAGCTCCTTAAAACCCTTGGAATTTCCTGGATAAGAATGTCTGTCGTAGGCCAACAAGATGACTCAAGTGAAAGGTGAGCTAAAATAGTTCCAGGGTGGGGCTGGTCACCAGAAAAACCAACCATGTGATTAGAGGGTCAGAATCTTCAGCTCCTACTTTATTCCAAGTCCAGAGACCAGGAGGGGCGTGAGATTGATTTCCATCACCATTAACCAATGTTTTAATAAATTGTACCTACAAAATGAAAGCTCCTAAACAGTGGAGTTTGGGGATCCTCCAAGTTGGTGAACATACTCACTGACCAGGAGGATGGTGCACCACAACTCCATATGGACGGAAGCTCCTGTATTTAGGACCCTTTTGGACCTCAAACTATGCACGTCTTCATCTAGCTTTCATTTGTAGCCTTTATAATAAACTGTAATAATAAGAATAGCTCCTTATACTATGTGACTTGTTCTAGCAAATTATGAAGTCTGAGGGAGGAGTGGTGAAAAGCCCTGAATTTGTAGCCAAGTTGGACAGAAGTGCAAGTAGCCTGGAAACCTGAGACTTGCAAATGGTATCTGGAGAGAGGCAAGTCTTGTGGGACTGAACCCTTAACTTGAGGGGTCTGCACTAACTCTGGGTAGTTACTGTCAGAAATGAACTGTAGGACCCCCAGTTGGAGTCAGAGGATTGGAGAACTGTTTGGTGTTGGAATGGTGTATTTGGTGTCAGAAAACACCACATGGAATGGTGTTTTGCTCATTGGCTTAATATATTGACTAGCTGGCTTAACACCAGGTTCACTCTGGAAAAAGGGCACTTGAGATTCAGTTTTGTCCTTCAGATGATAGCTAAAATAGTATTTATAGGAGGTCCCTATCCTCCCCTTAGCGCATTTTCCCTACTTAGTGGTACTATTATGGTGTTTGGGACCTGGTCCAACAAAACAGGTGAATAGAAGGAAGCAAAGAGCAAATGAAGAAACTCCATCTTTATGTCTACTGTAGTACGAGCTACTCTCATCGCTTCTCTGAAACCATGATTTAGGCTCCAAATGTTCTCCTGTGCCTCTCTGAAATGTTAATTTCACCCAACCTCACATTTTACCCCATCCAGCAAGCAGAGTGACCTTTCCAAAACCCAAATGTGGTTACCACAGTCAGTGGCTTCTTTTTGTTCACGGCTGTGTTTGGTCCACTCAGGTTTACCTCTTCAACCATATCTCCTATGCTTCACCAGGACACTGCTCCAACCACCTTTATTTGCTTAATTATGTGGTTAATATCATTTCTTCTCACGAGAATCCACGAGGTTAGGGATTGTGTTTGTTTTTGCTTACTATTTTATCTTCATTGCCAATCACAGTGCCTGGCAAATAACAGATGTTCAATGAATATTTGTTTGAATGGATGAAAGAATGAATGGATGAAAGAACGAATGGCATTCAGGTCATATCTCACTGATATAAGGAAAATGTCAAGGTTCACAGAAACAGGAGAGCACGTCAATGAACTTTATTGCATAAATGGAATGGAGAGAAACACCTGTCATCACATCAGCTGCGGCCAGTCTGTAGGGGCAGAAAGCAGTGACCTAGATAGTCAGGGCCCTGCTGTGAAGGTGGTCAACCTCTTGCTGGCAAACTGCTTGGAATCATCAACTCCCACAGGCAGTATGATCACCTCAGGGACAAGGAGATGTACTAACAGGAGATTCCTGGAATCCTTAACCTTCAAACTTAATGACCTGCATCACAGCCTCTGGTCACTGTAATGCAGGCCAATGGAGTGACCTGGACAGATTAACTAAATTTAAAAAAATCTTTTGTGTCAATTTTTCAGGCCACAGCCTCCTGCTTGTCTGGTTCACACCATTACATTTATGATCTATAGAACCAGTGGGAAAAGCAGAACAAGAAATTCTTACATTGGGTGTACAGGTGATGTACACGACAGAAAATAGGTTGAAAATGCTGACGTATAAGGAGCCCATTGATAAGTAAAACACTGAGATCTTAATAAAAAAGCAGACAGCCATTCATCAGAGAGGAAATCAAAATAATAAACAAACACAGAAAACATGGTCAACCTCTTTAATAATCAAAGATAATAGAAGATACTTTTGACTCTAATGGTTAAAGATTTAAAAAATGTCAGGAGGACTGCATGCAGTAGACACTTTGATAGAGTGCTTGTAAGGGTGAATTGCTTAAACTTTTTAAATGGCAAAGCATATTGATAATATATAACAGGACCGTGGAAAATATAAATTTTGCAAATCATTTTCTCAATCAATCCAAAAGATGTTTGACAAAGTGTTATTTATATTAAAAAAGGAACCCCATGAAAATCTATCCTAAATATCTAGTAATAGGGGAGTAGTTTAAAAAATGTGGTGCAGCCACAAAATATTTATGAAGAATTTTAATAACAGAGCAAATGCTCAGAAGGATATTTAGTAAACAAAACATGGTTCAAAGCTGTATGAAGTGTTAGATGTCAACTATGAAAGAATATTTGCATACAATAAAAAAAAAGAAAATATGAAATGTTTTTATGTGTAGACATAAAGAGGAAAATAAAAACCAGCATAATCTCACAATTCTCATTACAGATTTAAGACAACACAGTATGATTCTTTACATTGATTGTATATTTCCAAAATTTCTACACTAATCATGTACGTTTAGAACATCATGGAAGAAAAGTTACTAAAAACACAGACATTGGTTTTGAAGTCAGTTGGGCCTGGGTTCTGATCTTGGTTCTGCTACTTCTTGCGATAGATCATCAGTATCAGTGGGTTTCAGTTTGCTCATCTGAACAATGGGTATAATAGTGCACATAGGGTTGGTAGTAGGATCAAATGAAATAAAATGTGTAAATGGCTTAGTAGACTACATGACCTAGAGTAGGCTTTCATGAATATTAGTATTCCCATCTTAGAATCATAGAATCTGAAATTTTCAAATGCTGGAGGATTATCTTATCTAACCTTTAAGTTACACAGACGGGGCAGCTAATGATGATGAGAGACATCAATGGCTCATCTAAGTTGCAAAGCTCATAAGCAGCAGAGCTTCTGGATTTTGTGTCTGTGTTCTGTGTTCCTTTTGCTAAGCTTCCTTGCTTCCCTGGAGAAACAGAGTTCAGCCTTAAATTGCTCCTATTTTTTGGTTTTTGGTTGGTTTTGATTTTTGTTTGTTTGTTTGTTTATGTCATTCATCCAAGCAGGGCAGATTTCTTAGAGTTCTGATCTTGATGCTAAAGCCAAGTAAATTACTTTCTGAGAGAAGAATTTAAATGACAAATACTGCTTAATATTAGTGGAGGATCACTGAGTGCAGGAAAAGTGACAGGCCAAGTCAGAGGAAGTTGGGTTAACCTGTGTGGAAAGTTAAGCTTTACCTCACCGCAAAGCAAAAAGGCCTGGGCAAGGGAGGTGTTAAATTCACCCCCACTAGGCAGCCTACTAACTGGTGTCTTTTCTCTGGCCTTCCTTCTTTCCCATCCAGCTTTTACACTACAGGCAGAGTGAGTTCTATTAAATTAACCTCTGCTTTAAATCCTGGCCTTTTATTGCCTGGAAGATAAAGCCTGAACACCTAGTATGGCCTGAGCCCTTCATGATCTGCCATCTATTTATGTTTTCTGCTCTGTGCATTTCCCTGGATTACCATGCATCATCCCGTTATTAGTCTGTCTGGTAAGCTCCTACTCATACCTCAAGACCCAGACCAAATGTCCCTAGACTCTAAGCTCCTTGACTAGACAGTGAGTCTGTGATGTCAGGGACAGGGTCTCATTCATCTCTGCACTCTGAGTTTGAATTTTTCAACTATAAGCAACAGGATACTGATAGAGGGAATTTTTCATCTCACTTAACAGGAAGTTTAGAGATGGTGGTTCCAAGATTGGATCTGCAGTTTGACGATCTTTTGTCCTCATCTTTTCCCTCTGCCAACCTCGGAGGTTGTGATGTCTCCTTTTTATGGTTATGTGAGTTGCAGCAGCTATAACCACCAGGTTAGGTTCTGGTAGGAAGGAAAAGATGTATGATGTTATGTAGACAGGACAACATGCCGGTGCAGAAAGACAGAAGTGGTGGATCAAGGGCTTTTTTTTCTTGAGCCCTCTTCTATTTTATTAATCAGGTAGGAATTTTCCCAGAAGCTGCCCAGTAAGTTTCGTCTTATGGCTGATTGTCTAGAAACGGGTCACATGGTTGCTTCTAAACAGTCACAGGCAAAGGGAAACAGGATGGCCGTGACTGGTCAGAACAAACTTGACTCGTTCCCTTGGTCTAGAGCTGTCTTCTCAGAAATCTGCTTGATACCTAAACAGAGGAGGGTTCTGTTAGGAAGGGAATGGTATAATGTTATTAGCTGAATCACTAACAGCTTTCGCCATAAGATCCCAGTATTGTACCTGATTGAATGTTCTCCGTAAAATCCTTCTGTAAAGTTCTATACTACTCTGTCCTCTGTGTCTCCGTAGCCTATTATTCTTACAGTATCATAATTTCTCTATCAAGTTTCTGTTACTGTATCTTAATTGTCCATCTGCCTGTCTGTTTCCTACATGGGACTGTGAACTCCTTAAGGAGGAAACATTTTATTAACATATTTTATTATTTAAGTGAGAAACATAATTTATTTAGATTGAAGTGTCCAGCATTAAATGTATATAGGTTCTCAGTAAGTGTTTATTGATTTTTCTGTACAACTATTATCAAATAATAGGCAAGATTAATGATGAGGACAAACAGAAGATTCTTGATAAGTCTAATGAAATAATCAACTGGCTTGATAAGAACCAGACTACAGAGAAGGAAGAATTTGAACATCAGCAGAAGGAGCTGGAAAAAGTCTGCAACCCCATCATTACCAAGCTGTACCAGAGCACAGGAGACATGCCAGGAGGAGTGCCGGGGGGCTTCCCTCATGGTGGAGCTCTTCCATCTGGTGGTGCCTCCTCTGAGCCGACCATTGAAGAGGTTGATTAAGCCAGCCTAGCATAGGTTTAGCATTGTTCCACAAAACATTGAAGGACCCAAATTTGTGGCAAATTCCATGGCAGTTTTAAATTTGAGCTGCCGTAGTAAACTGGGCATTCTTGATAACTTGAACATGGAATGTGTGCACAGAGAAAGGAAATAACATTGCACTTTACAAGCACTGTATAGTAAGTGGAAAATGCAATGTCTTAAATAAAACTGTATTTAAAATTGGCAAAAAAAAAATCCCTCCCTTCCTTCCTTCCCCTTTTTTTTGATATTCTGTCTTCATTAAGGCCATTAGTGGTGTTAGTCATTCTTGAATTTCCACGTGTTTGAATTTCACGTATCTTGGGTCACACCTTGAAATGCAGTTCTGGTATCTGTAATGAAGCCTGGAGCCCTGCTTAAAATGACAATAGCTATATAAATAGATTTTGACTGAAAAACTTATTAATGATTCTTTTCCTTGGTAGATAAAAGCCTACATTTACTTTATCAAAGACAATATAAATTGAAAAGTTCACATCCTTTGCATGAAAAATGGGGTTCATGCCCCAAACAAAACAAGTTAATCCAGCTTTCTTGAAAATGACAGCTTCAGTCAGGCTGATTTATAGAGTTTCCGACGGGCTTTTGTGGCTTTTTCTCTCTCCTTTCCTCTTCTCCATACCACCTGTTTACATTTACGCTGGGAAAATATAACTACAGTGGGACGAGGGGGGGGGGCTGTTGCTGTCATTGTCTAAATGACCACGTCTCATAACCTATGAAGGAAATTCCATGACATAGTTTGTGCAGCCGGCCTCTGTGCATGTGAGAAAGATCACTATAACTTAATGTGGCATGTAATAATAATATCCCACATCTTTTTCTTCTTTTGTGAAGCTTTTCCTGACCTTCCCGTCTGGGTTAGGAAACCTTCCTCTCAGTTCCCTTAACACCCTCCTTACTCTGTAATCATCTACCATGCTTAGCACAGTGCACATGCTTAAAAATGTTGAGTAGATAAGATTGTTCTGGTGGAGATAGCTATGCATTTCTGTATGTACAGACTTGTTTATTTAGCAAATGCACACATACAGCACTTGCTCTATGCAAGACATGTTTCTAAATGCTTCATACATACTCATTCAGAATTTTACAATTTACCAAAGCGCTTTTGACACATTGGCTCATTGGTTACTCACTTTAACTTTAGTGAACAGATGGATAGAAATTACCCCCATATCACAGGTTGGCTAACATACTCAGAGGTTCATCTCTTTACCCACAATTAGACAGTTTGCAAATAGCAGAGGTGGGATTTTAACCTACTTGTTCTGACCCTTGGCACAGTGTTTTGCCAGAGGGGCTCTGGCAGAGATCCTTTAATGTTCTGTGATTACCGCACCTACAGCAATTGAAGACCGAAGGGAAGCTTTGGCTATTTTAAGAAGCTGTTTAAGGAAACAAAGATTTTTTTCCTATGTTTAACACCAATTTTAGTAGTGTCATAGTTAGCAAATGCTACATTACTGCTGCGTAACAAACAACCCCCAAATTCAGTGTCTGAAACAACACTACAGGTTGGCTAGGAGTTGGCTGATCTAGGCTGGGCTTGGCTGAGTAGCTCTGCATCAAGCACTGAATTTGATGGTGCTTCACTCCTCAAAGATGCCTGGGCCCAGGGCTGTTCCACACGTGTTCATTTTGGGGCCTGAACTGCTCCCTGGTAATGGGAGAAGTACAAGAACTCAAGCCCAACTACACAAACCCAGTTCAAGCCTCTGCTTGTGTCACATCTGCCAACATCTCACTCATCAGGGTAATTTATATAGCCAAACCCAGTTCAAGGTAAGAAGCACACTCTACCCACCATGAAGCTGAAGCAAGTTACATGGTTAAGATAGATAAATCTTGATGGAGTGAGAATTTAAACTCCCACATTGAAGATGAGGCATGAATATCTTTGAACAATAATTTAGTCTGCTACAAGGGGATTCCAAGTAGGATTGCCAAATTTAGCAAGTAAAAATACAGGGCACCCAGTTAAGTTTGAATTTCAGATAATCAAATACTTTTAAGTATAAATATACCCCAAATGGGTCTTCTTATACTAAATATTTGCTTTATCTGAGATTCAAATTTAACTGGGTGTGTGCTGTCTTTTGTCTGACAGTCCTAGTTTTAGATGAATCAGTTGCTTGACACAAGGTGAGATTAACAGTAAGAATATGTAATTGACCAGCTTATGAAAAAATATGCTCATGTTGATTTCTCCAGTAACCATCCTTCTGCCAGGATTGGCCTGGCTCCCAGAGGAAAGGCACAGGCTTCCCTGAAAATATCACTAAGTACTTTAAGGGGCAAGACAAGGGGAGTCCTCAAGGCCAGTTAGCCACTGGCCTTCTTGGTAAGCTGTCCATGAAGAAGGCAGTGAAAGGTGCTAGCCATTTTGTAGTTTTAAATGCTATTGGGGAACAAACCTGGGCAACTTACCCCTGTAATCAATCCCTGCTGTAGGAGTCCAGGCTTGGTAAGTATATATTTTGAGAGTGTTTGTCTTTATCATGGTTTGTGCCTCATTCACACTCACTAAGTTGGAAAAATATGGGTGTCCTCCACAGCACACGAAGAATGGGAGGCCCACTAACTGGCCATAAAGGCCAAAGAAGATTCATTTTCATTTGGAGGCTACGGATGTCATTGAAGTGGTGTGAAATCTCTATCTCTCCAGTGGCGCTCACCCCTCAGGTAATTACTTATGGCTCCTACACACCTCTGCCATGGCTATTAAAATGGAAGGACAAAAGGTACAGTTGTGAATTGTTCTGGCTAGTCATTTGAAGGGCTTTGTTGCAGCAAATTACTTTGGTGTTTTCTATGATGCCAGTAGCTTTTTGAACCAGTACAAAAGGTCTTAAATTGTGTGTGTGCATGTTTTTAAAGGTTGAGGAAGAGGCATGGAGAGGAATAGCACGTGAGAAGTTTGGGATCCTTTTCTCTAAGCCTTGTTTTTTGTCCAGAAATATTTATATTCGAACGTGAGGCCTGGTTTTTGTAGATGAATGCCAAGCTCATAAACTCAGGATGTTAATTCTCATTTCTGCAAGGATTGGAAATGATTCATGGTTTGCAGGAGGTCGAGACACCAAAGCATTTTCTGTTGACACCTGGAGCTGACTGCAGAGGTGAAAGGCAGGTCTCATAGAAAGAAAGACATTTTCTAGGGAAGAAAAATGTCACTTTTGTGGAGGTTTTCTTTCTTTTGTTTGTGTGTGAAGATGAGAATTTTTTTTCCTTGAGAAATAATTTCTATCTTGTTGCAAAATGTCACTGCAAAAACCTGTTTGAGAAAATAGCAAATCGTCCTTCTGTTTATCCTCTTTGCTGTGTTCATGAAACTATTGCCTTAAGCATGTGGTGAAAATTACAGGAAAATGAGCCATTTCACCTGGTTTTGTAAGTGATCACATTCTTTATATTCCCCAGTTCCATGAGAGTTATAAAGGGAAATTTCCCTTGGCTGGCTGATTAAATAAACATCTATTTCCAGAAGCATTTAAGAGGAGAACAGGAAAAAAGTGGCAAAATAAATAGTCACTTAAGTCTAATCATTTCTTGGGGTAGCAACTGTGGCCTGGCAGCTGGGGGGCTCCTGAGTCAAGAGGGCAGATTTTATTTGTATAGGGACACAGATCTTGGCTTTCTTCCATCTCTTTAGATTGCTAACTCTAATCAGTTTTCAAGAAGTCCTGATAATTAAGTGGGTAATAATGATAATGATAAATATATTGATAAGGTAATAATACTGGTAATTATTGCTATCGTTAACTAGTCACTAACTATGGGGAAGACACTATACTAAATGTTTTTTATATTTTATCCCACTTTTAATCCTAGCATGAAGGGGGTATTGTCACGTGTCACAGTTGAGGAAGTAAGGGGTAAGGAGGTTGGTAACTTGCCTGTCATACTTTTGCACCTGTTACATAATAAGTCATCATTTCAACTCAGACCTTCTGACTCCAAAGCCAAAATTTTTAAACTCAAAATTCTACCATGGCTTTTCGTGTTGGTGTCATGTGAAAGACTCTCAGATCTAACCATGTCTCCCCTATTGGATTATGTGTCTGCTTGATATACTCCTTTTTCTCGGTTGTACTGTGAGCCTTACTTTCCAGGCCTTGGCCAATCACGTGGGGATGTCAGGTGGCGAATTCATGCTGGGAAAGTTCCTCAGAGCCAGGGATTGAGCAGTAAGGTGGTCACAAAGAGCTAAGAAAATTGGAGGGAGGAAGAACATATTACATCCAAGAGGGTGTCAGATGTCACAAGTGTGACAGTGTGAGAGATGAGGAGGAAGGGTAGCAGGAAGATCCAGAGTATTTGCCAAGAAAAGCTGAAATCTCCCTTTTCCTGTGTGTGTGAGGTGTGCTGGGCGCTTGGGTCCCCTGTTAGAGGTCAGGTTAAGGCCAAGGTCAACACACTTGACCCTCAGAGAGGGATATTTTAAAATATTTATTTATTTATTTATGTGGCAGTCAATATTTATTATGCTACATATTTCATTTTTTTCTCTTTTTCAGTTTCCATTGAGTTCAAAATTTAAAAAAAATTTTTTATTGAAGTATAGTTGATTTACAATGCTGTGTTCATTACTGCTCTACAGCAAAGTACCTATATATACATTGTTTTTTTAATATTCTTTTCCATTACAGTTTATCACAGGATATTGAATCTAGTTCTCTGTGCTTGTCGTTTATCCATAGAGAGGGCTGTTTTTGACTTCTCTAGTCTCCATGATCATTCTTCATGCCTGTGTGTATGGTGGGAGGTGGAGGTGGATGTAAAATGAGAGGCGTTTCTCACGGGGATTGGTTATTTTCAGATCAACAAATAGACTTCCTCTTGGGGAAGTTTTGGGTTAAGGTTTTGCACCTCAAGAATATTTTTGTTAACTTTAGACATGATGCGGGTAACATTTGTACTCGTTTTTCCGTTACCATGGATTACTCAGACACATAGATAAATTCTGACGGTGGGGAAGTCAGGACAGAAAATCAGCAAGTCTGCTGACGTTCTGAGTGAGTGCAGAGGTGGGATCCAGGCCCGCACGAGAGCAGTGGGCACCTAGTGGGCTGGCAGCGAAGGGAGGCTCAGAAGGTCAACTTTCCTCTTTAGTTTCCCATGACCCATCTCTACCAGGAACAAGGCTGCCTTCACCTGTCAGGTTTATGGGTGGGTCAGGAGAAGTGTGTGGGCCTCTCAGCACCCCCAGTGGAAAATTATTCCAGCCTCCAAGAGTCCAGGAGGGAATAGCATCAGGACCTAGTGGACTTTCCACTGTTATATCCCTTAGGCTGCCAGGAGCTTGCCTTCCATGCTGTGTCTCTCAGGCAGGTTGCAGGTACCTGTGGACAAGTTGGGGGTTCTGTAAGGAGGGTGTGTGGCCCTGTAGTGTGGCTGGACTTGCTTCCTTTTTTCTTAGTGCCCAGTTTCCACTGCTCTCACCAGTGGAAGAGAAGGCATCATTCTGTTGCTCAGAGATGTGGTGGCTCCTCTACCAAGGGGGCTCATGCTTTGAACTGGCTCCAGCAGAGGAGGCCCAGAGATCCTGGCTCCAGGCACTGTGCACCATCAAGATGCGCCTGGTTGGGCCTCCCTGGTGGCGCAGTGGTTAAGAGTCCGCCTGCCGATGCAGGGGATACGGGTTCGTGCCCCGGTCTGGGAGGATCCCATATGCCGCGGAGCGGCTGGGCCCGTGAGCCATGGCCGCTGGGCCTGCGCATCCGGAGCCTGTGCTCCGCAACGGGAGAGGCCACAACAGTGAGAGGCCCGCATACTGCAAAAAGAAAAAAAAAAAAAAAAAAAGATGCGCCTGGTTGCCCAGCTGGGTGGAAAGCTTCCAGGAGAAAAATTCCTGGATAGCTGACTAATGGCCACAGCTTTAGAGAGTTTGAGACATGACATCCTCCCCACCCTGCCTCATCTTTTGTGGCAATAGGAACGCTGAACAGTGCTGTTCAGTAGACTTGTCTGTGATGATGGAAATGTTCTATATCTTGCTATCAAACGCTACAGTAGCCACTGGCCCTATGTGGCTATTGGGCACTTGAGACGTGGTTAGTGTGACTGAGGAATTGAATTTTAAATTCCATTTAATTTTATTTCATGTAAATTTAAATAGCCACATGTGGCTAGATGGCTATGGTATTGTAGAAATGTGCTTTGGAATAATTATGGCTTGGAGACGGCTTGGTAAAATAAAGAACACTTACACTTATATTTACACACACTCTTAACATTCTAGCTACCAAGTCTATGCACATCTATCACCTCATTATCACAGCCATTATTTCACAACACTGTAGGAGGGTGATGTTCTTATTTTTCACATTTTATGGATGAGAGAACTGAGACTCTTCTCTGAGAGTCACACAGAAGTTATGTGTTTTATCTAAGATTACTTAGTAAGCCAGCAGTGCCACCAGGGCTCAAGTCCAGGCCTGTTTCTAAATCCTGAGGCTGAAGATGGTGATCATGAACCTTAAGTAAGACCCCGCCTCACATCTCTTGGCAGGCTACTGACCACATGACTGGGACAGCCTTAAGGTGTTTCACCTGCAGAGCAGAGTCTGTGACAATGGCTTGGCTTGCGTAATTTACTTTGGGACGTGATCCAGAAGGAACAGAATGGAGGGTCTGGGAAATGAAATAGACAAGGAGAGAAAACCAGTGCCAAAAGTATATTACTGACAGTAGGGAATTGGGGCTCAGTCCTGCAGGAACTGACTAGGAACTGTGCAGAATGCTCCCTAAAGTTGCCCAGCAGACACCATGACACACTGCGGAGCCATACACCCTCCTTATTGTTGTATAACAAATTATGCACAGAATTAGCTGAAAGCAACAGAAATTTGTTATCTCACAGTGATATGGCTCAGGAGTTGAGGAGATGCTTAGCTGAGAGGTTCTGGATCAGTCTCTCTCAAGGGGACTACTCTCAGGGCACTGTCAAGATACTGCAATCATCTGAACGATTTTTTTTTTTTGCGGTACGTGGGCCTCTCACTGTTGTGGCCTCTTCCGTTGTGGAGCACAGGCTCCGGACGCACAGGCTCAGCGGCCATGGCTCACGGGCCTAGCTGCTCCGCGGCATGTGGGACCTTTCCGGACTGGGGCACGAACTCATGTCCCCTGCATCGGCAGGTGGACTCCCAACCACTGCACCACCAGGGAAGCCCCCATCTGAACAATTGATTGGGGCTGGAGGATCCTTCCAAGATGGCTCACTCACACAGCTATGACAGGAGGCCTCAGTTCTTTGCCATATGGGCCTCTATATAGGGCTCTTCAATGTGGTCACAACATGACAGCTGACTTCCCCCACCATGAGTGATCTGAGAGAACAAGGCAGAAGGTACATTGTCTTTTGAGGTCTTCCTCAGTGGCTCTCAACCAGGGGTGACTTTTATCTCCCTGTCCTCCCCTGGGACATTTGGCAATGTTTGGAGATATTTTTGGTTGTGACAATTGGTTAGGGGGTGCTATTAGCATTTAATAGGTAGAGGCCAGGGATGCTGCCAGACATCCTGCCATATAAAGGACAGTTTCCCCACTACACACACACACACAGACACACACACGCGCACACACACACGCGCGCGCGCACACACACACACACACACTATCTGGCCTACAGTGTCAACAGTGCTGTGGTTGAAAAACCCTGATCTAACCTCAGAAGTCACATATTACTTCTGCCATATGCTACTGTACACAGACAAATGCTGATACAGTATGGAAAGGAATAATCCAAGTATGTGAATACCAGGAGGCGGGAATCATTGACAGGCATCACTGGCTACCACCACTCTCCAGGGGCTTTGATTTACAATTAGTAATAGAAGGCAAACTCCTACCATGGTCTTCCGGTTCTGCGTATCTTTGGCTTTGGTCTTCCTCTCCCACCTCATCTACCATACTCTTCCTCTTTCTCTATGATCCTGCCACCGTAGCTTTATATCTCTCGAACATGCCAAACTTGACCCTGTTTCAGGCCTTTGTCTCTACCTTGAATTATCTCCCCCTGATCTTTGGATGGCTACTTCTTTTCAGGTCTAGCTTCTCAGGGAGCCCTACCCTCACCTCCTAAACTAATGTTGAGACACCTCCCTTAACTGACACCACTTACTCTCTATCCCATAATCTTATTGTGCTCATAGCATTTATCACCATCTGAACTTATTTATATATGTGTTTATATGTTTATTTCTGTCTCCTCTCAGTAGAATGAAAGGTCCATGAGGCAAGGGCCTTGTTCTGTATTCCCAAAGCCTAGGGCAGTGCTTGGAGCATAGTCGATGATCAATAAATATTTGTTGAATGAATGAATGAATGAATGAATGAACATGCTCTCATTTTTTAATGTGTTACGTACAAGGTTCTGGCAGGTTGTATAGATGATTTTCTTAAACATATGGGAAAGGAGTAAGACAGAAGCAGGGAAGTAACATCCTTTTGAAGTAATGTCAGAGGAGACCTCTGCGTATGTTTTGAGTTGTTTATGCTGTTATCTCCAATAAATTTGCTATTCCAGATTTCCTTCTTTCCCCTTCCTGTATCCATCTCCCCTGTGGCCCTGGCATGCATGTGTAGGAAAGTTAAAAGGGACCATCTTTGGATGAGGAATAGGAGAAGAAAATTGATCGCCTGACCTTGGCCTCATTAATCTAGTACTACAGCCATTGTCACTAACTAGCCAAGGACTCACTGAAATCAAGTCCACCTACATTAACTGCTTTGCGATTCTTTGACTAAAGAGCTATTTTTACACAGTGGGAGAATGTACTGCAAACAGAGAATCAATCTTTTATGGGAATAATTAAAATCCAGACTCATTGCACCACACTGCAATATTAGTAGAGTCATTCTGCACAGTGCTGCCAGTCCCTTGGGTATTTTGAATTTTTAGGTACTCTTTATACTGAGTTTACTTCTGGACTCAGCTGTCTCTGGAGTAGTGATTCATGCAACTCTAGTCCAAGAATAACCTTCAGACAGATCACAGCTGAATCCCTCAGCCCTCAAATCTTCACTCAACCTAACAGTCCCAGACAGCTCTAAGAAGAAGTCTGCATAAAATAAGTTGTCTCTCACGACAGGAGCTGCTAACTATGATGATGAAAGAATGCCCTCAGTGTCAAGGGGATTCCTGGGCAGAGACTACTGGTCAACCTTGTCTAAAAACTATCCCATGTAGACCCAAATCATTCCCCTGGTGGCTTCAAACTTCAAGTTTTCAGTTAGGCTCCAGAGAAAATTCCTGTGGAATTCCCATTTATTGGATAAGAACCCCTAGAACTAAACTATTCCATGGGAGGACTTGAGAGAGAAATCAGTGCTGGCATTTGCAACCAGAGTCTGAAAATTCTTAGTTGCTGGGCATCAGCTGTGCAGTGGAACAGACAAGCTCTGCTTGAAATAACAATTACAGCACTTGGCAAAAAGTGGAGGACAACAGAAATGAAGTTCAAGAATTGAAGCCCATCAGCCAGACAGAAAGGCAGAAAATCTCAATCTAGACGTCCTGGGGGAAAATGAGGTGGTGGGGTCTGAAGTGCACACAAGCAGTTGTGCTAAAAATGGCAGCTGCCTCAAGCAGAAATTTTTATTACAGGACTAAAAGGGATTCAGTGGCGCATTCATGTAGGTGAATGAGTCAATACAAGTTTTCTTCCAGATTCCTGGGTCACAGGCTCCAGAGAGGCTTTGAATATGGGAATATGGAAAATTGGAATATAAATTCCTGAGGTTTGGGAGGAAGGTAATTTGAAAGATTTGAAAGTAGAAGTCTGACTTGGTTTTTTTTTTTAATTAATTAATTTATTTATTTATTTTTGGCTGCCTTGGGTCTTGGTTGCTGCACGCGGGCATTCTCTAGTTGCAGCGAGCAGGGACTACTCTTCATGGCCCTGCACGGGTTTCTCGTTGCTGTGGCTTCTCTTGTTGCAGAGCACGGGTTCTAGGCACGCGGGCTTCAGTAGTTGTGGTGTGCAGGCTCAGTAGTTGTGAATCACGGGCCCTAGAGAGCAGGCTCAGTAGTTGTGGCGCACGGGCTTAGTTGCTCCGCGGCATATGGGATCTTCCCGGGCCAGGGCTTGAACCTGTGTCCCCTGCATTGGCAGGCGGATTCTTAACCACTGTGCCACCAGGGAAGCCCTGGGTTTGGTTTTGTCTCTGCCACTAACTAGTAGCTGTCTCTACTACTAACTAGTAATGTTGATGAACCCTTCATGATCCATGGAGAACTTCAAGTCTCTCCAATAGAAAAGCCTCCTGGCCTGGAATTCCTCACGTCTTTCCCAGCAGAACTGCAGATATCCTCCTTGTTTTTTTGTCTTCTGGGACATTGCCTGAGAGCAGTGAAGAGAAACAACACAAACAAGTTTGGTGTGATACACCAGTAAAGCTGCAGCTGTCAAGACAGAATGAAGCCACCAAATTCAGGTCACATAGAGTTCACCTCTGTAGACTTCAGTTTTCTTCTCAACAAATCAAGAGGATGGAACTAGATTACTTTTATTGTCCCTTATAGTTCTAATTTATGAGAATATCCCAAAGTAAGTGAAAGATGAAATCACTGAACTGAGGATTTTCGTCTACCTCATTTATTCAAAGATGTTTATCAAGCTCCAACTATGAACAAAGAGCAGTATCAAGATACAGGAATTTAGAGATAAACATATGTGGTCTCCCTCAGGAGCTTACCTTCACTTAGACATAGTCAAGCAAACACACTGTCATGTACAATATAGTGATGGCTGTAACAAAGAAAGCACGGTGGAATGCACTTCATCTGTAAACACAGGTTTGAATGAGGGGTCTTGTGTTTATTTAGTTTCTGAAAGAGTTTATTTAGCTGCTACCAGACTCTACTTCTGATATTAAAATCAGAACTTTAAAATGTTAGCATTTAAGGGCACTGATCCTGTTGCAGGATCAGTAGAAGATCCATAGATTATGTTCCAGTGAGTAGATGGCCATGTGGCCAGAAGGGTCGCTGAGCAAAGGCGGGTGCTTTGCATCAGCCTGAGAAAGGAAGCCGTGCCTTCAGCATGCTGTGTGGAGAAACTAAGCAGGCGGGCAGAGCTCGGGGCTGCCAGCGTACTGGCTTATTAATTAGCCTCCCTAATTATTTGTGAACTCGTAGAGCCCTGGATGCCATGCAAATTCATGGGTCCAAATACCTTCCAGAGCCTCATAGAAACAATCCTTAACTTACCATCATTTTGGAGTCTGCATACTCAGCCCTGCCCTTTATCTGAGCATACAGACAGGAACTGAGCATCCTGAAATCTCTGGTCACGTGACACCAGAAAACCAAAAGGGCACTTTGGTAGGAGGTCAGCTTCCTTCAGGAATCCAAGATTTCTCTATTTCCCATTTATTTTGTCTGTATTCTATCCATCAAGGTATCCATGATTACTGCTTCTCAGCAGTGCCCTTTTGGTATTTTTCCTCCCTCATCTGGAGCTCAGTGAGCCCGACTTGACTTGATCTGTCGCTGGTGTTGCCACGGTGAATTATGGCATCTCTGTGAATTCTTTGCTGAGGAGTAACTCCCATCCTTCAAGATTCATCTGTGTATTTCTGCCCATCTCTGACTAAAATGACAGGAATCAGTCACATGGGCCCAAGCCCAGAGGAGGAAGTTGATAAACACCGCTGATGCAACCTTTGGGCTAATACTGATGAAAAATATCATTAAAAATATTTCTGGCAAAGAAAATTTGTAAAAAAAAAATCAGTTAACTTTCTATCCATGTGAGTGAAGGGGGAGGCAGTGGGGTGGATAATCCAAATGTCAGTTGTATTTAATTTTGCTCAGCCTGCCATATGCTCTGGCTGATTGGGGAGGCATAAAGGGTAGTAAGTACAGACTCTGCAGGGGCCTCAGAGGACTGAGGGTTTTACCTGTCAGGGACCATTTGTGATGTCTGAGTCCTCTTCCTTAGAAGGTGGAACCATGTCTCAGTATTCTGTGTATTTAGTTTAGTTCACACGTTTATTAAGAAGCTACCATATGCCAGGCACTGTATTAGGTACTGAGGATTGAAGGTTGTTAAGGTACCATGAGGGTGATGGGATGGGAGTGATGGGATGGGGGTGGGGACACACACACCATCAGTGTGTACCTGTAGATCACTCCTGCAGGTGAGCAATAGGGTTGGTTGCTGTCAGTGCCCTCTGTGCCCTGATGGACCTTCCCTGAGGATGTGGAAAGTCATCTTGGACTTGTTTTTCCCTGAGTTTTGGGGGTTTCTGAATTTTTCTCCTACCTCTATGGCTATTCCGTTTTTTTTTCAATATAAATTTATTTATTTTATTTATTTACTTTTGGCTGCATTGGGTCTTTGCTGTGCACGGGCTTCCTCTGGTTGCAGCGAGCAGGGGCTACTCTTCGTTGCAGTGCATGGGCTTCTCATTGCGGTGGCTTCTCTTGTTGCAGAGCATGGGCTCTAGGCACGCCAACTTCAGTAGTTGTGGCACACAGGCTCAGTAGTTGTGGCTCGTGGACTCTAGAGCACAGGCTCAGTAGTTGTGGTGTATGGGCTTAGTTGCTCCACAGCATGTGAGATCTTCCTGGACCAGGGCTCGAACCCATGTCCCCTGCATTGGCAGGCGGATTCTTAACCACTGCACCACCAGGGAAGCCCCTATGGCTATTCCTTTTGATCTTCTTGGCAGGAATATTTTCCTCCGCCCAGCCATTAAAGGTAGAGTTCCTTAGTCCTAGGTTCTCTCCTTAGTTTTACTCTGGGTATCAATCTCAGCTTAGTCTTAGCTATGCTCATGGCCTCAATATTTTTTTTGTACCTAACTCATATCTTTAGCCAAGAGTAATCCTCTAGGCCTTAGGCCTCTATATTCAGCTGCTTACTGGACCTTACGTCTTGGAGGTCCTGAGGTACCCCATACTCAGCATGTCCAAAATCCAACTATTCTTCCCCAGGTTGGGTCCTCTGTCAAGACTCCTTCTCTTGGTGAATGCACCGTCATTCATCCCTCTAGAAACATCGTGTCAGCCTAGATCCCTCCTACTCCCCCAACTCCCCATATCTCATCCATCCCCAGGTCCTGTTGGTTTTACCCCATAAATGTTTCTGCAGTGCACTAGGTCATCTCCATTTCCACTACCACTAGTGTGTCCAAGTTAGCCTCCCATCTTGCCTAGACCAACAGGTTTACCCACATCTACCTTGGATCCTGTCCAGTTCTTTCTTTATAATGCAGCCAAAGTGATTATTTCACTCTAACATCTGAAAAATAAAAAGCCCTTATCGTTTGGAGATGCATAAGGAAGCATTTCTATGTGAAGTGGTATGATGTTTGAGATTTACTTTAAAATATTCCAGAAAAAGTAACGGGCAGGAGAAAGATCAAACAAGACAGGCAACATGTTGATTACCATTGAAGCTGGGTTATGGGCACAAAGGGGACTCATTTTACTATTCCTTCTAATCCTGCTTATGTTTGGAATTTTCCAAACGTCAACACATGTGCACGTGCGCACACGCACACACACACACACACACACAATGTAGTAATGCTACCTCCTGGCTTAAAACACTTACTGCTTCCAATGCTGATAGTACTGTATATAGACAAAATTCCTTTATGAGAACTCACATTCCTGTGTAGTGTGCTCTCTACTGATCTTTCCAGACCCCTCTTGCACCATGCACTCTTGCTCTCAGCATTCCACCTCTACCTCTCATGTGTTCTTCCCTTGTACATGCTCCGTCCCCTCCCAGCTGCAACCCAATCACCCTCTCTCTCCCTTTCCCTGACTAGGTCAAATCACTCCAATATAGACTTTCGAAATGCTGGGTACATCCCTTTCGTAACCCATGTCACCACTGTATGATTGTGAGAGCGATTCCATTAATGTCTACTTACTCTGCTAGATTCTAAAACCTGGGAGTCACCGTTTAATCCCAAGCATGGTGTCTAGCATGTTATTATGATCAATAATTATGTGTTGGCTGAATGAATGAATGAATGAATGAGAAGGGGTGAAGAGTATTTGGAAGTGGCATGCAGTTTGAAACTTGAACATAGAAGCTCCAGGATCTAGTGGAGATGAGATACACTGAGCCTCCTGGGGGCACTGGTTTGTCCACCCACAGTGCCTGTGGGGCAGCAAGGTGCTAGCTCTTGGCACTGACTTGTCCTTGAGATGGTAAATAGCAGAGCCCACTCAGGCCCATGATCGGAAGAGACTCCCAGACCCAGGATCCAGCAGCTGTTTGACTGTTTTTCCTAAGTCTCCTTTCTGCCAACTGGCCCCAGGACTTGGTACTCCCAGGAATGAGCCTCTCCCCATCATCCAATGGCCCAGGTCTGGGATTTATCCTTGGTCTTTGTCATAGTTCATTTCTATGAGTTCTGACCCATTACTTGGTCTAATGCTCTAGGGTTCTCTTAGGCAGGCCTGACCTAAACTCCCTCCCAGTGGAGCCTGGTTTGTACGTTCTAGACTGGCTAGCTAGGCACCTCACCTGGCACTCCAGCCTAGTGGCAGAGACTGTCCTGGGTGGACAGGTCATGTAACTAATAGCTGTCTGCCAGCCAGTCTGCTGAACTTTGCCTGTCACCTGAATTCTTCACCACCATCCCCTGCCACTTGCTCGGGTCTTCAGGAACAGTTTATAGAGTTAGTCTGAGGCTGTGGGGTCTTCCTTGGCCTCTGCCTCAGGCAGCACTCCTGGGCCTCAAAGCTGCCAACACTGCCTAGAGAGCTCTCACAGGGTCAGCCTCACAGCCAGGCAGGTGCCCCTGAATTCAGACCTCCGTGGTGAAAAGACACTGAACCAGCTTAGTGTCACCTTTTCTCCATCGTGCAGGTCACAAGTTAAGACACCATTAGGAGGAAATTGAAAGAACCCAGGGTCAGTAGTGAGGACATAGCTCCATTTCTCGGATTTGTCATTATTGAGCTGCATGATTTTAGATGGATCACTCCACCTGTTGGTCTCAGCTCTCTCATTAGGAGAGGGAGGAAGTGGGGGAAGGAAGGAATTGGAGAGAAGGAAAGAAAAGACTTTTTGCTAGATCCATGTTTCCCAAACAGTTACACCAATAAACATGTTTGGTGATTAATAAGTTTGGAGAACATTTAGGTGAAGTAAACGTTAACAGCTTTCTTTACAGCAGGACTTCTCAGAGCCTTTAATGTGCTAATATGCATTGTGTCTCTCCATGAGACTTGGGTAGAGTAAAGGGTTTGCCATACTTCAGTACTTTTGGAAATCAGTTTGGGAAATAACAGATTAGATTATTTCTGGCTCTAAAAGTCTTAAAAGTTTGGCCTTCTTATCCATATTTGAAGTGTGATGTCGAAGCTTGATATGGTCTGAGTCTTTGAAGAGAGATGATGATATGCCAATGAAAGGATGTGCCATTGAAAGGAGGCCCTAAACTAGTTCAGGTGAGGACTTCTGGGTAGACCAAATGGCTCTTAGAAAGAGAACATCCACCTTCCATTCAGTACCTTCTCAGTTGAGGCCAATTCCCTCATCACCGGGAAGCACCATGGAAAGTGATTAACCTGAGAAGTCCAAATACTCGTTTCAGAAGGCGGGAGGCATGAAATCTTTAGTGGCCCAGATCTGTATCTATTTTGGAGCATGGCAACTGCTGAAGTCTCCTGACCCGATGCCAGCCTGTTAGCAGGTTTTCTCCAAGCCTGTGAGCATTGGGCTCAACAACACAGATGCTGAGATTCAACAGCAGAGCAATAAATCCTCCTTCAATCTTGTATTACGCTCCTCTGTCAGATCATGAGCTTGATCTTTTGAGCCAAACTTAAGACAGGTCAATAGAAAAATCCATTATTTCAGTAAAACTGAGGGTCTCTCCCAGCTAATTTGGTCTCAAAATCTCAGTTTTATAGACGTGGGCTGTTTCACCTGCCAGAACTTCTCAAGCTCTGTCTCTCGGCCAAGACAGGAGCACATCACCTGCCACCCAGAGCTCATGACCTCAGGCCTGAACCTTTCAGCTTCACTGAAGCCCTGCTAACTGCTGGGCTTCTCCAGCCTTTTTGTCTGTTTTCCCATCAACTCACGATTTCTGTTGTCCAGTTTAGCAACTCATATCTCCCAACCCTTCACCTCATCCTCTGACTGAGTTTTCTGATCTGTTTTCCCCTTATTAAAAAATTCCTCACTTGGCTTTCTTGGTGGCACAGTGGTTGAGAATCTGCCTGCCAATGCAGGGGACATGGGTTCGAGCCCTGGTGCAGGAAGATCCCACATGCCACAGAGCAACTAAGCCTGTGCGCCACAACTACTGCAGTCCGTACGCCTAGAGCCCGTGCTCTGCAACAAGAGAAGCCGCCGCAGTGAGAAGCCCGCACACTGCAACGAAGACACAACACAGCCAAAAATAAATAAATAAATTTAGTTTTTAAAAAAAGAAAAAAAAAAAAGGTACAGTCTCCAATTCCCCAAGTTGGACCCAGACTCCACGGGGTAGAACTCTAGAAAGTCATATCTGACAACATTTTCTTTCTAAATAAAATAAAAGAGGATAGAAAAGCAGCCCTTATTAATAGACCGTGACAAACACAGGCTACTTCCTAACAACGCTTGGTATTTATTTTTAGAATGGCCTCCCGATGCTTTCACTATCACTCTCTATTTGTTTTTGACAAGATTCATAGAACAGGGGAGAAGGGAAAGAGGCAGGAGGGAGTGTAAGGAAACAGCTCATTAAAAAAAAAAGAAGAAAAAAAAAGACAAGCTTCTACCAGGATCACAACCCCAGCTGATAGGAGCCTGGTGATGCTCGGGTTTCTCGCGAGCATCATGAGTCACCCATTATGACCTTCGTTCTTCACTCCTCTATGCTGGTCTGCTGAGTCCTAAGTAGGATGCACCATTGTCCTCTGATAACCAGTGGCTTCTTGAACTGACAGGTGACACAGAAATCCTGGGGTGGTTAAAACAATAGGAAAAGGGGGTAGTGTTGCTCAGTGTTGAGGTTTTATGAAGAAGGTTTTTGTTTTCCTCTCCTCTCAATAATAAAAGTGATTGAGGCTTATTGGACAATTGGGGAAACCAAAGGAAGGTCATAAATGGACCTTGTTGCTTCTCAGAAAGACTTTTCCTAAGTAATGATCACAGGTACCCCTGGCTCCTGGCACTTCAACAAGAAACCAGCAACTATTTTGGAGTGTGTCTTCTATAAACCATACTAAGAACTGTTTTGTGTCAAATGTCCTGGTAGAGTTTATTGTCTATTGTAGATATAAAGTATATACAAAGGAAAATATTAGAAAATGATGCTCGATGGTGTAAATTGCAAATCTTTGTCCTCCCGTGTAGAGTCATGTTATAATACAAGGTTGAAGGGTTCAATATACTTTCCCTCCATTACCTCTCCCCACATGAATCTCAAACCACTTCCCACCCTCTATGGGCAACCACCACCAACACACACACATTAATCACCCAGTGATGTGACTATCACTCAGCTCCAGCCAGCTCCTCTGTTATGCCTTTGGATTTTGGCCCCTTAGAAATGCCCACTCAGACCTCTGTGCTCTGCTCTACCCAGTGTAGCTGTTTTATTCATCCAAACACCCATGACCCTTCATTGTACATATTTATCTGTGTGTCTCTTTTCCTCTAGTGGGTTGCCAGGTTCTTGAGGGTGGAGATCTTTCTTATCCACCATGAGTCCTGGAACTGCTCTAACTTCATGGTGACCTCAAGCAAATAACTTACTCTCTCTGATCCTAGAGTCCACATATATACCAATTGGGAGTTAATATTATCCTTATTGTATTAGGGGGTTGTTGAGCCTTAAATGAGACCATGAGGCTAAGGCATGTGGCCTAGTGCCTGGCAAGAAGCGATAGGTGAAACACAGAAGAGAACATCTGCATTCTCATAGCCAGTGTAGCCTGGGCTCATACATAAAAGGTCCTCAGTAATGTCTAGTGAATGAGGCAAGGATGACTGAAGTAAGTCCTTTTTTCAAGGGAGATTTCCTGCAGATGAACCATTTTTAAAGAAATTTTTCTCAAGCTAGAGATAAATAGTGATATCTGAATGTTTTTTTCAATTAAGCATGAATCTTCATACCTTTTTCTTATTCCTTCTAAGAAAAATACAAACTTTGTTAAAAAGTGAACACCGACTCACTGAATAGTTCAGAGGAAGGTGTTGAACGGGCAAAGAAAAGCATCAGTGCTGGCTGATCTGAAACGTAGGGCAGTACACCACTGGGCAAGGTTCAAAGGTGGTCCGACCTTGCTCTGAGTCAATCCCAGTCTGAATAGGGCCCCGTTCCAGCCCCCTAGGCTGCACTTGGCAGTCGTGGAAGACCACTGGCTCTTATTACTTTCTAGTTTTCTGACAGCACGTCTGCCCCACATGAGAGGAGGTGAATTGGGGTCAGGGTCTCCACAGTATACCAATAAGAAATGGGCAGTAAACTGCCTTTCAGGCCCATACCAATCAATTCTGAATGAATAAGAAACTAGAAAGCAAGTAAAGTACAGATGTGAGATCAGCCAGAGGGAAAATGGAAATGTAGGTGGAATGTGTTGGTTACTACTTTTCAGTGCCACCCTCTTCTCTCTTGGCACTCTCTCCTTCCTGCTAGGGCCCAGCATCTCTGAGTCGTATATGCCCTTAGTCTGGCTCTGCCATCACTGGATTTCTTGGAGGGGTCAGGAGGTGGGGTACCCAGAGGAGCAACCCCAGGAATCTGTGACTACATGTCAACCAAGACAGGCAGGAGAGCTGTATTGGTCTGGACCCCAGGCTGACAGGGATGCGGGCATTCTGCTTGGTCTGTGTCTTCTGGTGCATGCTCTGCGTGCACTGGGCTGGCCTTCTGTTACAAGCTGTGAGGAAACCATGTGATTCCTGACTCCACATGATCAACCATGAGGAGACACATAATGCTATGTCTCACACCATAGGTCAGACCCCCATTGATGGGGACACACCTGTAGTTCAAGTCCAAGTTAATCATTCCTTTTAGACAGTGCAATCTGAACTGCTAAATCCTCTCTACCTCTCAGGGCAGAGACCCACGGTTGTACTCTTCCCTGTTCCATATTCTGCAGATTGTAGAACTCCTTACTTTCTCCACTGCTTACTGCTAAAGTTCTAATATGCCTTTAGTGAACAACTGTTATAGACTGAATATTTGTGTCCTCCCAAAATTCATGTGTTGAAGTCCTAAACCTTAATGTGATGGGGGGTTGGGGAGGTAATTAGGGTTAGATGAGGTCATAAGGATTGGACCCTCAAGATAGGATTAGTGCCCTTATAAGAAGAGACATCATGGACTTCCCTGGCGGTCCAGTGGTTAAGACTTTGCCTTCCAGTGCAGGGGGTGGGGGTTCAATCCCTGGTTGGGGAGCTAGGACCCCACATGCCTCATGGCCAAAAAAGAAAAACATAAAACAGAAACAGTATTGTAACAAATTCAATAAAGACTTTAAAAATGTTCCACATCAAAAAAAAAAAAAAAAAAAAAAAAAAGAGATACCAGATAGTGCTCTCTCTCTCTCCATGTGTGGATACACTGAGAAGGCAGTCATCTGCAAGGCAGGAAGAGAGCTCTCACCAGGAACCAAATTTGAAGGCACCTTGATCTTGGACTTTCCAGCCTCCAAAATTGTGGAAAAGAAATGTCTGCTGTCTAAGTCACCCAATCTATGGTGGTTTGTTATGGCAGCCTGAGCTGACTAATACAGCAACTCATTTCTTCTGGACTTTGCCTAATCTGCTTTCCAATGGAATGTGAGTTAGAAAGGGATAGATAAATTACATTTCACAAGAGAGACAGAGAGAGGCCTAATCTAAAGTGATAACAGAATTTTTATGCTCTAATGACTGGTTACTGGGGGAAGTGGCAGGAGGTAATACAGACCCTCCTGAAAACATAAGTGGTTGGCTACTCTACTGCCAACCAAAACTGACCTGGTAAAAATCTATTGTAAATTAACATTTATAAATGCTTTGCTCTGATTTTCCTCCCACATCACAGGGTTTTTGCTAATTTTAAATGACACTGCCTCTCCACTGGAGATTAACAAGATATGAAGCAATCCCAATATTTTAATCAGTGTTTGAGGATGATTCCTGCTGAATAGCAGGAAATATGGTTCTTCTGGAAATCCACTTTTCATTTGTTTTCTCATTTGCATCCTTAGTTTAAAGAAAATTGACTTTTTAAAAGTGAGTGATAATTAATCTTTGAAGATACTGCAGTTGGTCGGCTTTATTGCTATTTAAAAATGCTAGTGTATACCCAAGCCAAGCGGAGGTCTGCTGTGGGGAGGGGCTGGAATGACAGGGTGAGGAGCCCTGGCAGCATGCAGATGCATTGGCGTTAGGCAGAGTGCCAGTCCAGCTGGCAGGGAGGGGCTGACAGGCATGAGACCAGCTTTCTGTGGCCCCCTTAAGTGGTCTGGGAAATGCCTCTGCTCCTCAGAGGCACTTCACAGTTTTCTTTTTTGCAAGTGGAGAAACAGTCTGCTCAATTCAGATTAACTACCAGGCCAGACTGATGGATGGTTCAAAAATGTGTTGTAAAAATTAGACTCTAAAGGAATAGATTTCATCTCTAGCAGTATGATAGTAGGTGAGCAGATAAACGCCTCCAAGTACAGAACAGATAAAAATGCTGCATAATTTCAACATGTATTTATAAAGCAAGGTTGAGCGGGAGCAAAGACTGTAAATGATAAGAACACACTGTCTACAAGGTAAGTAAGCATTAGAGCTGGTGACTGTCCTGAGGGCATGTGATTCTAGAGAGACTTGGTCAAAGGCATCTTCATGTAAACCACACCTGGCCATGCATATTAAATGAGAGCTCAGAGCTCTGGTGTCCTAGAGCCTGGGTTTTCAGACACTGTGAGGGTACATGCTGTATAGTCACATAGCTTGAGGCCTGAGCAGGATGGGAGGTTGAACTAGAAATTCCTGCTCAAAGTTTCAATCCGCAAAGGTCATTTGGTAGGTGAACTAGAACTGCCTACGGAAGAATTGTCTGTCTCTGCCTTGTTTCTGTGTAGAGTGAAAAGAGAAAGAAGGCAAGTTCCTCTAAGAAATCCTGCCTCATATGCCCACTTAACAGGTCTGAGAATAGAATTCATGCCACCTTTGTAATTAAAATGAAAAACTAAACATACAAACATACCAGATATAATGTGCCCCCAAGTTGACAGGGCCCAGAAGAGCTTGGCAAATGCAAATCCTCTATGGAATTACATTTAAAGCTCAGCTTCCAAATATTTCTGTAGATAAAATTTCAAAGAACTGAAGATCATAATCAATAATCACCAGATACGCAAAGAAAAAAGCCACCATGTGTGAGAATCAATAGAAACAACAATCTATAGAGTCAGAGCCATGAAGAATGCAAATGTTGCAATAACCAGATAGGGAATATAATATACATGCATGTTTCATATGTTTAAAGAAAGACTTAAGAGAAAGGAAAAAAAAATGACAAAACAATACCAGGGAGATTTGGGGAAAACTAAACAAACAGAATACCTAGAAACAAAGAGTAATTTAAATTAAAAAACATTATGTACAGCCTAACTAGCAGATTGAACATAAATGAATAGAAAAATTAATGTTCTAGAAAATAAATCAGAAGAAGTTACCCCAAATGTAGTATAGACACAAAGGATGGAAAATACGAAAGAAGCTAATAGACACAGAGGACAGTATGAAAAAAAAACCCTGCGTCTACCTAATTGAAGCTCCAGAAAGAGAGAATTAGACAATGGTGGAGAGGCAATATTCGAAGTAATAATAGGTGAGAATTTTCCAAAATTGGTGGGCAAACTGGACACCTTGACCTAACACCAAATTAGGGAAGTACAAATAAGGAAAATCGTAGGCTAATCTTATGGACATAAACACAAAAGTCCTCAACAAAGAGCTCCAAAATCAATCCAGCAATGTATAAAGGAGATAATAGAACATTATGACTGGTCCTAGGCCATCTTTTCTTTCTCTCCTAGGTCACTTTATCACAGCCTGTGAGATTTAAACATCATATTTATGCTGATGCCTTCCAAATTTGTATCTCTAGCCCAGAACCCTTCTTTCAGTTTAGCCTCAAACATCCAACTCTCTAAGTAGTACCACAGACATCCCAGCCACAATAAATCCAGAGTAGAGCCCTTCATTTTTCCTCCCAAGTCTGTTTCCCTGGCCCTGATTTTCTTCCCCTCTCACATTCAGGTCTGTTCCTTGGCTGTTCCCACTTCCGTTCTATTCTCTTCATCTATTCTATTCCTACTTGTCCTTCACACCTCAGGTTCCTTCACTAGGAACTTTTTCTTCAGCTACCTCCTCCCTACCCCCCAAATTAGGGTTAGTTATCCATCCTCTGCCATCCCGCAGCTTCCTGCAATTTTTAGAGTAACACTTAGCATGTGGCATCACAGTGGCTGTGTACTTGCCTGTCTCTCTCACTAGAAGCTTCTTGAGAGAGGGGCTCATTTATTGAGAGAACATAAGCTGTGAGCACAGTTCTGGCCCTCAGTTGTCATTTGCTCATTAAATATCTGCCAACTAACAGAGTGAATAGAGCCTCATAAATGCTTTAATAGAGTTATGTAATGGGAAGTGAGTTCAGGAGAGGGACACAGAGGAATGGCCCTCACCCCAATCTGAGAGATGCAGCCCCGGAAATGACTCTCCTAAGATAAGTTTGTCTATCTTGAGAGGAAGAACTAGGATGTAGAGAAGAACGTTTGAGATGAAGAGAATGCCATGAGCAACAGTTCACAGGGGGAAATGGGAGCAAGATACCTGGAGCACAGAAATGTCTCTGGAGAGGTCAGCTTCTCCAGATCTTTGGAGGTTGAGTCTCAAATTTGACCATTCTCCTTGTGGGGGTGAGGGACTTAAAAATCTGAAGGATTTTTAAAGGGAGATTCGAGTGGCCAGATTTATACCTCTGTAAGATGACTCAGGAAACAGTGAGGAGAGTGACCCAGGGTGGTGTGGAATTGGACACAGTAAGACAAGTCCTAGGGCCTGCAGCCATCCAGTTGATAAATGACAAGGGCCGGACAAGGACAATGATGGTTTGCTAGCACAGAGGGGAGCTGATTGTTCTGAGCACAATGCTGCGGGAAGGGGCTCGTGGTGAACCTGAGTATTCTGTTAGGACTGTCATTTGGAAGATTATCCAGCTGTCAGCACATTTGCTGGCCAGGCTGGGGCTAAGCTGATCATGTTTTTGTCTCACTGGAACCACTGCTGGAGGTGGTGGGGACACCTCCCCACTCCAGGAACCATCTGGAGAAGGTCAGTCTGACCTGAGGGATTTATTCTCATTAAAAAGTTCACAAAAGCACAAGACATTGCCCAGAAAGAGAGAGAGTCCATCAACTTTGATCCTTTCTGTTGTTCACTGTCTTCTGCTGCTTTTATTATTATTTTGGCATCGTTCTTGATTTTGAAACTGGAAACCAATAGTGGGTACATGTCCAATATTCATTAAATATGGGAAGATATGTTAATCCTCAGGAATCTTTTCTGATGTTAAAATTAAAACCCATGCAGACTTTTCTTAGCATTTTGAATACCTTTTATGGAAGCTGGAAACTAATTGTTAAAGAGAGGTTATGCCTTACAGCTTGATGACACTGCATGCCTTTTTTTTTTTTTTTTTTTTTTGCGGTACGTGGGCCTCTCATTGTTGTGGCCTCTCCCGTTGCGGGGCACAGGCTCTGATGCGCGGGCTCAGCGGCCATGGCTCATGGGCCCAGCCACTCTGCGGCATGTGGGATCCTCCCGGACCGGGGCACAAACCCATGTCTCCTGCATCGGCAGGTGGACTCTCGACCGCTGCGCCACCAAGGGAAGCCCCATGACTTTTTATAATCTTCCTTTTTTTTAAAAAAAAAATAATGTTTTAGAAAATACTAATTTATTAAGCAAACAGAGTAATCTCCACAGACTGTTATCAAAATATTTCTTTTGCATACTGAATCAGACATTGGATAAGGTGGAATAAATGTGATTCAATTCATTAATATAGATGTTCCAAGATGAATGGTTTCCTGGCTACGCTGTGATGTTTTTCAACTCAGATTTCTATTAGAGCCCACTGGCTTTTAATGGCACACATTACTATCTCAGTTGTCTTTAATGGATAATGTTGTCAATACTGCTAAGCAAACAAGCCCTGGCCAAGGAGCTGTGTGTACCTTCTGGCTCCCAGGAGGAGGCCAAGTGAGTGTCAGGATTGCTCTAAGAGCATCCAGCAAGCAGCCTTACCATAGGCTTAGACACAGCTCCTGTGCTTATCTGCACCCAGCCTTCCTGGCAGGGTTACAGCCCCAAGGCATGTTGAGGGACTGGTCAAAAGATAGACTTCAAAGGGAAATAGTTCCGTGTCTAAGTGAGTGTTAGGGAATCCAGAAGAAAGCTGAGACTAAAGCACCATGTGCTATACAAATACATGTACTAGATTTTACAGAGAAGCAGCAGTATTGCATAGAGATTAATGGGTAGACTTTGAACTCAAACTTCATAGTTTCCAATCTATGCCTCACTTTCCTCATTGGTAAATGGGGATCTTATTGTTCTCTCTCTCTCCGGGTTGTTGTGAAGGTTAAATGAGTGAATGCATGTTGAGAGCTTAACAGTTGCCTGTCACAACATAACTAGTCTGTTTCCTTTTCCCATTGGTGTCTGGACAAAATTCAACACACTGACATTCAGTACACACTCACTGAACACCTACTAGGTGCCAGACCCTGGGCCAGGTACTAGGAACGCAATGATAAATAAGACACACTCTCTGCCTTAAAGAAACCAAAGTCAGGTAGAGGAGATAGACGTGCAAATGGTAGATTCAATTCTGTGTGATGAAAGGAATAACAGAGGTGGATATAAAGCTCCAGAGGTAGTAGAGTGGAGGGAGTCTCTCCTCTGATTTAGGAAGTTTACAAGGAAATGGTTTACATAGGTTCTAACTACTCTGCTGGGTTTTGAGATGTGACTAGGAGTTGGATTGTCAGGAGTGTGAGTGACAAGGGAGCGTGAAAGTGTTAAAGAAAGCAGGCATATGGGCTTCCCTGGTGGCGCAGTGGTTGAGAGTCCACCTGCCGATGCAGGGGACGCGGGTTCGTGCCCCAGTCTGGGAAGATCACACATGCCGCGGAGCAGCTGGACCCGTGAGCCATGGCTGCTGAGCCTGCGCGTCCGGAGCCTGTGCTCCACAACAGGAGAGGCCACAACAGTGAGAGGCCCATGTACCGCAAAAAGAAAAAAAAAAAAAAGTAAAAAAGAAAGCAGGCATAGAACAAAAAACGTGGGAGGAAAATATGCTATATCTTTCATCCATTTTTTGTTTCTTTAGTTTGGCCATGAGATTCATAGTTTTGGAGTATTACCAGTTCTTAATCTAAATTTGGAAACAGTTCCATGCCTAATGGAAGCATCAAATTGGGAGAATTCCCTTCTATTCTGGGAACTGGTGTGCTGTTGTCCAGCTGCATATAAACTGCCATTTATAGACCACTGGCTTCTCTCCAAAGATGGAGTCTAGACTTGGTCCATTACTGTGCTTCTGAGATGACCTTCTGGCCAAACCAAATCAAGAAACTGTTGGCCTATCAAGTCCAAATTCTTAGCTATTCAGAGCTTCATTATACTGGAGAAATGGGATGGCAAAACTTTGAGACAACTTATGGATTTCAAAATATAACCATATTTTTTGGGAGGGAGGCTGAAGGATGGGAGTACTGATTCTCACAATCACCTTCTCTGTTTCTTCTGCCCTTTGTCACTTGCCTGACTTCCAACAAACTATCATAGTGAGAAAGGGATCAGTTTCTTGGAAACCTCAGTTTCCAATTCATTAAAATTAAATGTGCCACATCTTACAAGTGAAAATACAATTTTCAGTTGGAAAAATGAAAAGTTTTTCCCCTCCTATTTTGCTGTTACTGTCCCTGCAGTCTCACAGTTGACAGTCTTAACTGTAAAAGGCTGTTTCACGCAGATATGCACAGAAGTTATTTTGGGAGCCTTAGGAATTGGGGTGGAGAGAAGTTCACATGGCATTCTTAGGGGAGCCAGGCTATGAAGGGCCTCTGAGCTGACCATGAGAACCACACTCCCTTTCTTTTTTTAAAATTTACTGTATTGAAGTATAGTTGATTTACAACGTTGTGTTAATTTCTTCTGTACAGAAGAGTGACTCAGTTATGCACATATAGACATTCTTTTTTATATTCTTTTCCATTATGATTTATTACAGGATATTGAATATAGTTCCCTGTGCTACACAGTAGGACCTTGTTGTGTATTCATTCTATATATAATAGTTTGTATCTGCTAACCACAAACTCCCACTCCATCCCTCCCCCACCCCCCTCCCTCTTGGCAACCACAAGTTTGTTCTCTATGTCTGTGAGTCTGTTTCTGTTTTGTAGATAAGTTCATTTGTGTCGTATTTTAGATTCCACATTTAAGTGATATCATATGATCTTTGTCTTTCTCACTTCACTTAGTATGATAATCTCTGGGTTCCATCACTGCAAATGGCATTATTTCCCCCTTTTTTATGGCTGAGTAGTATTCCATTGTATATATAATATGTACCATATCTTCTTTACTCATTTATCTGTCGATGAACATTTAGGTTGTTTCCATGTCTTGGCTATTGTGAAGAGTGTTGCAATGAACATTGGGCACACCCCCTCTCTGATGGTCCTGCCTGGCTGAATTTAACTGGTAATCAAAACGTTCATAAATCATTTTCCCAGTGCTGTTAAATAGAAAATGACATGTGTTGTTTCTAGGTCAGTCGTCTTCTTGTCCCTGCTTCTACCTCCTGGCAGAAGGAGAAGCACAGAACTATCCATTTTCTTTACTACATCTCTCCCTCCTCCTGGATTCCCAGTCTTAGTGATGCTACCATCTTCTCTTCTGAGAAATCTGGGAGTCAGCCCACCCTTCTCATTGTCTTTAATTTCTTGTCCTAATTGGTGAGTGTTATTTCTATTTCTTTAAATTTTTTTTTACATCTCTTCCTTTCTTATTCTCTTTAGTGGTTGTATGGCTAGATGGAGGCTCTTAATTGAGGAAAAAAACATTTTTACGTCATATTTAAAAACATCACTCATCTCGGGCTTCCCTGGTGGCGCAGTGGTTGAGAGTCCGCCTGCCGATGCAGGGGACGTGGGTTCGTGCCCCAGTCCGGGAGGATCCCGCATGGCGTGGAGCAGCTGGGCCCATGAGCCATGGCCGCTGAGCCTGCGCGTCAGAGCCTGTGCTCCACAACAGGAGAGGCCACAACAGTGAGAGGCCCGTGTACCGCAAAAACAAACAAACAAACAAACAAAAAACATCACTCATCTGGACTTCTGTAGTAGCCTGTCAATGGATCTTGCTGCCTTTGGTCTCATACTTCCATTATACAGTTATAAAACTGATCCTATTTATATTTTAGTGGCTCTAGGACCAAGTCTAAACTTCTTAGCATGGCACAGAAGGCCTTCTGTCATTTGGCTCACCCTCCTCACCAACTATCTTTTTTTCTATTCCCTCACATGTAGTCTATGCATCAGGCATACTTAATAATGAGCAACTCATTAAATATGCCTTGCAGTCTCTCTTCCTGCTTTTGCCTGTATTCTTCCTGATACTTGATTTCCCTTTCTCCTCTAAGCTCCCTGTCAAACCCCTTCAACTCACCTCTCTATGAATTCTGTCTTGAATCACCTGTCAGTCTACTTTCTGGCAGGAAATGGCTTGTTCAAAGTGGGTAACTTGAGGAGAGTTTAATAAAGAAAATATTTACAAGGATGTGAGCTGGACGTGGGGAAATCACAAAGGATAGAGTAGTAAGGACCCTGAGGCTAAAACGGGGCTACCGTCTGTCCCCTCCCTGCACAGGGGAGCTGTTACCTGAACCCAGAGACAAAGAGGGCTGTTTGAGGGATGTGGCCAGCCCACAGCCACCTACCTGCCCTCAGTGCAGGAAGGGAGTTAAGGGAGCAAATACCCTAACCTCGCTGTTTTCCCTCCCTTCAGTCTCCTGCCAGCACTCAGCACTGGCTGAAAGCAGTAGGAGCAGGACAGGAGAGGGAAGGGAGTCTTTGACGTAGATCGTATTGGTCAGCCTTCTGGGGCACAGAGCAGGATGAAGAAGATTGAAGCGTGGATCTGAAAGGGCAAACAGAAGATACCTGGCACCCCACCCAAGCTGAAGTGATCACTCTGTAAGCCAAAGGGCCTGGTTCACACTTCTCTTATTGCCATTATAATGACACTTTGCAATTACTTGTTGGTGCATTTCTCTCCTCTGTCATGTTATAACCTTTTGGATAGCAAGAGACTTGTGATTTGGGGCTTTTTGTGGTTTTAATCTTTGTATTCCGGTTGCTTACCACAGTGCCTGTCATGCAGCAGACACTCAGTAAACTTTTACCTAAATGGAATTGGTTTATTCAGAGAGCCGTGAAGAAAGTGATAACCCAGGAAGGTGAGAGAACTGACTCTTCTCTGCTTCTCTCTCCTTGGAGGGGAAGGAACATGTCACAGGACACCAGCAACCCCTCTTCATGCTCACTGACCTCTTGTCTGACATGTTCCACTTTTGTCCTCACTTCCCCCCTCCAGTCCCTTGGTCCCCATTCTCAAAGGATACCAGTGTCTGGAATCTCTAAATCTCAAATCATTATCCCACCACCTTGAAGTACTAAAAAAGACACAAGACAAACCACTTCAGAAAAATAAGAACTCATTTCTTTCCAGTTTCTACACAAAGTCCTAGCTGCACTGCTGCTCTGGTTAGGTGAGCTGAACCACTTAAGAACTTTGAATTTCTTCCTGTTTGATCCTTCTCACCTAAAACCTAGAGCAGAGCCATCCCCTAAGTAGCCTCTTAGTTGTTTCCTCTTCTGGATCCTACCCTAGTCTCTACTTGGCCCTTTTAGGCTACGGGTGTCCTGGAAAAGATATCCCCAGCCTAAAATGTATCATCTGAGAACAAATGAAGAGGACCTCCCCCACCCCTGCCCCACATTTCAACCCTCCAACTGGAAGGCCCATGAACTGTATAACCAATATGGTGGCTCTAGTTAGTTTCCTTTGTGCCCCCAGATGCATATCTGAACTCTGTCTAGGTTTAGATTGCAGAGGGAGAGGCTGAGGGCTTGGAACCAAGCTTTGATAAATGGAGAAAAGACGATCCTTATGGGAAAGAGCAAAACATTTCCTTGGATAATGTATTTCCAGGTGGAGTTCCTTCTTGTTGACTCTAGGGGTGAGTTTGCTATTTTTGGTAGTGACTACAGCTCACCGAGGACATCATTGGAATTTTGTATGCTTTAGACTCCTCTTTTCTACTACCACCATCTTTAAAGTCAGTATACATTAATTGGGCACTAAATATTTAAGAATCTGTTTGCTAGGTACTGTCTTCAACACACAGAAGGCATATGTTAACCGTGTCTTTGGCAATGAACCTTAGTCTTTTCCCATGAAACAGAAGATGGGTATAGGGTGGAAAGTTGTGATGTAGTTGAGGATAGAGAGAGGAAGTTTACAGTAAATGTCTGGTGTGGGTATTCTAGCCTGAGATGGGTGTTCTTGCTATGGACTTCCTGTACTTTCCCTGTAAGATCCCTTTATATGCTTTAGTATAATTTCCTTTTAAATGTCTGTGTATTCCATTAGACTATATGCCCATGAGGGCAGGAATTTTGTCTTACTCATAACCCCGGTATTTAGCACAGGGACCCATAGCAGATGCTCAGCAATTACCTGTGTGAAAGAATGGTGTCATACTGTTTGAAGAACATCGTTGTGCCAGTGGGAGGCCTTCATTTTGTTCAGTAGGTAGGGCCAGTCTATAGTGTAGTTGTGTGATGTGACCATGAGAAGAAATATGCTTTTATTTCTTCTGACTTTCCTGGAGGAATAAGTATGCAAGTTATTTTCCTGTAGCTATAAGACCCAGATAGAAGAGATGATTATGATGTCATCTACTTATTCTGACTTGAAGGCTCTTGAGGTCTCAAAATATCACCCTTTACCACTTGGGTGACTCACTATCAGCCTGTCAAAATGGAAAGGTATATCATGCAATAGAAATGTGCTGATTCACAATAAGCCATGGACTTGTTAATTCTAATATCAGATCATCTGGAATGAAATGTGGACCTGGGACACAGGATGGCTATGTTTTGATAAAGATGAGGAAGAAAGGACTTTTATATATTGGTCCTTAGTGTAGGGTGAGCATAAAGGAAGGAACCAGATTAGCTGGTCATCTGACCAAGGTGGAGTAGGCTGTCATGGAAGAGCAGGTCTGGATAGAAGACCTGCAGGCTGGGTGCCTAGAGAGACAGAAGAAAGTAGGATGGAGGGGAGGAGGGGTCTGCAAATATTTCAGATCTTACCTGGGATTCTGCTGGGAAATTTATAAGATGGGCTAGGACACCTGGGTCTACTTTTGACCTCAGTGGCCCTAAAAACACACATGCAGACCCTGCATAAACCCAGATGGAAAACTGAAGCTAAGGCAAGGCTGTTGGCCAAAACAGATTCAGTACATTTCAAAGTGATCAGGTGCACCTATTAAATGTCAATGTCTTGTGAGCACTGCAAGACACTGTCCTGGGGCATACATGTGGCGTGTAAGACACCATCGTTTCCCCCAGGAATCTCACATTATAGCTGAAGACTTCATAACAGAATATCAAACCAACCACTTCTTTGCCTTGTATTTAAAACGTATCAGTCTTTTCTCAGTCAATAACATAGACTATCTGCCTTCCAGACTCTTGTCAGAGAAAATAACCTCACATTGTCAGCTCTCTAGCCCTTATCACAATCCAATCTGAGATAAGAGGTGTTTAAGGAAGATAGTCTCAAAGGAATGGTTTTCAAACTTTTTTTTTTTTTTGCATCAGGTCCTTTTCTTCCAGTGATATTATACCTGGAAACTCAGTGGGAAAGAGAGAAAAATGGGAGTGCTCAGATTGATGAGGGCGAGAAGCCCCTGAAAACCCTCGGCCTCCCTGACGTACCTGCATGTGGCCTCCTTGTTCCTGAGGAGTGCAGTTTGGAAGCCACAGGTCTAAGGGAAGTGCAAGACCCTCACTCCTCCGAGTTCTGCCATTGGAAACTGTGCCCTTGGAAACTCCACTGCTGTGGAGAGCTGCAACCAGGACTCGTTTAACTTAGTATTGAGTGAAATTGCCTCCTCAGAGCCATGCCCTTAGCTTACCCTGAGAGTAAGAGCAAGAATGATCGTATGTGTTTTCTTCTCTTCATACATTTTTGAATTGATACAAAAAATTATAAAGAAGGTGTATTACTTTTGTAGTTAAAAAAAAAGGATGATGTATAAAAAGCAGTACCTTTGGAAGATGGATCTGATAGTGGACTTAGAGTAAGTTGAAAATATTAGAGATTCCAGGCAGAGAAAAGGCTGGAAGCTGATGTCATCAGCCAAGAGTGATGCTATAGGGCTTCCCTGGTGGCACAGTGGTTGAGAGTCCACCTGCCGATGCAGGGGACACGGGTTCGTGCCCTGGTCCGGGAAGATCCCACATGCCACAGAGAGGCTGGGCCTCTGAGCCATGGCTGCTGAGCCTGCGCATCTGGAGCCTGTGCTCCACAATGGGAGAGGCCACAATAGTGAGAGGCCTGCGTACCGCAAAAAAAAAAAAAAAAAGAGTGATGCTATAGACACCTGGACCAAGGTGGCAGCAGGTACAAGATGGAAGTCATCATTCATGAGACCTATTCAGTGTGAGAGTAGATGGGCAGGGGGAATATCAGGGACATTCGGAGAACAGAAGGATGGAAGGGTTATGGTAAAAATGGCAGAGGGCATTTTGGGGGGAAATCCTGAGCGATTTGATCAGTAGAGTTTGTGTAAGGAGGGATGCCCACTGACCTTTAGAAATCAGAATCAGAGAGTTGTTGAGAAGAACATGCTCTGTTGTGTCATGAGAGCTGTAGAAGGTGAAGGGAATGAGAATAGATTGTATGCTTGAAGTGATAATATCAAACACTCATTGGGGATTCTCTTAGCTGATAAAAGATGCTTCCTGCCAAAAACTCCTTCCGGAGTTTTGGGTAGTTGCCTACATCCTGAGATCCTTTTCTGAATAATGCAGTTTAACCAGATCCTAGTGATTCAATACAAATAATTATTTACATTTCTATATATTATTTCATGAAAAGAGATAAGAGGTAGAAAGTTAAGCAATACACTTGTAGGTGATGGTAGAGCCAAGTCCAGGACCCAGGATTTGGCCTGCAGCCCTGCTTAGTCTGCCCCATCACGCGGGCTCACCCACGAGGGCTCTGCAACCCTGTCTGTGAGTACACACCAAGTAGCTGACTCTTAAAATCGTTCTAAGTTTCTGCTCTGTTTGGTAGTCTACACATCACCTTTCCACACTTTTCTGAATTGGATATTGAATGTTGGCCACTTGGCTTGAAGGGCTGTGTTTCATTTTTCCAGTGTCTCAGTTTTACTCATTTAGTTGATATCTAGTCTCTCCGTATCCATATTTTATCCACATTAGCACCAACTCGTGTGTCTGAGCTCTCATTTAATATGCGTGGCCAGGTGTGGTCTGCATGTTGATGACTTTGAGGATGTCTTCCTGGAAGCTTCCTGTCTTTCCATTCTGGATATTCTTGCTGGTCCTGTGGCCTGTCTCTGGCTCTTGTCAATGCACTTACAGAGATGTCCCATACATTTTGTGTAAATGTGACCTTTGCAATGTTTTTAAATTAGCCTCTTTTAATAATGAGGAGTGATTCCTCTTGCTTGTGAAATAGTGTGTGATTAAGCACTTAAAAATACACACACACATATATATATGTATAGTAGTTAGTATATAGTAAATAGTATATGTGTGTATGTGTGTGTGTATAGTATGTGTCTGTTTATCCACACATGCACGCACATGTACCTTACATCCAGGACTAGGTCTTTAAGTCTAGGTATGAGAACGTCCCTGAGAATGACCTTGAGTATGAATTGTCTGTGGGAGAAGGTGGTCAGTCTGGCTTGTTTTGCCCTTTGAAAAAGTTAGTTATACAAAGAGGAACATTTAACTAGAAGCACTGAAGTTTGGACATAGGAATCTTCTTAGAGGCTGTTAAGTCCAAACTCTCATTTTGTACTTATGAAGATTTTTTTTAAATTATGGAATTAGCTTAACATAACCCAACATGCTACAACTCGACTGGGGTTGGAGCCTAGGGATTTCCTGTTTTAATTGCTACCGTATATCCCTTTCTCTCTTCCTACATGTAAATTTGTTTTTGGGAAATATCATATTTTAGGGGAGAAATTAAAAATTTGAGTTTAATCAGTATCTCAACATTTTATTGTGGGTATTGCTATGAATGATCATATTTGATCCTGAATTTGCCTGGGACTCCATAGTGTCCAGACAGCTAGAAGACATAGGCAGAGAACTGAGAGTCTCATAGGTGAAAAGGAAAGTTTTCAATGTGGTTAATGGGAAAGAGGGCCTTGGGGCTATGTCTACTCAGAGGTGTCTCTTCCCCAACCTTCACTGAGGGAAGCCATATGGTCGCCTTCTCCTCTTGCCTTTGTCTCCCCATCGCCCCCTGCATATTAGAGCCACGAAGACGCATTAACCTGCCTTGCAAAGAGGATATAATTGCCAAAGGGTCTTCTGTTACGACTACCTCGAACTTGACTTTTTGTAGTCACCCCAGGCCAAGAGGAGATTTTGGCATAGCGTAGTTAATTAGGTCTGTCTGATGCTGAAACAACACAATTTATGCAGTGTGGTCAAACATCTTGTAAAGTCACTGAATAAAAACCAAATTGGCTGAACCTATTAGTGTTTGAGACAACTGGTCATTTGAATCAGAACCCTCAGTCTGGCAGTTTTGTGTTGATATAATGCATGCAGAACACCAAGCCTGGCCTTGCCCTTGTCCAGCTTTGATGAAATAATAAAGAATATGTATGTAAATTGGCATAGAAGTTTTGCAGGGGAATTCTTTCTAAATAATTCTTTCTTCAATTCCCTGGTTGTCCAGTGGTTAGGACTCTGCTCTCACTGTCAAGGGCCCGGGTTTTATCCCTGGTTGGGGAATTAAGATCCCACAAGGCATGCAATCAAAAAAGAAAGGAAAGAAAAGAAAAAATAATTCTTTCTTGCTGGTGGGGATTTTCTACTCTAAAGAGATAAGGTTAAGAGGGGAAACCTGTAATGGGGTTGGACCAGCATGAGGCTATGTAGGTACCTGGCCAGGGGTGAGGCAGGTAAAGTTCAGACAGCTGATGCTTTCATATGGCCAGTGGTGATTCAGACCATTTAAGCCATTTAGAAATTTTGACTCTATGGCCTGGTTACCAGCTTGTAACTACTTAGTAACTCATCAATTCAGCTAAATGAGATGGACTAGTGATGAAAATAGGCATAGCCAAGGCCCCCTATTTATGATGTTTTACGGACAAAGGAGGTCTGGGCTTTGTTCCTGCCTTGTGATCTTGGAACCTAAGACACCTAATTGTGAGTGGAATTATATAAATTCAGTCTAGTTGTCTCTATAATCAAGTAGCCATAAGACCATTACTTTCTCTACTTGTTAATAATATTATCATTAATTCATTTATTCATTTTTATCTTTGATTTTGAAAATTTTAAATTTACAGAAGTGTTACATTTTCTCTCTTTCTCCTCCCTTCAAATATTTCAGTGTGTATTTTTTTAAAAATAAGAACATTCTCTAACAAGATCATACTATATCATATAAATATCCTGTTTCTCATCAAACTTCTATTCATTAATTTTAGCATCCATTCACGATTCTTGCCTTATTCATTTTGAACGACCAATCTAGTGAATATCTACTATGTTTCAGCTATTGGACATACACACAGATCAATATAACTCTCTCTAACCTCAGTCTGTTAGGGGAAAAGAAACCAGATGTAAACAAATACATTATAGTTAGAGTGACAAGTGTAAGAAGGATAGAAAAAGGGTAGTTCAGAGAGGTCATGACAGACTCTGCCTGGAGAAGCAGGTCAGGGAGGACCTCACAGAAGAGGTAATTCCTGGGGGGAATGTCTCCAATTAGAGTTTAGGACATATTCTGAGCCCTATACATTATTATAGGGATATGAAGTCCTAGCTGCTCTAAATGTAAGACATCCCTACCACCTGCATTTTTTTTTTTTTTTTTTTTTGCGGTACCCGGGCCTCTCACTGTTATGGCCTCTCCCGTTGTGGAGCACAGGCTCCGGACGCGCAGGCTCAGCGGCTATGGCTCACGGGCCCAGCTGCTCCGCGGCATGTGGGATCTTCCCAGACCGGGGCACGAACCCGCGTCCCCTGCATCGGCAGGCGGACTCTCAACCACTGCACCACCAGGGAAGCCCTACCACCTGCATTTTTAAAATCCCAATATTTCTCAGTGTTTTCAAACCTTTTGACCTCTATCTGCAGTAAGAAATACACATTGTGGCATGGACACACACACACACTCTCACTCACTTACAGAAATACAAACTCTTAACTTTACTACTTGTGATGCATTCTTATATTTTCTATTCTATTCTGTTCTACTCTATTCTGTTAACAAATCCAGAACTAATACGTCCAACATGTGAGAAAGGGGATGTGGAATCTACATTTCTGACAAGGTCTCTGTGTCATTCTGTTGCTGACTTAGGTTACTGGCTTAGGGAAGGGTGGAAAGTATTCTAAGACAAAAGGAGTGGCCCCAGGTGGCTTTGTTCAATAGACAAATCAGTGGATCTCAACGTTTACCCATGGAGAAACCCTGCTTTAGTTGATATGTTAGATCTGTGTCATCAGAGGGTTCGTTTACTGACTTACAGCTGCTAGCACAGAGAAGGGAATCAATGCCAAGATTTCTTGAAAGCTGAGGTCCATATGTATTTGAGTTGATGGCACAAATTGATGAGAACTCTTCTGAAATGATGGGAGAATTCTCTCATGAGAGAGAGGGAAGGTTGCAGTGGTGAAGTGATTCATTCCATTCTGCTAATGTTTCATCCATGCCCATTACATAATTGTAGATGCTGAAGCTTCTGTGTTGAAAGGCATTTGGAACTTGGAAAAAAGACTGTGCAATCCTTGGGCTCTGAAAAGGGATTTCTTGTGCCTATGTAAAATGCTTAAAAACCTGAACTTTTGATCAAGTGTTGGCTTACCTTCAATAGGCAGATACTTTCTCTATAACACATTTGACTTAGAATAAGGTCTTCCAAGTTCCTGTAAACTAGATTTTTAAAAAAAAATTTTAATGACACAAGACCCCAAAGGGCCAGGACTACAGAAAAAGGGTTACTGGAAAGTTAATTAACCTAGCAATCAAGGAGGAGGATGGGATATTCCAGAGAGACAGAGAGCAGCATATAAAGAAGGCAAGAGGTGGGACACCACATTGTGCTGCCATTGCAGATTTTGGAAATTGTGGCAGGAAATGTTTCTGGAGATTATGGAGGTGGTTTAAAGACTTGCTAAGAGTACTTTAGACTTTATCTTGTAGTGACAGACAGTCAATTTAGGGTATTAGATAGGAGACAGATGTGGTCATTCATTGACTCTAAAGTGGAAGAGAAGCTTCCACATCTCCTTCAGGGAGGGAGTTACAAAGAAGGAAAGATCAGTTAGGTGGTTATTCCAATGGCCTCAATAGGAGATGCCAAAGGGCTGAAAGCCAGGAGTGGCAGTGGGGATAATGGTTCTATCTTCCAAGCATCCTTCTCCCACTCTAGTGACTATCATGTATGCTCTCTGAAAGAAGGGACTTGATTTTTCTCTATTCTCAATTTTCAGTACATAGACAATTGCCTGGTATGTAGCAAGCCAACCATGAAAACTTATTTAATCAATATCTGTAGAATTTTTATCATATCATTCAAACAATCAATTAATTATATGGGGAAACATACCATCCAGAATAATCATTTGACCTAAATCAGAGGTTCTTAATCCTGGATGCTTATTAGAAACACTCAAGGGGTTTTCTCAAGATGGAATAGCCCATTCCTTCCAGGTCCTCCATGTTACAACTAAAAAGCACAATAAGTCTCTGAAAGATGGAGGAGCAACAAAGCAATGAATTCTCTGGGTTTTTTAATTGCCTCCCATATATTCTGAACTGCCAGCAGGCATGGGTGAAAAAACTCCGAGACAAGCCAGTTCCCCGGGCCAAAGAGCTGATAAAAAGATGGCTTAGCAACAGGAAAACTTGTCTGCAATATCGCCTACTACAACCAAATACCAGTGTTAAAACTATACCTCCTCATCCCCTCTCCATGACGTCACGTGATCCAGCAAGAAGTTGATCTTCCACCCCTATGAGTAAAAGCATAGATGTACTGGAAGCCCTCACTGAGTGGTATCTCCAGGGAACAGAGAACTAATTTCCTTCCCCATCTGGCAGAAATGGGCAGTGCTCTGATGCCCCTGCCAGGATAGTGTTGGCAAGGTAGAGCAGCGCCTCCTCCTCCACCCAGCACTAAGGAGGCAGAAGGAGGTGGTGAGAAGTAGGGTAGTTGACCGTTTGCTTCACCCCCTCTCTTTGTGTCAAAGAAAACTACTGAGTCTCTACCTCCACCCTGCAGCAACAGTGGTGTGAGTCAGCCCTCTGTTTCCTTCCTCTGTGGTGTCAGCAGGACCAATTGAGGAGACAAGGTGGTTTAAGTCAATGCCCCACTTTTGCTGGGATGAGATCATAGGGGCCCTGTCAGAAGCTGAACAGACACACCCAACTAGCCCTCAAGCTATGCCTCAACAAGGAACTATCTGCTGGAAAAGAAGATTAAAGAGGATCCAGAGTCTCATAATAACTAAAAATTCCAGAATACAACTGAAAAATCACATGTCATTGGATGAACCAGGAAAATCACAGCAGGAATGGGAAAAGATAAACAACAGGTGCCAACACAGAAATGAATCAGATGTGGGAATTATCTGACAAGGATTCTAAGCAACTGTCATAAAAATATATCAACAAGCAATTATGAATTCTCTTGAAGCAAAATGAAAAATAGAAATCTCAGCAAAGAAATAGAAATTATAAAAAAGAATTAAATGGAAATTATAGAATTAAAATACAATAACTGAAATAAAAACATTGCTTAATGGGCTTAATAATAAAGTGGAGATGACAGAGGACAGAATTCATGAACTTGAGGAAACATGAATAGAATTTACCAAATATGAACAATAGAGAGAAAATAGCCTGGAAAAAGACAAAAACCAAAATAGTGTCTTAGAGGCCTGTTGGACAAGAACAAAAGAGCTGGGGCTTCCCTGGTGGCGCAGTGGTTGGGAGTCCGCCTGCCGATGCAGGGGACGTGGGTTCGTGCCCCGGTCCGGGAGGATCCCACATGCCGCGGAGCGGCTGGGCCCGTGAGCCATGGCCGCTGAGCCTGTGCGTCTGGAGCCTGTGCTCTGCAACGGGAGGGGCCACAACAGTGAGAGGCCCGCATACAAAAAAAAAAAAAAAAAAAGAGCTAATATTTGTATTTTCAAGGTCACAGAAAGAGAGGGGAAAGAAGATTGAAAAAGTATTTGAAAAAATAATGGTGAAAAACTTCAAATTTGGCAAAATATGTAAATCTACAGATTCAAGAATTCAAGCAATGCCCAAGTAGGATAAACCTAAAGAAATCCCCACTGAGATACATCATAATTAAACTTCTGAAAATTAAAAACAAAAAAGTTTGAAGCAAGTAATACACTATTTATGCTACCAATTTGAATGACTGTGTATTTCTAATAGGAAAACCTGGAGGCCAAAAGGAAGTGGCACAACAGTTTTCAGGTATTGAAAGAAAAGTACTGTTGGCCGTGAATTCGATATTCAACAAAAATATCTTTATGGAATGAAAGGGATAAAGACACATTTATAGGAGAAGGAAAACTATAAGAATCTCTTGCTAGCACACCTACCTTTAAAAAATGGCTAAAGAAAGTTCTCTAAACACAAAAGTAATTATAACAAAAGAGACTTGAGAACATGAGAGTAGGTAAAAGAAGAATATAAGAGTAGGTTTTGAAAAATATAGATGTAATACTCTATTCCTCATGAGTTCCTTAAATTATATTTGATTGTTGAAGTAAAATTTGTAACACCATCAGATGTGGTACTCAATTTATGTAAAGGAAATATTTTTGATAATTACATATAAAAAGTGGGAAGAAAATAAGCTTTCTATACTTAAAATGATAAAATAGACACAGTAGACTGTGACAAGTTACATATACATATTTCAATACCTATAGCAGTCATTAAGAACTCTATAAAGCTAAATACTAAAAAATACTATAAATAAATCAAGGTTAAAGTTTTTAAATGTTTAAAAAAATTATAGGAAGATATGGAAAGAGAAACAGAGGAACTAAACCAGAGGAAACAAACAGAAAACAATAAAATAGAAGAATTAACCCTAACATATCAATAATTAATTTAAATGTAAATGGTCTAAATATAACAATTAAAAGGCAGAGATTGATAGAGTGGATTAAAAATATAGTCCAACAATATGCTGTCTATAAGAAATTTGCTTCAAATACAGCAACGTATTAGGTTGAAAATAGAAGAATGAAAAAAGACATACCATGAAACACTAATAAAAAGAAGGAGTGGCTATATTAATATCAAATAAGTAGACTTCATGGCAAGGAAAATTGCTGGAGACAAAGAGGGACATTACATAATGATGAAACAACATACCACCAGGAAGACATAACATTCCTAAATGTCTGTGCCCCAAACAACAGATCCTCAGAAGCTTGAAAAAAAAAACCAAAAAGCTGATGGGGCTCAAAATAGAAATAGTTGGGAGCATAAACACCCAACTCTCAACAGTTAATGGAACTACTAGATAGAAACTCAGTGAAGATGTAGAAGAACTGTACAACACAATCGAGCTACAGGACCTAAGTGACATATATAGAACACTCTACCTAAAAATAACAGAACACATATTTTTTTCAAGTGTCCATATAACATTCACCAAAATAGCCCACATCCTGGGTCATAAAAAAAACCCTTAAAAACTGAAATCATACAGAGTATATTCTCTGACTATAATGGAATCAAACTAGAAATCAACAACAGAAAGGCAACAGGAATATCTCCAAATACTTCGAAATTAAACAGATTTTAAATAATCCATGGGTCAAAGAGGAAGTTGCAAAAAAAAAAAAAACCAAACACATAGAACTGAATGAAATCAAAATACAACATACCAAAATATGTGGGACACAGCTATAACAATGCAAAGAAGGAAATTTATTGCACAGAATGCTTATATTTGAAAGAAGAAAGGGTCTCAAATCAATAAGTTAAGTTTTTATCCTAAAAAACTAGAAAAAGAAGTACAAAGCAAAATTAATGAAATCAAAAGAAGAAAACAGGAGAAAAAAATCAATAAAACAATTTTTTTGTTAAAAAAAACAACAAAATGGAAAAACCTCTAACAAGAATGACAAAGATAAAAATAGGGAAGACACAAATCAACAATATCATGAATTAAAAAAAGAGGATATCACTACAGATCCTACAGCCATCAAAAGGATAATAAAGGAACACTATATAAACTACTTTGCACTCATAAATTTGATAATTTAGAAGAAATGAATCAATTCCTCAAAAATCATAAACTATTAAAACTCAACCAAGTTAAGATAGACAATGTGAATAGTTCTGTAATGATTAAAAATATAATTTTTAATATAAAGTCTCCTGAAAAAGAAACCTCTAGGCTCATATTATTTCACTGGTGAATACTACCAAACATTTAAAGAAGAATTAACATCAGTTTTATACAAACTCTTCCAGAAAATATAAAAGGAAGGAACACTTCCCAATTCATTCTATGAGGCCAGTATTATTCTGATACCAAAACCAATAAAAGACAAAAAAAAGGCAGACTGATATTAATCATGAAATTAGACACAAAAAATATTTAACAAAATATTAGCAAATTGAATTCAGTAATGTGTAAAAAGAATTTTACACCATGACTAAGTGGGATTTATTCCACATACACAAGGCTGTTTCAACATTCCAAAATCAACCAGTAGAATCTACAATATTAACTGTCTAAACAAGAAAAAAATCAACTGATATAATCATTGTTTTAACCAATGATTAAATTAATTGATATAATCATATCAATTAGCACAGAAAAAGCACCCCATAAAATCCAACACCCATTCATGATAAAAGCTCTCAACCATTAGCAATAGAGGGAAACTTTCTCAATTAAGTAAAGAGCATCTACTAAAATGTACTGCAAACATCATAGTTAATATTGAAAAACTGATGGATTTCTGTCTAAGGTTGGGAACAAGGAAAATAAATCCACTCTCAACACTCTGGAAGCATCACCACTGGAAGCATGATCCATACAAGGAAAAATTGATAAACTAGACTTCATCAAAATCTAAAATCTTTGCTCTATGAAAAAGACAGTTCAGAAGATGAAAAGATAATCTGCAACCTGGAAGAAAAATATTTGCAAACCACATGTCCAACAAAGGTCTAGTCACTAGAATATATAAAAACTCCCCACATTCAACATCTGAAAAATAAGCAATCCAAATAGACAGTGGGCAGAGGACAGGAGAGTATATACAGATAGGGCATAAACACATGAAAAAATGTCCCACATCATTAGCTACCAGATAAATGCATATTTCAACCATAATAAGATATTAATGTACACAGAATAGTTAAAATAGAAAATAGTGACAATAGCAAATGCTGGGAAGAATGCAGAGAAACTTACTCATACATTTCTGGTGGGATGTAAAATGATACAGCCACTCTGGGAAACAATTTGGCATGTTCTTATAAAATTGAGCATACAGCTACCATATGACCCAGCAAATACACTTTTGGCCATTTGCCCCCAAAACATGAAAACATATTTTTACACAAGAATCTATACAAAAATGTTCATAGGCACTTTATTCATGAAAGCCTAAAACACGAAAAAACCCAGATGTCCTTCAATAGGTAAATAGTTTAAAAAACTGACAGATCCTTACTGTGGAACATTGCTCTGCAATAAAAAGGAACAAAATATTGATAAACACAACAATTTGGATGAATTTCAAGGGAATTATGCTGAATGGAAAAAGCTAATCACAAATGGTCACATACTGTATGTTTTCATTTGTATAACATTCTTGAAAGGATATAAAAATGAAGAACAGATTAATGGTTACCTGGAGATGAGGATGGGGTGGAGGTGGGAGAGAAGTGGGTGTGGCTATAAAAGAGCAACAGGAGGGATCCTTGTGGTGATGAAACTGTTCAGTATCTTGACTGTATCAAGGTCAGTATCCTGTTGTGATACTGGACTATAGGTTTGCAAGATATTATCGGGGGAGCTGGGTAAAGGCTACACGAGCACTGTCTGTATTATTTCATACAACTGCATGTGAATCTATAGTTATCTCAAAATAAAAATTTAACAAGAGAGGACAGACAGCAGAAGCAAGAAGAGCTACAATCCTGCAGCCTGTGGAATGAAAATCACATCCACAGAAAGATAGACAAAATGAAAAGACAGAGGACTATGTACCAGATACAACCCCAGAAAAACAATTAAATGAAGTGGAGATAGGCAACCTTCCAGAGAAAGGATTCAGAACAGTGATAGAGAAGATGATCCAGGACCTTGGAAAAAGAATGGAGGCAAAGTTTGAGAAGATGCAAGAAATGTTTAACAAAGACCTAGAGAATGGACTTGAGGATATGGGGAGGGGGAAGGGTAAGCTGTGACAAAGCGAAAGAGAGGCATGGACATATATACACTACCAAACGTAGGCTAGATAGATAGTGGGAAGCAGCCGCGGAGCACAGGGAGATCAGCTCGGTGCTTTGTGACTGCCTGGAGGGGAGGGATAGGGAGGGTGGGAGGGAGGGAGATGCATGAGGGAGGGGATGTGGGAACAGATGTATATGTATGACTGATTCACTTTGTTATAAAGCAGAAACTAATAAAAAAAAATGGAAAAAGAAAAAAAAAAAAAAAAAAACCTAGAAGAATTAAGAACAAACAAACAGAGATGAACAATAAAATAACTGAAATGAAAAATACACTACAAGGAATCAATAGCAGAATAACTGAGGCAGAAGAATGGATAAGTGACCTGGAACACAGAATGGTGGAATTCACTGCTGTGGAACAGAATAAAGAAAAAAGAATGAAAAGAAATGAAGACAGCCTAAGAGACCTCTGGGACAACATTAAATGCACCAACATTCACAGTATAGGGGTCCCAGAAGGAGAAGAGAGAGAGAAAGGACCCAAGAAAATATTTGAAGAGATTTTAGTCAAAAACTTCCCTAACATGGGAAAGGAAATAACCACCCAAGTCCAGGAAGCACAGAGAGTCCCAGACAGGAGAAACCCAAGGAGAAACATGCCGAGACACATAGTAAGCAAATTGACAAAAAATTAAAGATGAAGAAAAATTATTAAAAATGACAAGGGAAAAATGACAAATAACCTTATGGGAGTTCCCTTGTATGTTAACAACTGATTTCTCAGCAGAAACTCTACAAACCAGAAGGGAGTGGCATGATATATTTAAAGTGATGAAAGGGAAGAACATACAACCAAGATTACTCTACCCAGCAAGGATCTCATTCAGATTTGATGGAGAAATCAAAAACTTTACAGACAAGCAAAAGTTAAGAGAGTTCAGCACCACCAAACCAGCTCTACAACAAATGCTAAAGGAACTTCTCTAAGTGGGAAACACAAGAGAAGAAAAGGACCTACAAGAACAAACCCAAAACAATTAAGAAAAGGGTAATAGGAACATACATATCGATAATTATCTTAAATATAAATGGATTAAATGCTCCAACCAAAAGACACAGGCTTGCTGAATGGATACAAAAACAAGACCCTTATATATGCTGTCTACAAGAGACCCACTTCAGACCTAGGGACACATACAGACTGAAAGTGAGGAGATGGAAAAAGATATTCCATGCAAATGGAAATCCAAAGAAAGCTGGAGTAGCAATTCTCATATCAGAAAAAATAGACTTTAAAATAAAGAATGTTACAAGAGACAAGGAAGGTCACCACATGATGATCAAGGGATCAATCCAAGAAGAAGATATAACATATATATATATGCACCCAATATAGGAGCACCTCAGTACATAAGGCAAATGCTAACAGCTATAAAAGAGGAAATCAACAGTAACACAGTAATAGTGGTGGACTTTAACACCTCACGTACACCAATGGACAGATCATCCAGACAGAAAATTAATAAGGAAACACGAGCTTTAAATGACACAATAGACCAGATAGATTTAGTTGATATTTATAGGACATTCCATCCAAAAACAGCAGATTACACTTTCTTCTCAAGTGCACACAGAACATTCTCCAGGATAGATGGCCTCTTGGATCACAAATCAAGCTGTGGTAAAATTAAGAAAATTGAAATCATATCAAACATTTTTTCTGACCACAACACTATGAGATTAGAAATAAATTACAGGGAAAAAAACGTAAAAAAACACAAACACATGGAGGCTAAACAATACATTACTAAATAACCAAGATGTCACTGAAGAAATCAAAGAGGAAATAAAAAAATACCTAGAGAGAAATGATAACAAAAACATGGTGATCCAAAACCTATGGGATGCAGCAAAAGCATTTCTAAGAGGGAAGTTTATAGCAATATAATCCTACTTCAAGAAACAAGAAAAATCTCAAACAATCTAACCTTACACCTAAAGCAACTAGAGAAAGAACAAACAAAAGCCCAAAGTTAGTAGAAGGAAAGACATCATAAAAATCAAAGCAGAAATAAATGAAATAGAAACAAAGAAAACAATAGCAAAGATCAGTAAAACTAAAAGCTGGTTCTTTGAGAAGATAAACAAAATTGATAAACCATTAGCCAGACTCATCAAGAAAAAGAGGGAGAAGACTCAAATCAATAAAATTAGAAACGTAAAAAGGAGAAGTTACAATGGACAGCGCAGAAATACAAAGCATCCTAAGAGACTACTACAAGCAATTCTATGCCAATAAAACAGACAACCTGGAAGAAATGGACCAATTCTTAGAAAGGTGCAACCTTCCAGACTGAACCAGGAAGAAATAGAAAATATGAACAGACCAATCACAAGTAATGAAATTGAAACTGTGATTAAAAATCTTCCAACAAACAAAAGTCCAGGAGCAGATTTCTTCACAGGTGAATTCTATCAAATATTAAAGAAGAGCTAACACCCATCCTTCTCAAACTCTTCCAAAAACTTGCAGAGGAAGGAACACTCCCCAACTCATTCTAAAAGGCCACCATCACCCTGATACCAAAACCAGACAAAGATACTACAAAAAAAGAAAATTACAGATGAATGTCACTGATGAATATAGATGCAAAAATCCTCAACAAAATACTAGCAAACAGAATCGAACAACACATTAAAAGGATCATACACCATGAACAGGTGGCATTTATCCCAGGGATGCAAGGATTCTTCAATATACACAAATCAATCAATGTGATATACCATATTAACAAATTGAAGAATAAAAATCATATTATCGTCTCAGTAGATGCAGATAAAGCTTTCGACAACATTCAACACTCATTTATGCTAAAAACTTTCCAGAAAGTAGGCATAGAGGGAAACTACCTCAACATAATAAAGGCTATATATGACAAACTCACAGCAAACATCATTCTCAGTGGTGAAAAATTGAAAACATTTTCTCTAAGATCAGGAACAAGACAAGGATTTTCACTCTCGCCACTGTTATTCAACATAGTTTTGGAATTCCTAGCCACAGCAATCTGAGAAGAAAAAGAAATAAAAGGAATCCAAATTGGAAAAGAGGAAGTAAAACAGTCACTGTTTGTGGATGACATGATACTATACATAGATAACCCTAAAGATATCACCAGAAAACTACTAGAGCTAATCAATGAATTTGGTAAAGTTGCAGGATATAAAATTAATGCGCAGAAGTCTCCTGCATTCCTATACACTAACAATGAAATATCAGAAAGAGAAATTAAGGAAACAGTCCCATTCACCATTGCAACAAAAATTAAAATACCTAGGAATAAACCTACTTAAAGAGGTAAAAGACCTGTATGCAGAAAACTATAAGACACTGATGAAAGAAATCAAAGATGACACAAACAGATGGAGAGATATACCATGTTCTTGGATTGGAAGAGTCAATATTGTGAAAATGACTCTACTACCCAAAGCAATCTACAGATTCAATGCAATCCCTTTCAAATTACCAATGGCAGTTTTTACAGAACTAGAACAAAAAATCTTGAAATTTGTATGGAGACACAAAAGTCCCTGAATAGCCAAAGCAATATTGAGGGAAAAAATAGAGCTGGAGGAATCAGACTCCCTGACTTCAGACTATACTACAAAGCTACAGTAATCAAGACAATATGGTACTTGCAGAAAAACAAATATAGATCAGTGGAAAAGGATAGAAAGCCCAGAGGTAAACCCACACACCTATGGTCAACTAATCTATGACAGAGGAGGCAAGGATATGCAGTAGAGAAAAGACAGTCTTTTCAATAAGTGGTGCTTGGAAAACTGGACAGCTACATGTAAAAGAATGAAATTAGGACACTCCCTAACACCATACACAAAAATAAACTCAAAATGGATTCAAGACCTAAATGTAAGACCGGACATTATAAAACTCTTAGAGGAAAACATAGGAAGAACACTCTTTGACATAATGACAGCAAGATCTTTTTTGACCCACCTCCTAGAGTAATGGAAATAAAACTAAAAATAAACAAATGGGACCTAATGAAACTTAAAAGCTTTTGCACAGCAAAGGAAATCATAAACAGGAGAAAAGACAACCCTCAGAATGGGAGAAAATATTTGCAAACGAAGCAACAGACAAAGGATTAATCTCCAAAATATATAAACAGCTCATGCAGCTCAATATTATAAAAACAAACAACCCAATCCAAAAATGGGCAGAAGACCTAAATAGACATTTCTCCAAAGAAGACATACACATGGCCAAGAGGCACATGAAAAGCTGCTTAATATCACTAATTATTAGGGAAATGCAAATCAAAACCACAATGAGGTATCACCTCACACTGGTTAGAATGGGCATCATCAGAAAATATACAAACAGAAAATGCTGGAGAGGGTGTGGAGAAAAGGGAACCCTCTTGCGCTGTTGGTGGGAATGTAAATTGATACAGCCACTATGGAGAACAGTATGGAGATTCCTTAAAAAACTAAAAATAAAACTACCATATGACCCAGCAATCCCACTACTGGGCATATACCCAGAGAGAACCATAATTCAAAAAGACACCTGCACCCCAGTGTTAATTGCAGCACTATTTACAATAGCCAGCTCATGGAAGCAATGTAAATGCCCATCGACAGATGAATGGATAAAGAAGATGTGGTACATATATAGAATGGAATATTACTTAGCCATAAAAAGGAATGAAATTGGGTCATTTGTAGAGATGTGGATGGATCTAGGGACTGTCATACAGAGTAAAGTAAGTCAGAAAGAGAAAAACAAATATTGTATATTAACGCATATATGTAGAATCTAGAAAAATGGTCCAGATGAACCAGTTTGCAGGGCAGAGATAGAGACACAGATGTAGAGAACAAACGTATGGGCACCAAGAGGGGAAAGCAGTGGGGGTGGGATGAATTGGAGATTGGGATTGACATGTATACACTAATATGTATAAAATAGATAACTAATAAGAACCTGCTGTTTAAAAAAATAAAACAAAATTCAAAAAAATTTAACCATAAAAAAAGTAAAACAAAATTCAAAAAAAATTCAACAATAAAACAATCTAAGAAGCTTTAAAAAAAATACTGATGCTTAGATTCCCCAACACATGTCCCCTTCCAGATTCTGATATAGTTGATTTTGGGGTAGGGCCTATCCAACTGTATATTTGTAAAGTTTCTTGTGAGATTTTAATGTGTAGTGAGGGTTGAGGACCTCTGACCTGAATATAAATTGGTTCAGACAGCACAGTTGGAGAAGCAGCCTCACCTAGCCACAAGTGGATGTCCTTTCTTCCTTCAGTTGTGTCACTTGACCTTGATAAGCTTTCCAAGGGCAAGGATTGTGTGAATCACTGGTACAGCATCTTGGTGTTTCAGAGAGGCACTTATTCTGCTGCTGCTGAGGGTGATGGCGATGCTGGTGGTGGTAAGTAGGGTGATAACAATGAAATCATTGATCTAATCATACTTCTATTACCTATTCAGGTAACCCTGAAGGAAGGAAATGATACAGTTTCCATGACTATTTTCATATTGGATCTGCAGGGAATCTGAGCATGGGAAAAAGATAAGTAGGCTCGCTGCCTTCTGCTCTTGCATAAATCAGAGCTTCTGGTTTATGCATTCTGAACGTATGTTTGGTAACAATTATGAGTTGAGCATATGTTGTTTTAGGAGATTAAATCTTACTCCAAATCCAAAGGAATCTTGTCTGAATATACAGAGACCGACAAATCACTCTGAGCAACTAGAGTTAGTGCCATGAATTCTAGCCTTTTTTTTCCCCGGTTGCATTGAACCATGTGCAGGAAAGAATGTAATCTTGGTGATCTTTGTCCAGGGCTCTTATGAGATGCTATTTTACTGAAATGGATGGCTATTACTTTTAATTCTTAGTAATTTATTTTTAATTAAGATACTAGTTTCATTATAAATCAAAATTGGTAGCTGTTAGAAATAGATAAATGTTGTCATAGCAGTATGAGTGGGCCCAGGACTCACACAGCAAACATTTATCATGGGCCAGGGCACTCTGCTAGGTATAGGGTTGCAAAGATAAATAGCTAACAGGCTCCCAGGATGCTATGAAGTTCTAATAATTTGGGAAGAAGTATATGTTATAAAAACTAATATCATCCCTGGTTGTACTGCATATTTTCTACATGTTGGATTGATTGGTTTTAGCTTCTCTTTAAAAGTTATAACTCTATCATTTTTCTTTTTCTCTTTTAACCCCTCCCCGCTGCCAGAAGTATGCCATGCTGGCTCCATCTTCAAAACCTCTACCAGTGTTTCCTATACATGTATCAGAGCCCTTCCCCTTCCCACCCACTCTCTCCCACCTCCAGACATCATCTCCATCTGTGCACTTCCTTCCCACCATGAGCAGTGGAAGAAGTGGTCTCTTACGTCCTGTCTGTAGGTCATTCTGTCTGTAGGTTATTCATACTCAATCCTGTTCTGTCTTCTCTGATTTTGCTTCATCAGTTTTTGCCTCTCTCTCTTCTATAACTTTTACCTTTCTGGACCTTCTGCAAGAAAACATGCTCAGTGCTCTCCTTTTCTAAATGGAATTTTTGGCTCTCTTTAAAGCTTCCTTTAGCTGTTGACCCATTTCTCTTCTTTCCTTTGCATCCAAATTTCTCGAAAGTCTTGCGTGAAATTCACTGTCCTTATTTCCTAATCTCCCCTTCACTTCTCATTGCAGTCTGGCTTCTCTGTGAATCTGCTGCAGCTGACTTCTGTCCATGCTGATGTTTCTGTCTATTGTGTGATTTCCTTGAAGGCCTCCACTGTGAAGCTTTCTCTCAACCTTCCCGCTGGATTTGGGACCCTTCGTCTGACCTCCCTGGGCATACCTCTCCCAGGGAGCTTACTACTCTTTTGTCCTTTCATGAAACTCTAAGGCTCTTGAAAGGCATATTTGTATGTCTAATCCCTAGTCTACTGTCTAATAAGGTAGACACTCAGTAAATGTTTGTTTAATGAGTGAATGAGTAAATGAATGAACGCAAACTCCCAAATCTGTATTATTTTCAGTGTGTTCCTGAAACATGCAGCCAACCATGTACTGAACGTCTAGGTGTATTATCAGACTTTCAAACTCAGTTTATCCAATACTATACTTATGTCCTCCTGAAAACTGACTTAAGTTCTGGATCTTGGTGAATAACACGATCATCATTTTCATTAGACGAGAAAAAAGAAATCAGTCTTTCTAGACCCTCCCTTTTCTCCCAGCTACTTACTTGAATCAGTCACTAAGACACACAAGTTTGGGAATTCCCTCATGGTCCATTGGTTAGGACTTGGTGCTTTCACTGCCAGGGCCCAGGTTTGATCCCTGGTCAGGGAAATAAGATCCTGAAAACTGTGCAGCACAGCCAAAAATAAAAGACACACCAATTTATCCTTGTAAATATATTTCAAAATCATACCCTCTCCCCTGTTCTCACCGCTATTGCCTTAGCTTAAAAATACATCATCTCACACCTCAACAGTTTTAATAGCATCCTAACAGCAGCCATTATCTTCCCTTCCAATTAATTATCAGAACTCAGATCTGTTTCATTTATTCAATAAATATTTATTGAGTACCTACTAAATGCCATTTAAGGCCCTAAGGTTATAGTAGTGAACAAAAGAGACAAACTGTTTGCCCTCATGGAGTTAACACCCTAATGAGAATAATCATATTGCTTCCCTTTCACCAGTTATGACCTTTTACCAGTTGCCATTTGTCTGTGTGGTAAAATAAGATAAAGGAATCTTAAAATGATACACAAGTTCTCTTTACTGTCCAACCGAATATCTCTCAACCTGTTGTGTGTGTTCAAATCACCTGAGTTCTCGTTAAAAATGTGTGTTTTGTGGGCCTCTTATTAAGATATTCTGTAGGTCTGGGGTGGAACCCCCAAAATGCATTTTTAATTAGACTCCCAGGAGATTTGAATATAGGTAGTTCTTGGGCCACACTTTGAGAAACACTTATTTGTTCTTTGCCTACCTCTCCAGCTTCAACTCCTGCCATCCTCCCTGTTCATCTTATATTTTAACAGTATAAACTGTTTTAATTCCTTAACCACATGTGATATTTCTTACCTCTGTGCATTAGGCTGTGCTGGTCATGTTAGTCAGGCCAGTTAACACCAGCAACAACAAAATCACAGTGACTTAATACAGTGGAACTTATTTCTCTTGTTCTCAAAGTCCAATGTAGCTGTTCCTGAATAGATACCTTTTCTAGGTGGCCCTCTTTTTAAGTGGTTACTTAGACTCCTTCTAGTGGATTTAGGCTCCTTACATCCTGAGATGCTGCCTCAGGTGCCCATATAAAGGGAAAAGAATAAGGGGAAGGAAGACATACTGAATACTTAATGGTCACATACTGGAAGGGACACACATCATTTCTGCTCACATCTCATTGACCAGAAATAGTCATGTGGTCCCACTTAGATGCACGGGGGGCTGGGAAATGTAGTCCTGACGGGGAAGCTGCTTTCTAGCCAGAGCACCCACAAACTTTTGGTTATCAGAAAGATGCCTCTGCTACCCTCTGGTTACTAAATATCCATGTGCCCCTCATTCCCACACATAGCACATATTCACCGCCTCCCCATAAGGGCTGACCCAGAGTCCCAATTGGTCACTGTATCCAGCTCACAGCCTCAAGTTATCCTTTCTGCCCCTGCTGCACACATCCAATATGCAGTGGGTGAGCAGAGATGGGGTAACCTCAGGACAAACTCTCATTTGGAAAAAGGAAGCATGCAAGACACAGCACAGCCACTGGTCCTGAGCAGCTGTGGAACTGCAAGCATTTGAAGGCCTCCTACCTTGATGGTGGGGAATTTTCTTTTGTAGGCCCTGATACCGCTCTCTGGGGACAGTTGTCTTGTTCATTGTTCTCCTTTGCCTCTGGGTCTGTCTTATGGGCCATGTTCTTCTTCTTTCTTGTGCATGTCTTCCTTTCCACATCTGAAGGAGGTGTTGGGGGACCTGCCCTCCTTGGGGGCTGCATAGCTTTTACAGCCTTCTTCCTACTCATGCAAACTAGAGGACCTGAAGGTTATTGGACCACTGGAATAGTCAAAGACTTTTCTTTGGCAGTAACATTTCTTCAAAACTTTGTCATCTTCTGATCTATTTGCTTCTAGTCAATTCCAGATGCCTGTAAGCATGCTCAAGAATTACTAGATATAATACTTGATACTGATTTATTTCATTGCTTCCTCTCTTCCATGCCCCTTTCTGTTTCAACCTTACGATGGTCACCTGAAGGATATCTAAAACTACGTGTGGGATAGATATTATATAACCTTAATATGATCCTTACATTGGGCCACTTTAATCAATCAAAAGAGGTTTTAAATGTTTGTGATTCAGGACTATTTTTTTAATTCTCATTTCTTAGTGTTTGGAGTCTTGAAGCAGTAAGCTTTTCAGTCATGCAAAGCCTTGCATGTTTGCTCTTTGTCCTTTCTCATTTCTGCTTGCAAATCAGCCAGTTCTTTCCAAAGTAGCATTTATTACTGACACTCCATTTTTCAGCCTCTTTTCTTCGAGCTATAGACTGAGTAGGCATGTCTGCCTCCTTACTCACCATATAAAAAAAAAGTTTGACAGGTGTTTTGCCTTTATATAACATGACTGCCATCCTTCTAGCTTCTGATATCCATCTTCTTGCCACCTGAGAGCCAAGCCAATGTCACATTGCTCTATTTCACTCTTCAATAAACACAGAACTCCAAAAATTGCTCCAGATCTCTCCAGCCTGAAGGTACCAATGGCATCCCATTAATGATATTAATTCTAATGCCATTGGATTGTGTTCACAGTCTTGCATAAAGAATCTGCAGAGCCCTGGAAGCCCTGGATGTGAAGCCCCATCCCAGTGGGTTTCCAAACAGGTTGGCTTGCATTAGATTGCTTCTGTTCTTCTGCCAGTATCCTCTGGACACTGCATGTTGGTCCAGCTTCCGTTATTTCCTGCTAGGCACCTACTGGGCATTTCCATGTCCACTGGGCATCTGCCATCTCCTGCTAAGCATATCAGTTTCTGCTAACTTGCCCTTCCATAATGAACTAAATTTCTCAATGCCAAGGGGGTGCTGTATTTTGCACTGATGTGTCTCCTGTACTTAGTGTCACTCTTTGATGTCATTTATAATGGCCATGCACCATGTTTCAAAATTCCCTCGTGTACATTTGCTCCTCCAGCCTATTTCTGCAGCACTCTCTATTCATAGAGCTCAGACTACACCATCAGGACTGCCCTGGGTCCAGAAGGTGCCTCTTACACTTACTGGCTTTCTCATCTCTGTCCCCAGCCACAGTCATAAAATTTTCTCCTTGTTGGTCTTCTTTTCCTGGATAAATCAACTTATTCAAGGGTTCCCTGAGTATCCCTGGGCTCACACCCTTAGGCATTTAGAAATCTAAAATGAGACTCTCCTATGCGCCCTCCCACAAATACCTTGTGTCATGTGAATGGATAAATAGTCTCTCTTCCTAGATTATTCCTCTTACTTTGTTTAGCCAGAGAACTCCTATTCGAGCTTCAAAACCCTAGTTCAAGGACGGCCTTCTTGGTGAAACATCCCAACCATCTCCACCCCTCACCAGAGAATCTCACATCCTGCTCCGTGCTCAGTTTGTGGCTTATTAGACTGATCAGTGAATACTAGCTTGCTTATCTGTCTCCCCTCCGTTCTAGTAAGATCCTTAAATGTATTCTGCATCTGCCATGTAGAGGGTATTTGGTCAACTTTAATTGAGTTTAATTTCACTATAACTTCCCTTTCCTAAAGCACATCTTGTCCTCACAGGTGGTGAAGGCTTTTCCAAGCTAGTCTCCCTGTCATACACATGTGGATTAACTGGCTGCCTCCAGCCAGCTTCGAGAGCATTGGGAAGTGAATGAGGCGCTGGGTGAATCTGAGATTCACGCAGCAGGTTAAGATGTGGCACCCTGCCCCCACCCCCATCCCTGTTATCTGAGTAGTTGGCTACCGTCGATGTGTCAAGGTTTCATCTGCTCCTGGTATTTCAAAAGTTCTGAGCTGATCAGCTCCCTGAACTTCATGTGGCCAGAAACAGCATTTTGTCTTACAGCACTCTTCAAGTCGTGACACAAGGCTCCTTGACCAAGTTCATGAAAACATGACACGATTCTGATCTGAAACCTGATATAGAAAGTAATTGTCCTCTGCAACGCATCTCAGACAATGCGGATACCCACTTATTTTTTCTCCTTCACTACTGTTATTTATGAGGCAGGGGTGAGGAGAAGAGAAATGTTTTTAAATGAAAGGTGAAATATTCTATTGTGAAGTATGTTTTATGAGGAAGAGAAGGAAATATATAATTTCTGACTCTGAGTTTGCATAGGCTCCAGATATCTTTTAAGTTACCATCTCAACACATTATTTAAGGCTCTGTTCTCTGGGCTTTTGAAGTCCTAGTTTATTTTTTGATATAAAGTCATATCATTCATGGGGTAAACTCCCCCCTAACAATCACCAAGCCAAGGGCATTTTTTTTTCCTGTGCCTCCTCAAGGTTAAATTGTTCTCTTTGCTCAGAATTTATTTAATGAATATATCTTACAAAATATGATTTTAATGATTTTTGGCTTATAATACATTATTTTCCACTAGTTTCTTTAGTGGTGGTGCCCTTCTCTGCTGTGGTTTGGACTCTGGAGTAAAGACCATGAGTAGAAGGGGAGATTTAAGAACAAACCTGAGGACTTACATGGGGGAAGCATTTTTGGGAGATTCTTCCAATAAACCTGGTTCCAGAACTGCAGGGTTATGAACACTGGCCCCACATTCTGCCCCAAGCTCTGACATTGCACAGGTGAAGTGATTGTTATAGGTGTGGTCGTATAAGCAGGGTTGTTCAAGAATTTGAGCAGTTCTGTGGCTGAGGAAGTTCACTTTCTTGCTCTCTCTTCCTAAGTGAGGCAAGTAATGAACTGAGTTTGGGCTGGCACATGCTGAGATGAATGCATTTCAGAAGACAAAGGCAGAGGATGGGCCAGAGAGAGTTTGAAACAGGCTGGTGAGCACAGAATGGAAAAAGATGGGGTATGGAGGAAAGGAAAGTGGGGGGGGGAAGTTGGAGTGAAAGAAATGACAGAAGAGGGCTTTAAATGACAAGGCCACATGTTCTTACAGAAACCCTCTGGGGGGTATCAGATGTGAGACATGGTCTCAAGATCCCAAGAGTGGTCCTGTAAGAGGCGCTGCCAGACCCCATTCTCAAGGCTGTACCTTAAAGGTACAGGCATGGACTTAAAGCCTCCTCTAACACTCAGACCCCAAACTCAAAGTTGACATCACCTGAAGCAGCTAAGAAGCCAGTGGCCCTTTTGATATCCAGAGAGCCAACCTGAGGGGCATCTGGGGCTGCCTGAGAGCAGGACTGTAAAAGCTTTCTTCCTTCTCAGCCAGGGTTCCTCAACTCAGCGCCATTGACATTTGGGGCTGGATACTTCTTTGATGGGGAGAGGGTTGTCCTTTGCATTGTTGGATGTTTAGCAGCATTCCTGGCCTCTGCCGACCAGGTGACACTAAGCAACACCCACCTCCTCAACTGTGACAACTAAAAATGTCTCCAGATATTTCCAAATATTCCCTGAGAGGCAAAGTGCCCCACTGGTGGAGGCCAACGTGGAGACAAAAATCACACGGCCCCAAGCTCTTGTTTCACTCAGAATATTCTAGACGATGGGCCTAGATCTCACTGTCTTGGTCTCTCTGAACAACATACCTTAAGCCTGAATAATGAGTCTCATACAACATGAAGTTGTTACTGCTTGCTGAGCTCACTGCCTGGACTCCCATTCGTAGAATTAAATTCTTCTGTAAACGGAAAGCTCTTTTGAGAATTATTCATAGAGCAGGAAGGTGTCAGACATTTGAGAAGAGGTGATATATGGATTTCCAACAGACCTGATTTTGAATTCTCTTTCTGTCATTTAATAGCTGTGTGAATGTGAACAACTTACTTTGTCTCTTTGGGCCTCTTTCCTTATTGATGAGTCCTGGTTTAAAAAATAACTCTCACCCCATCTCAATGAGGCATTTGAGGAGAGTTAATGTATGATCAGTGATTTCCACATAGCAGGTTCTCAAAGAACAAGCAGTAACAATTACCGTCACATTGCTGAGTAAGAAGATATATTTAGGGCAGTACTTAAGATAGATATGAACACGGCAAGACTTCATAACTGAGGCAGAGAAGAGGGGGTTGTGGCTGTATCACTGGTCCAATTTAGTATTAAAAATATTATCACAGACCCAACATCTTATCAGCAGTAGGTACAAGGGCAGTACCCAAAAACACGAGCCCAGACTGTGCTGTCTAGGAGCATCAGAAAACCAAGTGTCTCTACCAAGGGAACAGGGTGGATATGATGTATCTTAGGTCTCAGGGAGGTGGAGAAATGAGTTACACCTTTGAGTCCTTTGGTTAAGCAAGGAAGACTAGAGAGCAGCATTCCAGCTGTCGAGAAGGAAAGTGGCAGGTGTCTCTGGGGAAGGCAGGAGAGGTGAGCAGCTTTGTTGGCTGGGCCAGAGGAAAAGCAGCAGAGGATGTCTGGGTTCTGCTTGCGGTCAGGTGGACTTGTGATGGACAGTAGTTCATGGCCCTCAGTGAGCGAGTCTTCCTGGGACAGTGAGACACAGTGGGGGTTGTAAGCTCAGGCCCAGAGAAAACCCAGAAACTGAGGATCCAGTTAGAGGCATGACGTCAGTGTGATGCTTATGCATATATAATCACTGTTCAAGTTACAAAGGTTTAAAAACTCAGTTTTATCTTATGACTGAGTATTAAGGTACTGAAAGTTTGAAATGCTAAAACATTACTGGATTTCAGCTTGCCCTTTTCTCATTTCTTCTTAGCTGATATTTTCTTCTGTGATACTCATTTTCTTCTTAATCGCAGTGTAGGCTTATTGAGAAAATACCATCTTTAGATCTTTTCATTTTATAGCATAGAAAATACAACTCCATTTCTTTCATAATATGTTTTTAAAGAGAAATAATGAATCTTTTGGAGTTTTTAAGTGGCTATGTATTGGTAGAGTTACCTTGAGCTCTGAACTCTTCTAGACAATCAGTAATTGTTCTATAAAAATGCAGGAATATTCATTATTGCTGATACTAACTCTCATCCTCCCAGCTGCATGATCCCGTTTATTTAAAACATTACTCATCTTACACATGAGGCTGAGAATGAAGAGGACAAGGAAGTGCTAAATTAATGATCACCTCATTTCAGGACCGTCAGACTCTTCTATTTTCCTGAGTGTATTTTTTTTTTTTTTTTTTTTTTTTGTGGTACGCGGGCCTCTCACTGTTGTGGCCTCTCCTGCTGTGGAGCACAGGCTCCAGACGCGCAGGCACAGCGGCCACGGCTTACAGGCCCAGCCGCTCCGTGGCATGTGGGATCTTCCCGGACTGGGGCATGAACCCGTGCTCCCTGCATCGGCAGGCGGACTCTCAACCACTGCGCCACCAGGGAAGCCCCTGAGTGTATTTTTAAGACTGGATAAGAGCACTGATTGCTGTGTGACTGGAGGAAGGTGAGAGACAAGAAGACAGGCTTTGGGATCTGAAAGGAAAGCTTGCGCTGCAGGGTCAGGAGAGACTGCATAGTGATGCCTTTATAAAAATCCCAAACACCAGGATTCAGAGAACTTCTGGTTGGTGAACACATTGAGGTGTTGCCATGGTGGTGTGTCTGGAGAGAGCATGGAAGCCCCCCACCGACAACACACACACACACACACACGTGTACACACACATGCGCACACACCTTGCCCTATGCATCTTCTCCATTTGGCTGGTCCTTTATAATAAACCACTAAATGTAAGTAATGTGCTTTGCTGAATTTTGTGAGCCGTTCTGGCAAATTATGGAACCTGAGGAGGGGGTTGTGGGAACCCCTGATTTATAGCCAGTCAGTCAGAAGCATGGGAGCCTCAGGACTTGCAGTTGGCATCCAGAGTTGGGGAGAAGTCTTGTGGGGCTAAGCCCTTAACCTGTGGTGTCTGTGATACCTCTGGGTAGTTAGTGTCAGAACTGCATTGAAATGCAGGACACGCAGTTGGTGTCTGGAGAGTTGGAAAATTGGGTGACGTGGGAAAAAAAACCACCCACACATTTGGTGTCAGAAGTGTCATGAGAGATAAAAGGAAATGGGGGGCTTCCCTCGCGGCGCAGTGGTTGAGAGCCCGCCTGCCGATGCAGGGGACACGGGTTCGTGCCCCAGTCCGGGAGGATCCCACATGCCGCGGAGCGGCTGGGCCCGTGAGCCATGGCCGCTGAGCCTGCGCGTCCAGAGCCTGTGCTCCGCAACGGGAGAGGCCACAGCAGTGAGAGGCCCGCGTACCGCAAAAAAAAAGGCAATGGGGCTCCAGTAGATGGGGTGGCCCTGGAGGGTTTCTCAAAGAATGTGGCCTTGAGCGAAGGCCTGTATGAAAGAGCCACTCACAGTCAGAGAAGAGTTAGCAAGACACCAGCAAGCAAAGGCAAGCTGTTGAGGTAGGATTGAGCTTTGCACAAATAGGAAACACGGTGACTGGTGGGGAGTGTGAAAAGTGGAAATTGGCATGAGATGAGGTCAGAGAGGTGGGCAGGGGCCATGTCATGTAGGATCTGATAGACTGTGGTTAGAAATTTGTATTTTATTTGACTTTAATCCAGGAGTTACAAAATCTTCCTTTTCCATGAATGAATTGACATGACTGCTCAGGAGAGACAGGGTAGGCCCCTAGGTGAGGTGGTCACTGCCCCAGCAGGACCAGACTCCTTCCTCTTTCCCTCTCCTGTTTCACAACAGGACAGTCTCCTTGAGGGCAAATACATTCTCCCCATGGGAAGGGCTGCCAAGTAAAACCCTGATCAGCCCCGTTACAGGCAGCCATTGGCAGGAACCCATTGGCCTAACTTCCCTGGCAGCCTGCTTTACCTGTAGCCTCCCGCGTCCCTGCCTGTGGCCTGATGACCAAGCACTAGCCTGTTCTGCCCTGAGCACAAGCTTGGCTCCCCATGTAAGTTAAGGGTCTCTGGCCATGGTCCTCCTGCTGCCACCTAAGAGAGCCCCAGCCTGATCCCTTCGTCCTAGGTATTTTATTTTGACCCATTTCCTAATAAGGAAGATGTAGATCTACAGTAGAGGGTCTGGTCCTGTTCCGGGCTTTGTCCTTTGGCCTGAGCTGGCTTCTGTGGGCCCCTGGGACAGGGAGGAAACAGCCCGTCTCCAGTCCTGCACCATTCAGGCTGACCTTCGAGCAGCCACACGTGCAGCCCCATCAGTGCCTGGCCCTTCCTCCCACCCTAAACCTTGCCTCCCCTGCAGTCAGCTAAAACCCCTGGAGACTCCCCTCAGCTATGGCTGTGACAGATGGCAGAGAGACAAATAGAGAAACAGATCGAATAAAATAATCATCAGGCTGCTGTCATTTCTGGACTCTATTTTATTGATTGATTTCCATAGAATAGGCCTCCTCTTTAATATAGTGCATTTATCTGAATATCCCAGCTGACAGAGATAATCATGGGCCCCATAAACCAAGAGGAGGAAAATTTATGCTCATAAGAATAGCCGATATTTAGCTATTTGTTCTGGTTTACATTTATTCTTTATGAGCTATGTTTTCCTTTTGTGGTAAGTTAAAGATCACTCTTAAATATTTATCAGGGTCTCTTCCATCCTCCATAGCTATTATTATTAATAATAACCAGGATCTTAACAATCACCATTCATTGAGCTTCTTCTACATGCCAGCATAATAACATGACACCCCTCGCACTCACGCCACCCTGACAAACACAGACACACACAGACACACACACACACACACACATACACATACACACACAGTCCGTACAGCAAGGCTGCAATGCAGAGATTTTCATGCTCCTAGATGTTCGGCAATCTGCTCAGAGTTACCCATCAAGAAAGTAGCAGAATTCAAATTTTTGGCCTCTCAGAGTGAAGTACCCATGCTCTCTCCGGTGTTCTCAGGCTACAGCTCCTGAGACACTCCACAGGGGTTCATGCAGCTGTGAGAGTTGTCAGTGTTTCATCACACCAGTGACTGCAACCTTTAAGTCATAAACACCTTTGTTCAGTGTCTACAGTGTAGAAAAATGAATTTATTTTGCAGCAAAGAGACCTATTGGTGGGTTTAACTAGTTATATGAGAACATATCACATCCCAGTCCTGCCCCTTTTACCGATAAAATCATGTTGTATTTTATTTTCTATATTGGAGTCTCTGAATATTCTGCTGGTCTGAGGACTTTGCTGTGACATTCAGCATCCCTCACCCATCCCTGGTGAGTATGGTGCTTGGTGCCGAGGTAGCGATCTGTCGAACGAATGCCTCATCTGCCCTCTTGATCAGGGGCATTCGCTCCATGAGATGTCAACCCTGGATCCACCCCCGCCCAGTCCCCACCCACTCTGGGACCAGCTGCCTCCTCATCTTCACAGTTAGAGACTTTTAGAAGATCACTTTAAGTCAGCTGGCATCATTTGATTTTTTATGTTAAATAATACTGATTTGTTTTTAATGGGTCATCACATGCACATAGTGTAAGATTCAAAAGTTTCCAGAGGGTATATGGTTACAAGTAAGTCTACTGCTGTTTCTCATATATCCTCGTGTTTCTCATGTGTTCTTGCAGAAACAGTCTATGAATATACCAGCAAATATGTGTGTATGTATAATTTAGACCTGAGGTTTAAATTACCCATTCTGAGAATTGCATGTGCAATATGCTATCATATGTTAAAAATGTGTCATTTAGACTGTTTCTAATTCCAAAACATCTGATAGCTTTATTAAAAATTACACTGTATTATTTGATACAGTGCCATAAAACTACCATATAATCTCTACTTTGGTTGGACTGGATACAAAATCTTATGCAGTAGAATTGCTGAATGGCTTCCTGGTGATCCCAATGGACTGGAGCAGCTTCCAGATCTGACTTCACAGGCTGAGTCCAAACAGGACTCTTCTGTGATGCTCTTCGTACACAGAAATTCAAGTAGCCTCAGGCAGCCCCTGATCCCTGGTTAACAATTCCAGCTTTCCTAATGCCCTTGCTATCCAAAGAGCTACCAAACTCATCTGCAAGACACAGAAAAGCAAAGGCAGAATGGTCAACTCCTTTAGCAAGTATCAGGCTTGCTGAAGGCTTTAACTTTCATGAATGGAAAAAAAAATTACATATATATATGTATATATATATATATATATACATATATATATATATATATATATAGAGAGAGAGAGAGAGAGAGAGAGAGAGAGAAAGTTTTATTTAAGAAGTACACCTGGAAGGTTTAAAAATTTTTTAAACTCATGTTTCTCATGTCCTGGCCTAAAGTGATGCTTGAAAGTGTGAAAATATTTCTAAGGTAGTTTGTCCTTATATGATGGTGGGTCTAAGACGTTTTGTTATTGCAATCCTGGGACCACGTTCACGAATAGAGTCAAATAAAAGGAAACTTGGCCTAGAGAAAGAGGAAACAAAAGTTCAATTTTATTTTCCTTTTGTCAGGCTCTGACTTCATAAGGGATCTCTCCAAACACTCTCCTCTAACTGTTTGCTTTGGGTTAAAGGGTTGTACCAAGCTCAACCTCTGATCTGGGTTCTGGCAGGCCCTGCCTTCCAAAGCCCTTTGAAAAGCCCATTGGTCCATCTCCATGGAGTGGTGAAAGGCTGCATCTTGTGTATATTGTAGCTGAATTACCCATATGGTCTGATTGTTTTTTTCCCTTTATGCATAAAAGTTGAACCATTTTTATTTGTGGTCTTCCATTCTACTATAGGAGAACTAATCTTTCAGTGTTAGACAAGAAAAGCACTCTAGTTCATCAGCCTTTGAGCTGCTTTGTCGCCTGAGACAATTGCCAAGTACTGCCCTGTCTGCGGGGCTGTTTCCGTTCTGTGGTTCCTCCCTCAGAGGCAGGTGGAGATTTCCACAGAAACCATCTTGATGAACCCAAGAGCCTTTGCTTTTCCCTTTTTCCACATAAGCAAAGGGAATTTGATACTTGATGCTAGTGAGACCTGGAGAAGGCAGTTGAACTTTGGTCAGGGAAAAAGGAAGGCAGTAATCCAATGTACGGGAGCCAGGTTAAGCTTAAACCAGACTTGAATAGGGCAGAGAACTCTTGTCTGAGGACCTCCAGGGGTTGTTCATAGCAACTTTGTGTGTTTGTTTAGACTAAAGCTTTCTTTCTGGATTTTCTCTGGGAGGAAGGACTAGAGATACAAGAGGTGCTCAGTAAATACTAGTTTTCTTCCTTGCCTTTTCCCTGTGTGTCAACTTTCTTCTTGCTACTTCTCTTTCTTTTAGCAATAGCTGCAAATAAATTCAGATGTGTAGATAATTCCCCTAAACAAGATACAGTTTACTTCTGGGGAGAAGCTTAGTATGTGGAGCTCTGTCTGAAGAAGGACTTCCTAGAGGAGATTGATTGCCCTCTGAGAAAGAGGACACAGAAGGAAACAGAAGAAGCTGCTTCCACCTATCAAGTGACCTAACCTTGGCGTCCAGGAGACAGAGTGACATGGAGACAGAGAGGGGTCATCCTTCTCATTTCTGCACAGAATGTAGAATGGCCCTGGCCCAGGGATGCCTGCAAGGATTCTGATTCCTTTGGCACCTTGCCACTCACACCTTCCAGAACATGGAAAAGAAGCCCTCTTGGCACAAATGTCACTGTCCTTTGGTGGACACCAGCAGTTGTAAAGCTCTGAGCTTTGTACACTGGCAAGAGGTCCAGGGGTGAGGGCCAGAGTACTTTTCAAGCACCTGTGTGAGACTCTCCTGGGGATGCTAGAGGTATGGAGAATGAGTATTTTGCAACTGGCTATGTTGAGAAGTTGGGAGAAAGAACTAGAGAAAGTAGGGATTTTGCCTTCAGTGTGACCCTATGTACATGTCCTGCTGTGTGAGTTGAGGTGAAATCAGTACAAGCTCTCCCAAGCCAATCCTTCAGCTTATTGTTCCATATCTGGCCCCTACTGCCTAATGACATAAAATTAAACATCAGTGGGATATTGTGTTATACAGAGAGCATGACCATTGAAAGGAAACAGGAAATAAACATGAAACCTCGATTCTTACTCTGATATCTGACATTAACGGAATGAGCATAATGTAATGCCCTGTTCTAAGCATTTCACATAAATTATCTCATTAAATCCTCCCACCAACCCAATGAGGTAGTATCACTATCCTTAGTTTACAGATGAGGAAATTGAGGTTTAGAGATGTTAAATAACTTACCCAAAGCAATAGTAATCAAATTCATTCTGTCTCTCTGGTGAATAGGGTTAATAAGAGGGTCCACTTCTACAATTTTTTGGATTTCCAAGTTTACCTCCAATGAATATAAAGCAACATAAGTGCTAGATCCTGGGCTCTCAGGAAATTTAGAAGTGTTTGAGATACCAATTTATAATTATTTAATCCTGTAGATTATGTAATTGTAATAATCATAATGCATACGGTCTTTGAATATACATGAATACATGTATATTATATGTTGTATATTATGATAGTAATTTAATTCTGTAACTCTATAAGCTAGTGGAGGAAAATAAAAGAGAATGGGCTCAGGTACTAAAATGCATGAAGCAGACTAAAAATGCCATTAAAGTTCACAGATGCAAGAGAACCATAGGGTCCAGAGTAAACAGAGAAGACTCTTAGAGGAGGAAGGACTTGAGCTTGACTTTGGCTGGGTAGAAACTAACTGGTTGGACTCTGGCAAACTAGCTTGTATCAGATCCACTCTCCCGCCAACACCACTGGAAAAGTTGGCTTTAAAAACTGTTGTTTAAAGCCATTGAAAAGTTTCGAAGGCAGCAAAGACTTTTGAAGGTCTTGGGGAAAAGGAAAGTTCAGAGATGCAGGTATAACATCTGGCACTGCCTTATCTCCCAAGATATTTGCAAATTTTAAAGTAGTGGCTGAGGCATTTTGACGGTCTCGTGGGGCTGAAGGAACAATGAAATTAAGCATCTGCCAAGGGAGAAAAGCCCTCATAAGCACTTGAGGCATTTAGAGGGAACCCTTCAAGGGCTACATTCTAGGAGTAGGGACCAACTGGAAATAGACCAACCCTCACAAAGACTGAAACTCACCAATCCTCATAGAGACTGAAGCTCCATCCAAATTACCTCAATCCCAGGTTAGGTGAAGATCCACTTCTACCCTAATTGCCTGCCACAAGCAAAAGTAAGACCTTTCTTGGAGGAAATGTAACATTGGTCAGAGCCTTAAAGTGATAATTGTTATGAAAAACAAAACCCCAAAGCAAAATAAAAAAACCCCAAATTAGGCATGCAGAAATAAAAAAAAATTAGCCAAAAAATCAAGAGGACTAAAGTCTGTAGAAATTCAAACATAGGAAACCCACATATTCCAGTTAGGAAATTCACATAACTGTTATCACTGTTTCAAGAAATTAACAAAATGAAAAATTTCAGCAGAGAATTGAAAGTTATAAGATACTATCAAGTGGAAATTCTGAAACTAAAAAATATTATAACTGAATTTAAGAACTTAATATATGGGTTTAATAGCAGATTAGACACAAAAGTTAAAAAAAATCAGAATAAAACACAGGAAGAAAAAATTATACACAAAAGAACATAAAAGATATATGGTAAAAAGGCCTAATATTATGTCATTGGAGTCCAAAAAGTTAGGAGAGAGAGAGAATGGGCGAGAAGCAATATTTGGAGAGCCATTGCTAAGATTTTCCCAAAACTTACAAGACCTCAAGTCAGAAGACCTAAGAATTGCTTCAAATCCCAGGTGGGGTAAATACAAGACACCCATGCCTAAGCACATCATAGTAAAACTGTTAAACACAAAAAGAAGACCTTAAAAGCAGTCAATAGGAAAAATATATATGTTACCTTCAAAGAAATACGTGTATTATTCAGAAACAATGGAAGCCAGAAGACTATGATTGACAGCTTCAACATGCTAGGGGTGGAAATCCTGCTAATTTAGAATCTGATACCCAGTAAAAATATTCTCAAAAAGCAAGGTAAAGATAACTTCAGACTAATAAAAACAGAGAAATTATTACCAGTAGACCCACAAGGAAAGAAATAATAAAGTCTCTATTTCAAGAACAAGGAAAAGGATCCCAGACAGAAGCATGTACATATAGGAAGAAATAAAGGATGGAAAGAGTATGCAGGTAAATCTAAATATCCCCCACATGAAACAAATATAAACATATATCATTGGGTTTCAAGCCTACTTAAAACATGACAATAAAAGCTCAGAAGGAAGAAGGGGTAGATGGAGTTAAAATGTCTTAAAACCTCTGAGTTGTCTGAGATGTATATGTCTTAGTTTATATTAGACTTGAATAAGTTAAAGATTAATTTTGTAATCTCTAGGCTAGCCACTTACTCTTGTAAAGAGTAGTGAATAGAGGAGAAAGATGGTGTTATACTTTGGGTTCATCCAGAATTAGTTCCCGTGACAAGGGTTTAAATGCAAGTAGTGTATTTGGGAGGTGACCCCAGTAAAAGTAGGGGAGTGAGTGAGTGAGACAGGCATGGAAAGGAAGCCAATAAAGCTTTATACTGGGAAATATCGGGAGCCAGGATGAAACTCTAGTTAATCTCATCCAAGGGGTGATCCCATTATTATTTATCCCAGGGTTAATAATCCTCTAGTACTTCTGGCTTGCTTAGTGTGTAGGCAGAGAGGACTCTGGTAGCCAGAGAGACCCTTCAAGTGTATAGTCACGGTGTGGACAGCTGAAAGTTGGGCCAGAGTACCAGGAAATGATAAACTCCAGAGGATAGGGATGAATTAACAGTAGATGCTACAATACCTAGAAAAGTGCGTATGTCTATGTCTAAAGACACATGGAAGAACATATATAGTAGCATTACTGTAATGGCCCCAAACTAGAAACAACCCATATTTCCCAGGAGCATAATGAATAAACGATAATATATTCATACAATGGCATATTATACAGTAATGAAAGCAAACTACAGCTATAGACAAGAACATGGCTGTGTCTCACAAACATAATAGTGAGTGAGAGAAGCCAGATGCTACAGAATGCGTACTGAAGATTCCATTTATATAAAATTCAAATATCTGCAAAACTAATCTGTGGTATTGGAATAATGGATGACTTGGGGGAGGAGGGGCTTTTTAACTGGATGGGGATAAGAGAGGGGCTCCCTTGGGGTGCTAATGATGTTCTGTTTCTTGATCTCAGAGAGGAGAAGCTTGCTCTCTTCATGATAATTCACAGGCCTGTACATGTATGATATGTGTACTTTTCTATATGTATGTTAAAGTTCAACTTAAAAAGTTCATTAGCATGAGGAACAAATTAGCTCTGTGAATGGGCAAAATAAAGTGTGACTGACCCCACCAGTGACTCTGTACCCAAAGCGTCTCTCTGGCCATGAAAGGAGTAGGAACAAAAGGTCAATGACAGGAAGGCGAGAATGAATAAGATGTGTGGGGAATTGGGAAGAGGTTGGTCTATGGGAACTGGAAAACCCCATGTTAGATATTATTGGGAATATCAGGTTCAGTTAATTAAGACCAGTTGTGGGAAACTGAGAAATTCATCCTTAATCACACAGGGGATATAAATTCAGTGTTGCGTGTGAAACTCCAGGCTGTGTTCCAATAGACATCTCTCACTGTTCACACATAACCCCTTGCTTGAGATGGTAGAAATCACTTCTACTTTACTAACTTGGTAAAATTCACAACACAGGTAGGAGCCTAATGGACAGTGATGAAATTAAAACTAGCAATGATGGGGAACTTTAGTTTACTTAAAGCAAAATGTGGACCATATTGCATACCTCATCTGGTAGTTGTGAAAAGCATTCATTTGGAAATTTCAACCTTCCATCTTGAGGGCACTGAAAGAGGTACCAGGAACACAATGATGGGTTCAGCTATGTAAACCTGTCTGAACCATATCATGTGTGGGATGGAATCCACCATGTGTGATTGAATATAGAGAGGGAGTAGAGAGGCAAGTTCAAGGTAACTTAGCCTAATTTTTGGAGAGAAGTGTTTCAAATACAAATATGAACAGCTTTAATGATAGATGTTTGGGGGCCATGACAACATATATTTAAGGAGGTGCCATTATTGTGACAGAGCTTTCCTACGAAGAAAGTGTATTGTGATCTATCTGCCACTTTGTCTTTTTTTTTTCTTCCAACACAAAAGGCAAGTGAAAATTAAAATGGAAACTTCTGGAGGGGGCAAGTAATGAGTATTCTAATTATTAAATATTTCTTTTAAGCTTTCAGATAGCACATGGAGTTGAAACTCTTTCTCTTCAAATTCCAGTAAGAGTAGAACAGCTATGGCTGAGAATGTTAGGATGGTATTTTTGTGACAAACCTTCCCTGCTGGCAGCCCAACCCAAGGAAAGGAGAAAGTGAAGTTCCTCTCTTGTTAGATTGTGACGCATCTTTGGAAATTAACTTTCTTACTCTTTAGGTGGCATAGTAGATAACCCCATAGCAATGAACATTTGCCTGTGAGGTTTTGTCTACCAGCTGAAGATCTGAAGGCAGTTGTCTTTCTTTAGATGGAGGGCAGGTCAGATGATGAAATTCATGCCTGCGTTCTGGAGTTGGGGCAATGAGAGCTTTCTCCAGTTTCCAAAGGACATGGAGAGGGCAGGACAGTGGAGGAATTACTATTATTTTCATAATAGAAATCCATATGAATTTAATGGTGATTACTTGTTTACTGACTGTTCTTGTTGCCAGAACACTTCACCTTCGTGTGAACAAAATACTGCTTTCAAATTCCAATCACTTCAGCTAACGCTGTCAGCAGACAGGACTAGACTTCAACTGACCATCACAACTAGCTCCCTGTTTTAGAAAATTGCTTCAAAAACCAAGGTCAGGTCTGCACGGCGTTTGTTTTTGTAAAAGTCTGTGCGCACAGGTGGTCACAGTCAGCAGCTGGAGGGGAGAGGGCAGTGGCCTCCCACTGCCTGGCTTACTGGGCCCTCCTGCCCTCCTGGATGGATTCCACATTCAGCCCTCGGGGCTTCTGACAATGTCTGTGCTGACACAGACAAGCTCAGTCAGGGAGCACAACACAAACACATGGGCAGCATGGGGAGGCTGTCTGCTAAATGTGATAAAGGAGCCCTCAACACAGCACTGGCATATGGGAAGCAGGCATGAAATTATCCTGTGCTCAGGCTTCAGAAATTTGTAGGCATTTTCTATTGAGCTCAAAGTGCTGGGTGATTACAAGGACCTCTCTGCTCTGGCTGTGAAAAGGCTGGCTAGGTTGTCTTTGACAAAACATTACGAATGGTGAAACAAAATTTCCACCTTGCTTCTCACTCTTCTCTTTTGCATTGACCCTTACATTGCAGCTTCCTTTTTGGGTTTCTAGGCAAAATGTGTATGGAAAATAAATGAATATATTAAACAATTTCTTCATGAACTTCTCTGCATTGGTGAATTGCTTAGCTTTCCTTGAGAGAGCTGCTCTTATATGATCCTGGCATGCAACGCTATTTTTCCAGGAAGAAATCCTAATCCAAGGAAATGCACTTTTTTTTTTTTTTTTTGCGGTATGCGGGCCTCTCACTGTTGTGGCCTCCCCCGTTGCGGAGCACAGGCTCCGGATGCGCAGGCTCCGGACGCGCAGGCTCAGCGGCCATGGCTCACGGGCCCAGCCGCTCCGCGGCATATGGGATCCTCCCAGACCGGGGCACGAACCCGTATCCCCTGCATCGGCAGGCGGACTCTCAACCACTTGCGCCACCAGGGAGGCCCAAGGAAATGCACTTTTAACTTCAGATAATCTTGAGGATCTTCTGTGCTTTAAGGAAATTCAGCAGAGGACCCTCTGCCCAGATATCAATTCCCATAGGATGTGGGAATCAACAGCCATGTTTCACCCTCAGGGACCCTGGAGAGTATAGACGTTGAGTAACTGCACAAGGAGGTCGAAAGAAGCAAGGGTTGAGGGGGAGGGTAAGTGGAGGTGTCTGTGTGTGTGTGTGTGTGTAAAGGGTGGTAGTTGACATGAGCAAAAATCTAGTGTTCTTTAATCCTAATTTGTAAGTCACCAGTAGGATCAAATTGAAACCTTCCTGCTGTATGTTTAATGTCATAATCAAGAGTTCTGCCCCCAGCAGGCAGAAATGGTAGTTGATAGTCCCACTTAAATAGACAGCGGGTGGAACCGTTTTTTGGCTGGATGGCTTTTACGTCAGCCACTAACCACCTATCTATACAGAAGTCAAGAAGGCAAGTTAACTCGTGCTTCCTCCTTTTGCAGTGGGTCTCCCAAGTGTTTAAGCCAAAGGCCAAATAAGTACTTGGTGAAGAAAAGTAGCTTGTCCTCTGAAAGCTTTTTTCACTTGAATCATCTCATCAGTTCTGGAGGGTGAAAAGCATAATGTCATGGAAAACTCTGTGCTGATTTTCCAGGAGCAGGACTTGGGGACAGGTTAAATACATCGTTTGGGTACTGGTACCTTGAGTGATGCTCAGAGCAACTGACAGCTGCTGGAGGGTCCTTTCTCATGGCTACACTTTCTCTTTTGAAGCAGACAAGACATGATAGAGGGAAATGAACTCTTCTTTCTCAGCCTCATTTGAGCATTCATTCTATGGTAGTTATAGAGCTCAGAGGGAGCCAGTAAAAGCTGGGTCGGCACTTCCAGATTTTCACAACTCAATTACAAATACTCACAGGAAGAAATAAAACACAGGATATCTAGCAGGAGGAGGTGTTTTTCCTTTTGAGCTGTCTTTCTGAAGCAAAAGGAGTTTTGTTAGTCCCTGGTATCCTATGAGCTATTCTAATAACAATGACAATGATAATGATGAATATGATGAACACGTCTCGACTTAAAACTTTTTGGTAGAACATTCTTGCTTTCTTGAATTTACAATGTTAATATAAATAACTTATAATTTAAATATTTGGATACTCTTTTCTCTTCCAATTTGTGGCCCAGATGAGATGAAAACCTAACAAACATTCAACAGATTGAAATTGTAAAATTCTTTTATTTCTCTTACCCAGTCATTATTCTATCCACCTAGCAACATTTATTCAGGTAATACAACCTGAAACGTGTCCAGTGGGTCCAATGGATTTAACCCATTTTAGTATTCTAATCCCAACGTCCCTTTCTCCTGAATCCAGTTTATCTTTGCCAAAAATACTATCCCCTTCTCCTGAATCCAGTTTATCTTTGCCAAAAATACTAATAAGAGAAACAGGAAGCCAGATGCACACAGATGTGTTAGCTATTGTGTTGTCTGCTTCACACTCGGTGGCTTGCCTGGAGGATCAGTTTTCCCCCAAGGGGACAGTTACTGGTAGTGTGTGCCCCTGTGTCTCTATATAGTTCACCACATCAGGGTTTGCTGTGTTCTAAGAAGGTGGTATAGCAATTCTGGGTATTTGGGTGAAAAACATGCCTTAATTAGAAGCTCCAAGTAAGTTCATTTTATGGATACTTAAAGATTATTCACATCAAGTTTCCATGATTCAGGATCATCACTATCACACACACAGAGTTGCTGTGATATGTGGGAATATCTAACCCTACCCCAGCATACTCCGGGCTACTGCCATTTAAAAATAACCAAGCTTGCTTTCTTGTTTTAAATTGTAGTTTTATGATTCCCCTTCACTAATATGGTGGGAGCTGTCCAAGGTCTGTGGCTAACTCCAGTGTGCTCCTGACTTGAGGCTCCACATATGTGGTGGGCATGAAAGAGACACGGCAGAAGTATTCTTTTTTTTAAAAAAATGTATTTAATTTATTTTTAATTTTTGGCTGCATTGGGTCTTCGTTGCTGTGCGTGGGCTTTTCTCTAGTTGTGGCGAGTGGAGGCTACTCTTCATTGCGGTGCGCGGGCTTCTCATTGTGGTGGTTTCTCTTGTTGCAGAGCACGGGCCCTAGGTGCATGGGCTTCAGTAGTTGTGGCTCGTGGGCTCTAGAGCGCAGGCTCAGTAGTTGTGGCGCACAGGCTTAGTTGCTCTGTGACATGTGGGATCTTCCCAGAACAGGACTCGAACCCATGTGCCCTGCATTGGCAGGTGGATTCTAAACCACTGCGCCACCAGAGAAGCCCCATAAGTATTCTTTTTAAGTGGCTATTGCTTCAGTTCTGGAAGGCTCTGGCTACCTTTTTGTGGTTTTGTTCATTATTTGTTGGTTTTTTTCTGGTTTTACTGAGATATAATTGACATATAACATTGTATAAATATGTGTACAATATGATTTTATATATATATAATGATTAGTATATGATTATTACATGATTATTATAATGATTATTATATATATATAAAACCAAATGATTACCACAATACGTTTAGTTAATAACATCCATCACCTCACATAGTTAAATTTTTTTCTTGTGATCAGAACTTTTAAGATTTACTCTTAGCAACTTTCAAATATGCTATACCATATTGTTAACTATAGTCACCATTGCCGTACATTACATCTTCAGAACTTATCCTGTAACTGGAAATTTGTATCTTTTGACCACCTTCACCCATTACCACGCCACCCTCCACCCACCACTGGCAACCACCAATCTTTTCTCTTTTTCTATGAATTTGGATTTTTTTTTAGATTCTACATATGAGATAACAGTATTTGTCTTTCTCTGTCTGACTTATTTTACTTAGCGTAATGTCCTCAAGGTCCATTCATGTCATCATAGATGGCAGGATTTCTTTCTATTTTATGGCTAATATTTCACTGTGTATATATATCACATTTTCTTTATCCATTCATCTTTTGACAGACACTTCTGTCATTTTCATATTTTGGATATTGTAAATAATGCTGCAATGAACATGGTACAGATACCTCTTCAGGATAGTGATTTCGTTTCCTTCAGGTATTACCCAGAAATGAAATTTCTGGATGATATGATAGTTCTATTTTTAATTTTTTGAGGAAGCTCCATACTGTTTTCCTTGGGACTGCACCAATTTACATTCCTACCAGCAGTGTATGAGAGTTCCCTTTTTCTCCACATCCTCACCAACCCTTGTTGTTTCTTGTCTTTTTGTAATATCCATTCTTACAGGTATGAGGTGATATCTCATTGTAGTTTTGTTTTGCATTTCCCTGATGATTAGTGATGTTGAGCAGTGTTTCATGTACCTGTTGGCCAATTTATGTCTTCTTTGGAAAACCATCTATTCAGGTCCTTTGCCCAATTTTTGATTGAACTGTTTTGTGTTTTTACTGTCAAGTTGTATGAGTTCCTTATATATTGGCCACCTTATTTTGGGAATGACCTTCCAAGACAGAGATGACCTGAAAAAAACATGCAGTTCTCTGAGTGAGAGACGATTTGCTCACGTATGCAATATTTGGGATATCTTCCTGTGTTCATACATTTTGAGAATATACGGCTGAGACGGCTCATTGATGTCACCATATGCCCATCCCTAGTTGCCACTTCTCCACATGGTTTCCATGGCAGACATTGATAATGCATCAGAGATTGATTACTATGCCCCAGTTCAGTCTCAGAATCCTTGTCTGTGGTAACAACTAGCAATTAATCAGGCATCACATGAGATAAAAGCTATTTGCTGGCTGTGGCCTACTGTATTCTAGTGCTGAATCAGAACTACAGATATTATGAGAAAGCAAGCACATTTATTTCCCAGGTTGTTATAATTAAACTGAAGAAACAAAATATATCTGAGTAATTGAAAGGCAGTAATCAAATGTATCCTCTCTTCAGGAGAAGGAGAATCAGCATCACTGTATTTGGTTCTTTACTCTGATATGCAAGTATTGGCTGGAGAGTTGAGGTAGATGCCACTGAAGGGCTCTTGTAACCTTGGGAGTTATTGTTGTGTTAGGGACTGAGCAGCCCCTAAAGCAGCAGCTACCAACATTGATATGTATAAGGGTAATATGAAGAACTCATGTAAATGCAGATTTCCTCAGTCCTACCCCAAGATTCCCATTCAGTAAACATGGACTTAAGTCCAAGAATCCAGATTTTTATAAGAACCCTGTTGATTCTGATATAAATGGTTTGAGGACTCCACTTTGAGAAATACTCTGCTAGAGAAGGGGCCTCCAGAGTAGGGTATGTACATCCCTATTACAGGGGATGTTACGGTGATGAAATAACATTTTAGAACTTTTTCTGAAGTTTATCTTAATGAAGGATAGTTCTTAAGCTTTGCTGCTAATAGGCACTGGTGTCCTCATTGAACCTATGTGACAGTCAGCTGGTCGTGTCCTGGACAAAGTGTTTAGAATCCTGACGAACTGAGTGGGGGTGGAAATTGACTTGAGTTTTGCTTACTCTGATATAGGGAGATTTATGTTGCCTGGGTAAATGGATTTAAGGGTCAATGATCTTGTTTAATTAAACTACCCCTCACAACATGGTCAACTGGCTTAAACAGATATTCTACAAAGAACCTGTGAATTGATGACAATGTCAAAGGAATATCCACAAGGGAGCAAAAGAAAATGGCCATGCTGGCAATTGCCCTGTTCATTCAAAGCTCCTGGTCAGCTCCATCAAGGTGGTAAAAAATAATGAAAATCTAATCAGATATGATCACCAAGAAGACTATTTCAAATGCAGATTTAGAGCCACATCATTAATGATGAACTTCTCCCAAAGTGCACATGATGTCTTGAGAGAGTAACTAATGCCATTCTGATCAACGGGGCAGAATAACAATTAGAGAAGCATTAGAAACATTAAGAGAGTATAGTGCAGAGGTTAGGATTCAGATGCTAGAGTCAGACTACTGGGTTTGAACTCAGGTTCTGATTCTTACAAGCTGTGTGACCTTGGATGAATTACTTACATGCCTCACGACTCAGTTTCCACATCTGTAAAATGGGGATTAATTATAGTACCTACATTGGAGGGCTATTATGAGGATTAAATGAGTTAATATGTGTAACATGCTCAAACAAATGCCCAACATGTGGTGTATGCGATACAAATGTTAGTTTTAAAATATAGTTAACCCCATTTTATGTCGTCATTCATAGATTTGTATTTCTTACATTTTATGTGGGTATGTTTTATAACAATTTGTAAATAAATATGCTGACATTGGGGGTCCATGCTCAAACATCGTGGCTGTAGGAATGAGCAAGATAAATACCTACAGTCCACTTGCCAGCAGATACTGGAGCTCCTGAAACTTTGCCAGGTCTCAGGAGTACAAATAGTTACTGCTATCACCCTTTGCTGGGTCTGGGGGCAGGGCCTCTGCTGTTGGATGAGCAGTAGGTATAAAAGCAAAAACATATCTCCTTTTGACAGTTTTCTCTATACATCTCTTCTAGGTATTAAACCTTCTGACCTAATTATCGATTTAATCCATTTCCTTTCATACCTTTTCATTATGGTCCTCACGTCTGTGATGGCAAGATATTACTTGAAAAAGTGTTTGGGAATGTGCTAGTTAGGAAGAATGAACTTCTGAGGACTCACTTGCTCCCTAATCCTTTTTACCTGTGCAGCTGGCACCCAGCCCTCTGTCCCAGGGCTTCTGTTTGTGGGCATAAATGCTCCCCTGAACGGGGTATGCCCAGGCCATGTGGACAAGCAGGTGTATACATACACAGTTCTTCCCTTTCCACTCAATGCAGCTAGGTGACACTGAATTTTTTTCAAAAACAACATTACAGAGAAGGATAAGCAGTAATGGGAGAAGCACAAGTAAACAAAAATGTATATGTGTGTATGCATATATGTATACACATATGCTTATATACCAATATATTTATATAGTTGTGTGTATATATGCACACACATACATATATACATGTCCATATACATATATCAAATCTCAATATAGCAATATGTATTTAAAAATTCTGGGAAAATAAATTACTGAGAAATAGGTAAGTTTGAAGATGTTTTATATGAAACAAATTGATTTTTTTAAATTGTATGTATGCCTCTAAATGGAGACATTCTGAAACGTTATGAATTCAATAATTTGAAAAATAAAAATAAAAGGAATAAACAAAGGTAACACCAAACCATTGAAGTAGGGGGGGAATGCCCAGTCTTTCTTTCCAGTCGCAATTTACACGGCCCTCCGTCTTTTTCCTCAGTCTGCTCAAGCAAACTCCTGCCCAAGGTGGCTTCAGGTGGGATGCCCTGCCTCCCCAGTGCCTACTTTCCAGTTGTCATTGCCGAGAGGTCAGAGTCCAGACTCCGTAAACTGTCAGTTTCCTCCGTGTTCTGATTCTACGTTATGGGCTCATGTACAGAGTGGCACTAGAAGACCCTAAATGGCCCCTCCAACGGTCTCTTCCTACCTCTCCAAACACACCAAGCTTGTTTGCTCATGGCCTTTCCCTTGAATCGTCCCCCAATACTCTCAGCTGATACAAATCCTATCTGGCTTCCTAGGATCCCTCATATCCCTCCTTTTCTGAGGGACTCTCATAGAACAGGGAGAGAGGCAGACTTTGGTGCATCTCAAATCACACCCCAGAGCTGGCTGTCTACTTGGTCTGTAGGACTGCATCGTATGTCTCCAAGCAGGATGACTTGATCTGGAACAGAGCCTTCGGGGGACATTTCTCAGGGGCCTTTCTTTCTAGTACAGCTCAGCAATATCCAGAACCATCCTTAAGATGAACATATCTTACACACCACTGAACCGTAGCCCTCAGATTGGGAAAAGAATCTGTCTCCTACCTCCGCCCAATGTGTGAGTCCCCTCTGAGCATCCCAGGGCACCATGTGGTGGTGTCCTCATTTCCTCTCTAGTCATCTCATTCCCCAAAGCAGAATATCTTCCATTTATTTTAGAATTGATATCATAGAACACAGTCTGAATTTCAAGACAACACAGCAAAGAGTCAAAAAAGAAATTGAGGTTGAACTTGTGGTTATTTGGAATAGAATCAGAGTGTTTGGGTGTTCTAGAAACACGTATTGAATATAGCCAGATGACTGAGATTTAACATTTGTTTAATATGCGTGCTTGGCTACTTTCTCCTCAAAGTGAACGTTGAAAAGGTGATGTCCTTTGAAACAGATGGGCTTTTCTTGGGAAAGTTGGAGTGTTCTAAAATGGTAAATGGCCAGAGAGGGCTGAGAACTCTGGTTCTTGTCTGAAATCTAAACTACTTTTCTAGGCACCGGCCGACTTAGTAAGCTTAAGCTGTTACAAGTTATTGGTGCGGTATCGACAATAGGCTTGTTGCTGTGAAAAATACGACATACGTTAGCTTTGCCATTGGGACGTACATGGTGGGTGGGGAATGCTTGTTGACAGTGTTGATTAGCTCATTTTATTTTTTTAATTTTTAAAAAATTAATTAATTAGGCTGCGTTTGGTCTTTGCTGCTGCACGTGGGCTTTCTCTAGTTGTGGCGAGCGGGGCTACTCTTCGTTGCAGTGCACAGGCTTCTCATTGTGATGGCTTCTCTTGGGCTCTATGCTTGCAGGCATCAGTAGTTGTGGCGCACGGGCTTAGTTGTTCCACAGCACGTGGGATCTTCCCGGACTAGGGCTTGAATCCATGTCCCCTGCATTGGCAGGCAGATTCTTAACCACTGCGCCACCAGGAAAGCCCCAATTAGCTCATTTTAAACACATGGATATTTGTGATTTCTTGACTGGTTTTCAATGCTTTGATAATATTTTCAGGTTTATAGCTTGTCTTAGTCTCAGGGGAATCATATTACTCAGATGATTCTTCAAAGGCCTGTATCCACCATGTTCCTCAGCTTTCACTTGTCTCAGATTCTCATGTTGAGTTCCCACGGTTGGCCTCATCTGCCAACACTGATTCCTTCACTGATTTATTTTTCTCTGCAGTGGTTGATGATATTGAGAGCACGTTCAAGGCCTTAACCCACTCCTTGGATATAAATAAGCATTTTATTAAATGCTTTCAGTGAGCTAAAAATAAAAGACAAAAGTAGATAAAGCTGTATTATATTTTGTTGTCAAATTGCCTTTCATTGGTCAAGCAGTAACAGTGGCAGGAAGGAGAAATTGCTGAATCCCTCTGGGTAGGTAGAATAAGGCTCCCTCCCCCCTCCTCAAAATGCCCATGTCCTAACCCCCTAAAGCTTTTTTTAAAAATAAATTTTATTTATTTAATTTATTTATTGTTGGCTGCGTTGGGTCTTCATTGCTGCGTGCAGGCTTTTCTCTAGTTGCGTTGAGCAGGGGCTACTCTTCGTTGCGGTGCGTGGGCTTCTCACGGCAGTGGCTTCTCTTGTTGCAGAGCACGGGCTCTAGGCGCGCGGGCTTCAGTAGTTGTGGCATACGGGCTTAGTTGTTCAGCGGCATGTGGGATCTTCCCGGCCCAGGGCTCGAACCTGTGTCCCCTGCATCGGAAGGTGGATTTTTAACCACTGTGCCAGCAGGGAAGCCCGCCCCCAAAGCTTTGACTATATTGATTTACATTGCAGATCTAATTAAAGGTACAGACCTTGAGTTAGAAAGATTATCTCAGATTTTCCAGATGGTGCAATGTAATCACATGAGTGTCTAAAATGGAGAGCTTTTCCCAGCTGTGGTCAGAGGGCAATGTTACTATGAAACAAAAGTCAGAGAGAGATTCAACTTGCTGGCTTGGAAGACAGAGGAAGGACACCACAAGTCAAGAAATTTGAATGGCCTGTAGAAAAGACAAGGAAACATATTCTCCCCTAGAATTTCTAGAAAGGAATGCAGCCTTGCTGACACCTTGGTTATAGCCTAGTGAGACCCGTACTGGACTTCTAACCTGCTGTAAAATAATGGATTTGTGTTGTTTAAGCCACTAACCTTGTGGTAATTTGTTATAGCAACAATAGAAAGCTGACACGCTGTATTTCAAAAAGTACAATGAAAGTAAATATATTTATGACAATAAAAATATTTTTCATTTTTATTGGGAATGTGGTCATTATGTTCTATACCCAGAAGGACTTGCAGCGAAGTGAATTACTGCCTATGCATATAAAGCTAAGGGTCTTTGGAAGGTATGAATGTATAAGTGCTCTGATTGCTATTTGCTTTGGAATCATCTAGGGTTGGAGTGACTGACATCTCTTCTATGAAGTCTTAGAACCCTTTGGCAATCCAGCAATTAAATATCTGGGGGCATCTACAAATAACCTTTCGAAAATGCTAACTGGATGACACTCCTCAGCTTAAGTTCTTTCGTTGCTCTTTTCCTTCAATAAAATCCAGGCTTCTTAGCATGTTCTACGAGGCTCTTCAAGATAGCTTCTGCCTACTCCTCCAGCCTTCCCTTTCACAACTTCCTCTGTTCCAGCCATACCATTGCTTGCCGTTCTGAAAGCATCCTGTTCCTTCTCACCTCCAAGCTGCCATTGCCTCCTTCTCACCACAGTTCGCTCCTGTTCACTGATGACTCAGCCCAGGCATTAGCTTCCTATGGAGACCTCCTTGCTGCTCTCCAGCCATTCCCAACACTCCCCAGTCCTCCTCACTCCCATGAAACACTCATCTTGACATCCATATTAGCACCATACTGTTTTATGATGCAGTACTTGTCTATATTTTTTACGAGTTCTTTATAGACCAACCAAGCACCTTTCATCTCTAACCTTAGTGACTTCTGCACCTGGATGACATAGGAGATGCTCAAGAAGTACTTGCTAGATGAAAGAATGCATCCTATTCTCATTGTTCATGCAAGCTATGAAGCCTAGAGTGGGAATCAAGAATCTGGCTGGGGTAATTGGAAGGTTCATTGCTTTCTTTTAATACCTTAGTGCTGGCCCAGGGGTTCCAGATTCTTGTTCTTTCCTTTTTTTTTTTCCCCACAGTATGAGATATTTCCCCTAGTCTGATCAAGGCAAGAAGATACAGGAAAAAAAAGCAAAGTTTGGTGTAAGAACATTTAACCTAGAGCACAAGAATCCCCTAGAAATTTCATGAATGGGCTTCAAGGGGCCTTGCAGACCACCTGATAATAGGTACATGACTTGTTTCTGTGTATGCTTCTGGGAGAAAGAGCTTTTCTTACATTCTCAAACAAAAGTGGTCCAGGGATTCTGTTAGAAGGGATGGTGCAGCTGTGGAGAAATAGACTCCAATAAGCCTTCCTCTGACTTCAGGCTGCTCCTGTTCAATTTTAGCCTTCTCCCTTTTGGATGTTTTGTCACCACATTTGCACCCAAAGGAAGAAATTATTTCTATGCTTGCTTAATAGGTAGTTTGAGGAAGAAGCCTCCCTGGAAGGAGGGGTCAGGCTGATATTTCTTCCCTATTGGGAGTGAATGCTATGATTCCGACACTCTTCTAGGTAACAAGTTCGGGGATCAGGATAGAGTAGCTTAAACACAACCATTTACGTGGGATTTCACATTCTCTTAGGACTGACAGGAGGCTTTGAAGTGTCACTTAGCGTCACCACCTGCTTTTTTTTTTTTTTTTTTTTTTTTTTTTTTTCTTTTTTTTTTTTTTTTTTTTTGCTGTATGCGGGCCTCTCACTGTTGTGGCCTCTCCCGTTGCGGAGCACAGGCTCCGGATGCGCAGGCCCAGCGGCCATGGCTCACGGGCCCAGCCGCTCCGCGGCATATGGGATCCTCCCAGACCGGGGCACGAACCCGTATCCCCTGCATCGGCAGGCGGACTCTTAACCACTGCGCCACCAGGGAGGCCCATCACCACCTGCTTTGAAGAAACATTTCAGATAAACAATATGAGTTGGATTAAATTTCATCCCATTCGTGAGTACACTTTCCCCACACTTGAGAAGGTGCTTGCCTAATCCTACCTGGGGCACTCTGCACTTATAGTGAAAATCATAGATCCATTGCTTGGAAAATATTCTTCATCTTGCCCTTCCCGTCAAGCATAAAGCAGTGGAGAGAGACAAAATGTATCGAAGGATTCAGATCCTTTGGTTAAATAGTGTGCAGTCTTCCAGAGCGGGGCACACAATGTGTTCTCTAAATGGGCAGCACACCTGTGTACAGAAGCTCTTCTACAAATAAGCCACAAAGTCACTGACTTGGGCACAGCATTTGAATAATAGCAAGTAGAGAAAGAAAAAAATCCCTCCCTCAGGGTCACCATCTACATCTCTGTGAATTCATCTGGGGGGCCTGCAGAACCTATCTCAGTAATTGGGGAGTTTTTCCTTGGAGAAGGACAGTTTTCTAACTGCTGTATCCAAAGCTCATCTAGCATTGTCAAAACTGTGAGACCAGGGCAGGGAGAAATTGGCCATTCTGCCTTGGTTAATGATCTGTCTGTACTGAATGCTGTGTTAGTGATTTGGGGGTGTATGTGAACCAGGATGAAAGGTTCAATACAGAAATTTGAATCCACGGCATTCACTCATTCATTAAAAGTCCAGTTATTTAGAGCATCTACTGGGAGACATGCATTATGCTAGGCTCTGAGATTCTTCTAGAGAGATTTGGCTACAAGGGGCCCAGTTATTTTAGCAGGACAAGCGAATGATGGCCTCTTAGCTTTGTTTATTCTGCTGAATATTGATTAATCCACCTGCATTCATTAGACTCATATTAATCCTCTTCTACCATGTGCAGAGCTATGAGAGCAGTGTTGGCGGAGAGATGGAGATGGAGATGGAGATGACAGAGCAGCCATCCTTAAGGAGTTTACTGTCTATGTTGAGTTGTCTTTAAGCCCCCTTTTAGAAACAGCAAGTTATACACTACAGATATAAGTGATTCCTCTCCCCTGCTCCTCCTATCTTTCTGGAGGCAGAGCTGTAGTATAAGAGTTGCTTCTCGAGTTTGCTGAAGTGGCAAGGCAAACTCAATTTGGCGGTAAGGGAGAACACCAACTAGGGCTAATTTTGCTTAAATTCAGGTTCACTGAAAGTCTTCGGGCCTCAAAAATATCATGGAATTAGCAAACACAAAATAATCTTAGGGGTTTATTTTTCCTCTTCTCTGCTCTACGTAGAAGACTATCTCAGCTAGTCCCTGCAACAGAATTTAATTTATTCCATTATTTTTGCTTAAATGCTCCATGTTTTCAATTAGTCATGTATTTCCAAAACCCACCTGCCTTCTACTTCCCAGAATCTTTTACCCTTTGATCTAGGGATTCACACTGACTTTTTTATATTTTCTTGAGCTGGAAATTTTCCCTTTCCTTGAATTACAGCAAAGCCTGCCACGTCGTGGTGCTCCTTCCTTTGGACAGTCCTATACAACATTTTTTTTTTTTTTTTTTGCGGTACGCGGGCCTCTCACTGTTGTGGCCTCTCCCATTGCGGAGCACAGGCCCTGGACACGCAGGCTCAGCGGCCATGGCTCACGGGCCCAGCCGCTCCGTGGCATGTGGGATCTTCCCGGACCGGGGCACGAACCCGCGTCCCCCGCATCGGCAGGCAGACTCTCAACCACTGCGCCGCCAGGGAAGCCCCAACATTTGCTTTTTTTTCCCCCCTGCCATTGATTAATACCGGCTGTAACTTGAAGTCATCCTAACTTTAACATCTATCCATTGCTGAAGATAACATAACATACACATGACTGACTATACAGGTAGAGTCTTATCTATCTGTCTGTCTATCTATCAGGTTCTTCCCCTTTCCTCATTTTGTTCTACCTCTGTCCTCAACTCCTTTGAGGCTAAAAACAAATTAGGACAGTTTTCAGAGAATATTTAACTCCAGAGGATCTGCGGACCTGAAGATCATTGTTGAACAGGGCATTTTCTACTTAACTAGAAAATAAAGGATTTTAAGAGACTGTAAATAGTGCTTTTGATGTTGAGTTTCAGGGAGTTTCTCTAGTAAAGAAAGGTCTTATTTAAAATTGCTAATAAATTATAACTTCCTTAATAAGTCAAGAAGATAAAGGAAGAATCTTCTTCATGGTTTCTGTGCCATTTTTGTTTGTTTGTTTTTTTGCGGCACGCGGGCCTCTCACTGTTGTGGCCTCTCCCGTTGCGGAGCACAGGCTCCAGATGCGCAGGCTCAGCGGCCATGGCTCACGGGCCCAGCTGCTCCGCAGCATGTGGGATCCTCCCGGACTGGGGCACGAACCCGTGTCCCCTGCATCGGCAGGCGGACTCCCAACTGCTGCGCCACCAGCGAAGCCCTGTGCCATTTTTTAATGCTTATATGCTATGCATTTAGAAGACGATTACATTGGTTTGTCTCCTGATTGGTTTGAATGATCATTTCCATTTATAGTAGAGAAAGAAGATTAGTTAGAGGGATTAAGGCTAATAAATCCCTACTGATACCGTTCAGTAGCAGAAGTGTGATAGTTCTAACTCCAGATGAGGAATAAGGTGGCCCCTTTCTGTGCTAGTGTAGCATCTTGTGCTTAAGATTTAGTATAACATTTATCACACTGCATTATAATTATTAGTATTCTTGTTTGCTTAACTATATATAAGCTTGATGATTTTTTTTTTTTACTTTCTGTCATTTGCTTTACTGGTTGGAATATCTTTTGGCTGCAAAAGAAAGGAACCCAACTCAAACCAGCTTAAGCATAAAAGGAAGCTTATTGGCTCAAATATTGAAAAGGTCCAGGTTCCAGTCAGACCTGGGTTCAGGGAGTCAAATGATTATCAGTACTCACTCTTTTGCTCACTGCCTGTATCTTCTCTCATAGAGGAAGGCTCCCTCCATGTAGCCAGAGAAGATGATATGCAGCCACTGCATACTTGGAATATACAGCTTATGATGGGAAAGTTAATACTTCTTAATTTCTCTGAAAGAATACCTCCTGAGAGGACTCTGATCAGTTCATCTTGGGTCCCATGCTTATCCCTTTGTGGCCAAGAGAACTGAGGACTTAACTGCCCATATTTGAGTCATGTGTCTACTCCTGAGGCAGGTGGATACAGTCAGTCCCTCTCTATCCACAGGAAATGGGATACAGATGATTCCCAAAAGGATGAAATATTGGGGAAACTACCTCCTTCTTAATTAATATAGTTTTTAGTATCTAAAAGATAATCCATACATGTTGAATAAAGAGATAAAAAGAACACCTGTTCACTCCCTTTGACTATTAAAACTTGTCTCCCTGCAAAGTCCAGCTTGAATCCCTTTTCCCAGATACCCTCTCAGTTTATTGCAAGCATGACCTGCTTTTACACCATTGGATTTATAGTTGATTTTTTGGTTGTTAATTTGAGAATGGAACATTGTCCTGAAGCTTTTCTATACTGCCTTGCCTTGATATCTGGCTCCAGTATTACTGTGTAACTTTTGATGTACCTATTAGACTATCACTAAATACTTACTGATTTGACTTGCTAGAAAAGACTGTATGACATGGTAACTTTGCCTATTGTCCTCCTTTAATCTCAACATTTAAGATTTGAGGATGAACATACTCTATATGTGTAGGCTCTCTTTTCCATGATGTTAGAAGCACTGTGGACTGGTGATGTGAATTAAGCTTGTGGATCTCCTTCTTACTGGGTAATAAGGCAAGGATTTATCTTCTTCACCTTATGTTTCTCCATATATAAAATATGGATAACAGAACCTTCTATTCCAGGCTTTTGTGATAATAAATTAAATTTCATTTAATTACCATCATTATTTTCACTGTGTTTTGTTAATCATGAAAGGTGGCTGATATTCAGAGTACTGAGCAAAGCTCCATTGTTGTAGGAATGGGGAGTGTAGGTCCGGAAAGGGGCTAGGGAATCCTAATTTCTAACAGGCACCCTAGGCATTCTGATACAAAGCTAAATGGAATATAAGAATAAATATAAATATAAATATATATATATATACATATATGAAGAAAAGTGATCTTTGGCTCTTATTTGCCTCATACTTCAAATAATGTCTATCATTTAATAATTTACTCATTTATTCAACAAATGTTTATTTGTTGCTGAGAACAAGTAAGACAAGATCCCTGGTTTACCGCTCTCCAAGAATGGCTTGAGGATCACAGGCAATGGTTCTGAGACAGCTGTATGTGTAAGAGTCACATGGAGAGCTTGTTAAAATACAAATTTTAGGACCCCATTCCTGGAGAGTCTAATTCGGTAGGGCTGGTGTGAGATCCCTAAACCTCCATTTGCTCATATCCCAGGTGGTCTTTGGAACATACTTTCAAAACCAAAGACCTAATATATGCGAAAAGTCTCTGAAGTGCAATTATTATTCAGAGGAGGTAATGAGGATATTCTGTTTGAGTTCTCTACAGTCATGGATTAGCAAATTGGGGAAGAAACTTGCCACCCAACAATACTTAAGCCACTCCTTGATGGGTTAGAAAATATCCCCATATGCCATAGAGGAACTTCATGCCACTGAGAAAAGCTTCCAGACCAAAGCTATTAGACTGGGCTGATATCTGCAGTTACTGCCAAGTGAAGTAGTCAAGAATCCCTGAGTCATTTCTATTGAGTCTCCTAGCATAGAGTTCAGCCTTGTGAAACTTGCAGATGAGTTGAACCTTTATCCCTCCAGTCACTGGGAGATTAAAGGTCTAATGCAAGATTTTTTTGACTCTAGATATCAATCCTGCCAATACCCTTCTTGATTATCAGCTGAAGTTTGAAGGGCCTTTAATTAATGTGTTGCTCTCCAGGGTTCCTACAGGTTATCCCCAAGATCCAACAGTCTTACAAACTATCAATATGTTTTTGAAAAGAGTGGCTCTTAAATTTAGCCTAAATTTTAAATAGTAAATGACATTACCTACATGTAGATCATACCAACCATTTTCCCAGCTCAGCAGGCCTCTCTCTGCAGGCTCCGCAATGAGAGTGTTCCTGTTGAAGTCTGCTTGACTTTTGAGCCCTGAAATGACTGCACAGTATTCTTCCTTCTGTCCATCAGGAGATAGAACAAGCCTTTATCATTGTTCCAGGGTTTCCTCCATTCTAGACATACTTGCCTAAGACAAAACAAAACAAAAAATTAGGATGGCATTTTTCTTTTTGTAAGGTAAAGAACATCAAGTTGCATGTCAGTTGTGGAGATAATTGAATAATGGATATTTGGGGAAGAAAAATCCAAAGCACTATAGAAGCTCATTTCCCCTAAACAGCATTTTCTCTTAAAAATTCTGCATATTTGATTGCTTAAATCCACCAAACTCAGTAGTTCAGTGGATTCTGCTAAGTGAATATTTAATTTTTTAACAATCTGTATGTTTTATTTATCTGTCTACATCAACCTCTTTTAGCAGGCCAGCAGGTAATATAAAAGCACATAAGCTGGGCTTCCCTGGTGGCGGAGTGGTTGAGAGTCTGCCTGCCGATGCAGGGGACATGGGTTCGTGCCCCAGTCCGGGAAGATCCCACATGCCGCGGAGCGGCTGGGCCCATGAGCCATGGCCACTGAGCCTGCGTGTCCGGAGCCTGTGCTCCGCAACGGGAGAGGCCACAACAGTGAGAGGCCCACGTACCAAAAAAAAAAAAAAAAAAAAAGCACATAAGCTGTAAATTAGACTCCAGTCCCAAATATGATTTATCACCTTTATGGGCAGTAAAAACACCATTTTCATGTATCCAGGCTCCAATATCATAATAGCCATCAGTTAAACAAACCAACATTTTCGTTGGGATATTGCCTATAGAAATCCCATTTAATAACTTGTCTGTTGCTGTAGACAGCTGAATAATGGACACTTTTAAAATTATTATTAAAAGATATAATATCATGGAATAGATTTTTTCTACTTAAAGAACCTGAGCACAGACACTTTGGAATGCATGAATTTGTTTTGAGGGATCTGAGATCCAGGGAAAACCTTGATTTCTAATAACTCTCTAAATCAGATCATGGCTTCTTCTCTCAGGGTTCAGCCAGGGTCTGTCTCCCACCTCTCTTTCCTGTGTGTAAGTAAACAATGGTAACCCCAATAAGGACAGAGGTTACTTATTCAGAGCTTGCTGTAGTAAGGCAGTCAGCCACCATCACTTTGTGTTTGGCATGAAACTCAAAGGCAAGCAGAATGGTAGGAAAGCTTTATGGTGCAAAAAGAAGATGGCTTCAGTTATGCTGATTGGAAGTTTTTCAGGAAGCCAGGGGCAGGCTGTATAGAAGTGGAGCATCTTATGTGATTGGTTTTGAGGAGCGTATTTGGTTTTCTCTGGCTGGTCTTGTGTTGGAAGAGGGGGCAAAACATATGGAAGCTGGCAGTTGATGACCAAGTCCTGACCATTCTGAACCAATTGCTGCAGAGATTGTTTGACTTCCCGGACTGGTTGCTGTAGAGGCTGTGGTTTGGATTCCTCAGCTAGCTGTTACAGAAGTTGTGGGTCAGAGTTCTGTTATCATATATGGTCTGGCCATTATCCGTTTATATATTCGGTCTCTTCATTCCTCCTTTTGGTCATTCTCTGGATTGTGAAAGGTTGAGTAATTCACGGAAATCTAGAGATTCAGCTCTTCCCCTTTTGAAGATTTCTAGTTGTCTCCACAGTCACTAGTATCGCGAGATTTTTCTTGACCTTTTTGTTATATCATCATGGCAATCATCTCATGAGTGATCAGCTGTGCAGAAGCATTTAAGGCTGTGGATAGCATGCAGTGGTCCAGCATCATGGTCACTATTACAAAAACAAGAACAGTTAATAATCCCTGTAAGATTCTTTAAAATTTCAAACCCTAACTGTCAACCCTAGAGCAAAAGAACGAATCCCATAGGCCATAAGATATATGGCATAGAATATGGAACAAGATAGGTTGTTCTATCTGGTCCATTTCCTTAATCCAAATAGAGCTAGCAGTATTAGCAATGGCACAGACACCACCATAGTTAGCCAACAAGAAACCTAGAGCAGTGTAATTGCCCATTAATACTCATGACAATGAATTTACATTGCTCTCTATTCCATCTAGGGCAGAGATGGCACTGTTAACAGCTGCTGCCAGAGTTACTAAGTTCATTACAGTCCTTTCTATTTGTATAAGTCCCACCAATGGGACCACTGCTCTGATTTTGCACATAAAGAATGAGTTATGTGAACACCTAGGTAAAATGCCTGAATAATGAAGGATGAGCCTCATTTTGAAGCTCTTGTCTGAGTTGGAGTAGCCTTTCAATTGGGTCAGACTTGGAATTGCTTCTTTAGTTGTGAAATATGAACCCAACAATAGACTACCTGGAATCTCATTGCTGCATTTGTTATTAACAATACTTCATAAGGTCCTTTCCAGTGAGCTTAAAAAGCAGTTTTTCTCTGATGTCTCTTTCAATAGACAAAATCTCTTCTGGTCCAAGATCATGATGAGTCTGTTTAAGAAGATGTTGTAGGGAAAAAAAAAAAGATGTTGTAGGAAGGCAGTCTTAAACTGTCAGTGATAGGACTGGCTAAACCATAGGAGTCCTTTGCAGTATTTTGCCATAACTGCATGCATCAGGGCAAGTCTAGTATCAGAGGTGAAATCCTAAAATGCATGGACCTTCCAGTTTCCAATTCATAAGGTAATAACTGATGTGTTCTCAGGGGAGAAGGCTCTATGACTATAATGGCTCGTATCCTTGGCCAAAGGAGTCCAAGGGTTTCTGAACATTTTTATCATTTTAATTTACAGATTATATCGATTCTTTCAACTTTTCCAGAAGATTGTGGTGGTAAGGACAGTATTGTTTTTGAGTGAGGGGTAATACCTTACAGAGTTCTTTTATAGTAGTTCTCATAAAATGTGATCCTCAGTCATTTGGTATAAACGTTGGTCTGCTCCAGGTTGGAAACACAAAATCAGACAGTAGTTTAGCAACTATTAGGCTGTAGGTTTTTGGCAAGGAAATGTCTCAAGCCATCCTAAATATAGACATACAATAACTAAATATATTCAAAGCTCATGGAGAGTAGAAGCTGAGTACAGTCCATCTGAAGGTGTTCCAAAGCCCCCTGAGGTTTTGGTTCCTGGTTGTGTCCCAACTTTATAGTTTTTCCAGGATTACGTTGTTGATAGGTAACATATGACCTGCAGATAACTTCAACTGTCTTTCCAAAGTTTTTCCACCAATGCCAATTTAAGACAGTAACCAATTTGCACCAGTGTGAGCAGTTACATAGAGAAATTTAGCTAATATCTGTTTGAAACCATCTGATGCCATCAAGTGCTTTTCCTGGGAGAACCAGAGATTATCTGAGTGAAAGGTAAAACCAGATTTTCCCCCATTCTTTCTTTCAGAAATTGGAGCCTAAACATTAATATTTTATAACGATTCTCTGAATCATTTCAGAGATTTATTCTTTGAGGATTTGCATAGACTCATAATCTTGGTTAAGGCTACTTGTTTGGCAGAAAGATCTGTGAGAGAATTTTCTTTAGCTTCCATATTGTCCCTTTTTGCATGGGCCACAACCATTATGATAGCCATCTCTATAGGAAGTACACTGCATTTAATTTTTTTCTTTTCCATTGTGGTTTATTACAAGATATTGAATATAGTTCCCTGTGCTATACAGTAGGACCTTGTTGTTTATCCATTCTATAGATAATAGTTTGCATCTCCTAGTATCAAACTCCCAGTCCTTCCCCCTTGGCAACCACAAGTCTGTGTCCATGATTCTGTTTCTGTTTCATAGATAGGTTCATTTGTGTCATATTTTAGATTCCACATGTAAGTGTTATCCTATGATACTTGTCTTTCTTTTTCTGACTTTCTTCACTTAGTATGATAATCTCTAGTTGCATCCATGTTGCTGCAAATGGCATTATTTCATTCTTTTTTATGGCTGAGTAGTATTCCATGGTATATATGTACCACATCTTCTTTATCCATTCATCTGTTGATGGACATTTAAGTTGTTTCCATGTCTTGGCTATTGTGAATAGTGCTGCTGTGAACATAGGGGTACATGTATCTTTTTGAATTATAGTTTTGTCCAAATATATGCCCAGGAGTGGGATTGCAGGATCATATGGTAGCTCTATTCTTAGGTTTTGAGGAACCTCCATACTGTTTTCCATAGTGGCTGCACCAATTTACATTCCCACCAACAGTGTAGGAGTGTTCCCTTTTCTCCATACCCTCTCCAGCATTTGTGATTTATAGACTTTAAAAAAATTTTTCATTTATTTTTGGCTGCGTTGGGTCTTTGTTGCTGCATGTGGGCATTTCTAGTTGTGGCGAGCAGGGGCTACTCTTTGTTGCGGTGCACAGGCTTCTCACTGCAGTGGCTTCGCTTGTTGCAGAGCACGGGCTCTAGGTGCTCAGGCTTCAGTAGTTGTGGCACGTGGGCTCTAGAGTGCAGGCTCAGTAGTTGTGGCACTCGGGCTTAGTTGCTCCGCGGCTTGTGGGATCTTCCTGGACCAGGTCTCAAACCCGTGTCCCCTGCATTGGTGGGCGGATTCTTAACCACTGCGCCATCAGGGAAGTCCCTAGACTTTTTAATGATGGCCATTCTGACCGGTGTGAGGTATTACCTCATTATAGTTTGGATTTGCATTTCTCTAATAATTAGTGACGTTGAGCATCTTCTCATGTGCCTGTTGGCCATCTGTGTGTGCAAGTACAGTGCATTCAAGAGTTCCTTTATGGTGGTTCCGGTAGAAGTAAGAAATACTCTTTGTTTCCAAAGCATCTAAAAGTCATGTATTACTCCAAGAACATACCTGCTATCTGCATCTTTGTTTACTCTCTGGTCTTTGACAAGTTAATAAGCTCTAGTAAGTGCAACTAGTTCTGCCATCCAGGCTGATTTTATCTCAGGTAGGGAATGATATTCTAAAGTAGAGCTTAAATTAATGACATCATATCCTGCTTGATAACCTCTGGTTTCAGTTTTCCATCAGTAAATAATGTTAGGTCAGGATTCTCAATGGGAGTCAACAGATCTGCATGAGGTATAGGAAAGTTCTCTGAGTCAAGGCAGTCAGGAGGTTCCCTTCTTCTGGTGGGGTCAAGTGAGTGGCAGAATTCAGGCTGCGACTGCAGTGGATAGTAATGTAAGGAAAGAATAAGAGTCTCATAAGAGATTAATTGTCTGGCTGTTGTGTGTTCTCAGTCAAGAGTAACATCTGTCCTTCATGAGGAATCATGAGGTTCCATTGCCTTAAGACAAAGGTAGTAAGCCTTTTCATCAGGGTCAAGGATGAGGTTATGGTAAGTGATGGGTTTTTGATGGTTCCCAAGAAGTTGAATTAAAATCCCAAGGGCTTGTCAAGATCTCATGTAAAACCAGACAAAAGGGCTTTTTGTTGTCAGGGGTGTCTAGGGAAGGAGGCTGTGGCAAAGCCTTATCCAAGTTACAGGGACCTGTTGATGTTTGGGTTTCCAGAGGAGAGGGTCTCTTACTGCGGACTTAGTCACTTCACACAGAGGTATCACAGTCTCAGAAGAATTCAGCACTCATTATCTGCAGTATCCATTTAAACCTAGACATCTTCTTCGTTGTTATTTTGTAAGGGATCTAGGATATGTTAGAATACTTTTTTAATATATCAGGGGACAGTGATTTTCCCTACTTAGATAGGTCATGCCCTAAATAATGGACCGTGTTTTGGCAAACAATTCATGTCCCTTTTTTGCTAAGGCTGTGAGCAAGAAAATGGAATCCTCTTGACAGGCTTTCTTGTTTTCTGAACAAAGGTTAACAGAGGTCATCTACATATCGTATTAGAACTGAATCATGAGGGAAATTGAGATCATTTAAGTCTGATTGAAAAACATGGAAAAGTAAAAGGGGGCTTCATGAACCACTGGGCATGCCTGTCAGGTATATTGTTTTCCCTCCCAGGTGAAGGCAGAAAGATAGGAATTGGCCTGGTCTAGAAGCACAATGAAGAAGGCAGAGATCCTCTACAGTAAAGCCAGTGGCCCTTTCTATTAAAAAGCAGGAGTGGTGTCATAGAGTAGGAAGGGGTTTTTTGGCAGAGGCCCCAAGGGTTTCAGTTAAGGACTGGGACATGGAGAAATCTGTGGGTTATTTGAAATACGTACCAGCTGTGTGATATGTCTACTCCACGGAAGAAGCTGAAAAAAAAGTGGCAGAGCTTAATGTGGAAAGAGTCACCCTCACATCTACCAGGAATTGGTAAGGTTAACCATCTATATTGATGGTTGATTAACCTTCAGTGTTTAAGGATAAGGTGCAATATCGGGCACTTTTTCCTTCTTTGGAGCACACACATTGGCATGAATTTTCTGATAGTTCATCATCTTGGTTTCCATTTTGCAAGCTAGGACAATCTTTTATGCAGTGTCCTTTCTGTTTACAACATGTACAAGTGTCCGTGTTACCAGGTGATCAGTTGGGAAGTGGGACCCCAGCTGTTCGATCTGTAGGGCCATACACTTATTTTCGGTCCTGTATGGTTTTTGTTCTTAAGCCCTTTCAGAATGTTCTGCCAGGAGCTGTAATTCAAGTAAAGGAGCTATTTCTCATTCTAATTTCTCTTCCTTAATTAGATATCTAATATCAGGTTTAGTTCTAATGAAAAATGAGATAAAAGAGCTGCTGTTACCTCAGCACCTTCTTTATCCCCTGAGTGTTGTTTGAAGGTATTTTCTAGTGTATCTTGAAATTATCTTATAGTTTTCTCTTTTGTTTATATGATTGAATTACGGTCTGACCAAATTTTATTAGAATGTTCAAATGTAGTTTTTAGGGAACTTTGACTTATGTTTTGGCCTTAAAATTTTTTTTTTTTAAATTATGGATCCTTAGGTTTACTGTGGAAAGAAAGATGCTTTAGGTTACTTTCTGGGTCAGTCCAATCAGGTTTTGCCATTTAAGATTTAACCTCTGAGGTTCTGTCCAACGTGTGTACATTTTAATATGGATCAGGTAACCCTGGGCCTTGTGCACCCAAAAGAATTCTAAGTTTTTCTATGGATAGTTGCTGGTCCTCTCTGAGTATAAGGAAATCCTTAATTATAGCTCTTAATTAAGCTTTGGTCTAAGGGTTAAGTTCTACAGTTCCCTGCATACCTGGCTCATAGGACGATGGATCTTTTGAAGCAACAAGTATTTTGGAGTCTTAGAATCACTGGGAAAAAGCAGGGAGTCTGGACAAGGGGAAGAAGGAGTGAGGAGATGACAGAAGAGAGAGCAGGACAAAGGGGAAGAAGGGACTGGATATAGGGAGGCAACTGGAGGACAGGAGAGGGAGGATTTACTAGGGAAATGAGTCTAGTTTATTGTTGCTTAAGTTGGTCAAATTTTGCTCATTAGCCTTGGACAAAGAATCTTTTAGTGAAACAATTTTTGATTCAGAATTCACTTGGTAACCTCTGCATACCAGTACAAAAATGCTACCAATTGGAACTAAGTAATCTTATGCTCTCTTTTCTATGATGCCTCTCAAATGAACAATTTTGTCCATCTCAAATGTTTCCCAGAGGAGCCACTGAAAACACAAATCATTCTTGGCAAAATAATACCATTTAGAAAGATAGATATAAGAATAAGGATGATAACAAGAGTATATTGGAGAAGGAGGAGTTTCTCCTGGAAGCGGAGAAGATTTAGACTTAGAGGACCCCATGAGAGGTGGTAAGAGTTGTGCACTTCATGTCCTGTGTACCCATCCCTGATGTTTGTCCTCTGAATGCAGAGCCAACAACCCACACCCCCAGCAAGCAGAAAACCAGAAAGAACACAGTCTCTCTATCAAAGCCAAGCTCTCAGGACCAAAAAAAAAAAAAAAAAAAAAGAAGGAGAACCTCATCCAGTTTTATTGGTGACCCAAAGCCAAGTTTGTCCGAACTGACACCAATCTGGTGAGAATCCCACCAGTCTGTGAGGCCAGCTCAAACAACAGCCTAATATAGCTTATGCCTGTGTTTTACCCTATGATTCTCTTTCTTATGAAAAACACCATTTTTAGACATCACAACAGAAAATGAAAGCACAAAAGGGAACAAAAGGGACGAAAAGGAATACCTTGATTCTATCAAAGATACCAAACAAATAGAAACCAGTAACAAAACCCAGGTACAAAAATGAGAATAAATAACCAGTACTTGAGAGGAAAGTGTTGGTAGAAAAGAAAGTTTGCTTTAATCAGAAGGCCGGTAGTTCGGGGAGAAGGTGGACTTGTGTCCTCAAAACCAACTCCCAAGATTCTGCTCTGCCATGACAGTTTTTAAAGGGGAAAGAATGTCAGTGAATCATCAAGGCAGGACGTCAAGCTCTGCATCACTCTCCATTGCATAAAGACTGGTTGACTCCTTGTGATCTGTCTTCAGATGTTATCTTGCCCACACAGTCTGCCTTCAGGATTGCTAAGGGGACTGCTGGGGGTAGAGAGCTAGTCATTCTTTAACTACTTAATTCTTCATTCTTACTTCTTTTAATCTAGGGGAAGAGTCAACAGGTTAGGCAAGCTGTGGTGTGCATTCAGGAAAGTGTAAGTCAGGAATTAAGTTAGATTGCCTAGGGATCTCATTTCTGTAATTAAGGTTTAAGGGAAACAGAAATAGGCAAGCAGAAAAGGGGCAAAAGAGCTGCTCAAAGCCGCATTTGTCAGACACCATTCCGTTTCTATGGGATTAGGGGCAAAGGTCCAGCTTCTATAATTTCTTTGTGCCGACAGAGGTGCCATATTCTCAGAGTGGAAGACACCAGCTTATTTGTCTGTCTGTCTCCCACAGCTACAATGTAAGGTCCATGAAGGCAATGGCTTTGTTTTGTTTTGTGCTTTCTCTCTATGCTCAGAACAGTCCCTGGTACAGACGAGGTATTTGACAGTATTTGTTGAATGCATGAATGAATAAAACCATTCTCTGAATAAAAATATGTAATACATGCCCATCATGTGAGTCTGCTACTATGCTAAATACTCTGGCAGATCCAAAAGTTGTAGAAGACAGTCCAAAATACAGACAAGATTGTCCAAAAAAAACCCCCAAAAACAAACAAACAAAAAACTAGGGAATGACTGAGTGCTAATTTGACTATAAATGTTATAGAAATTCAGAGGAGGGGAAGATCTTAGGGTTCAGGCAAGGAGGACTTCATGGAGGGTGGGGAAAATGGCCTAATGTATCTTGACATTGAGGCAGAGTTGTCCAGCAGAGAAAAAAGATATCAGTTATGCTCCATCCCTACTTCATATTGTGAAAGTGATTAAGGCCTGAAATTGAATAGGCAGGGATTCAGCCTAGACATGCAGCCACATTTCTTAACACTCAAAAGCTCTGGCTTTAGAGTTCTCAGGCTAAATTTTAATGGCTTCTTCCCTAATGAGTCATTCTTTGTTCCTGCATTCATTCACTGTTTTTTTGATTCCTTCAATTATTTATTGAACATTTACTTTTTATTCAATATTGTGCAAGAGGTGAGGGTGATAAAAAAAAATTCTGTGACATGATCTCTGAAGGGTTTTAAAAGCCAGTTGAAAAGAAAAAACATCAGACACACACAAAACAGCCAAGTAGAAGCACAAGGTATTATATAATTGCATGCCTAATGACTGGCAGAGTCAATGTGTATCTGTTTTTGGTATAAGTCTCTTACAGTTCACTGTTCCACAAAGATAACATTGTTTACATCACAGTACTTCTGTGCCTTACCCTAGCTATCATACAAGTACTTTGTATACTGTAAAGTGCTACTCAAACATTTATTATAGCTATCTGGCAGCGGGGAGAGGGTAGGTGACTGCAAAACTGATCGCTGCTTCCAGTGAGAAATTATAAGACTTGAGAATCATGAATATGAAGATCTTTAGAGCTGACCAACTTAAAACTGTGGAAGACAAATACAGAATTTGTAAATCTCAGGGCAATGAACTGAACTTTTCCAAACTTCCAACACAAATAAGAACATTTGCAACTCAGGAGCCAGTGACAGTCCACCCTTTTCTTGAATTATTTTTGGGGAAAATGCATTATTTAAAGACCTTTCATGAAATCAAAGTGAATAGGTTCCATCATTTTAAAAAGCCTGTTAAGCAGAAATGCTATTGGTGCAGCACTTCTAAGTTTTTGTCTCCCTTCTAGGATAGAAGGGAGTTTAGTTGCCGAGGTGCTCTCCTGGCCAAACTTGGCTTCCCCTATGCTGCTACTACCTCTCAGATGGCACCTTCTGCCAAAATGCATATATTTGCAAGAATTACGCCTCAGGAAATTGTCATTACCAGAGAGAATAAGCTATGGAAACCCATTTTATCTCCTTTATCAACAAAGTTAGATTGAATAGTTCATTTTTTTTTCATTTTCAAGAATTGATGAAATAGGAAGGAAAAAGCACTTAGATTTTAGAAAAAAGAAATTGAAGAAAACTTTTAAAAGCTTGAAAAAGTTCAAAGTGGTAAAGGGGTAGGGGCATTTTGACACAGACTCTTTTAAAATATTAATTTTTTTTTCTAAATTGATCGGAAGGCATGACAGATGTTTACTCTGACACCCAATACAGTATTAAAAAACCCAAATGTCAGGGTGAAAATCTGATGGGCTGCAACCTTAGTGGAAGGAAGGATAAAATGTCTTCTGTGACCCAGGGTTCCTGAAAATGTCTTATTGTCCTCTTTGTGCCATTTTAGTTTTTCTAATTTTTATTTACTCACTTCAATTGCACTCATCTAGGAAAGAGGAAGGAGAAGCTAATTCTACTACTGATGTTGCCAAAGAAGCTTTGTTACTCTCAGATGAAAGGGATTTTTTTCTCATGGGTTAAGTAGGAATGAGTTAACTTGTTAAAATTGTACCTTACGCTTTCAGTAACTCACTCTTTCAGTTTAATCATCAGTAGTCTGAGTAGAAGTAATGAATCAGCACTCTATGGAAACAAAAGGCCCTCATGCCTTGCTTAATAGTTTTCCTTGCAGACCTCACAAAGGTTCTTGGCGCCCCAGAATGTATTGATTTCATTAGATGTGCTAATTTAGCAATTCTCTGGTTTGAAGACCATAATTACAACCCAATACACAAACCTATGTATATAGGCTTATTACAAGAAGAAAAAACTTTTGCTCTCAGTTTATTAACAGCAAATGTATACATTTTTTTTTCCTGCGAATGCTAGTTATACAATAAATCTCCCTTATGGACCCACAAAGCTTTGTTATTAGAGAGTCTTTTATTAGTAAACGGAACCATTTCATACAGTGTTAATGAGTTAGTGCTTATCTCTTACTCTCTTGCATGGTTAAAATGTGCTGAAGAACTGGACAATTTATCTAAGCATGTGGGTGACTAAGGTACATGACAGTTTTAATAATTACGTTCCATCTGTCTCTATTTTCACTGATGAAAAAATGTTACACTAGATTTTCTCATTTTCATAGCTGTATCAGAGTTCAGAGAAAACAAATCAAACACAGTAATATGATAATAGAGCTGAATTATAGAGCATTTTCACTATAAGTGGATTTTTACTGCATTCTATGTACACTGTGTTTTTGAAACAATTACTAAGACGTGAGGAATAAATTAGATAGTTCTTTGTTAGTTTTTAGAATACTAATTTTATTTAAGGCACGTTTGCCTCTTTTTAAGTGCTTTCTCCCTTGCTACTCTATGTCTTTTTTTTTTCCCCCCCTAAGGATCAGTTGCATACCTACGGTGTGCTGGGTCCTGCACAAAGAACTTTCACTTGTTTTATCTACTTAGCTAGGTCATTGGGGGTGTAGGGGTACCAGTGGAGGTGCGTGTACGTGTGTGTGCTGCCCTCTACTGGACTAACTTCTGAATATGTATTTGGGAGTTTTTTGGTGTGTTTTCTTTTCTTTAAGGGAAAAGAGAAAGGAGAAAGAAAATTTAGGGAGGACTGCATTTCTTCTTTACGTTACCTAAACATTCTTTGGGAGTAGGAACTGCATTTTGTATAACTCAGGACTCCCACAGTCTAGCATCACATCTTGTACACAGCAGATGCTCAGTAAATGTTTGTTGAGTAAATAAAGAGCTTACCAGAATTTCTTTTTTCCCTGATAGATGAAGTCTGTAAGTATTTCACCAAAGAACATTGCCTCATCATTGGAATCTATAGATTCAGGGAAAAAAAAGTCATGAAGCTTGTTAGAGACAGGATAATTTGATATCATATAATTTGGAATCTAGAAGCAGGAAGGAGAATAGACACTTAGATATCGACTAAATATTTTACCCAAGTGGACAAGAACTTCAGACAATGAGTTTGGCTGTGAGTAAAGCAAGTATATCAAGGAGAGAGATGACCCTTTCATTAAATACCTTGTACTTCAGCCATAGAAGTACAGTCAAATTGCACCTCTCTGAAACCCTCACCTCTCAACAAACAACAAGAGGAAAAGCCTTTTAAGGGTGTGCTCTAGAACAGTATGAGAGAAAGAAGAAAGAACAGTGTGGGAGAGATGGCTGAATGCCTAGTGGAATTTGTTGGTATTATCCACATGATGGAATTTTAGCTGGAGAATGTTTGCCCAGCCAGGGATTGAATTGCCCAACCCTCCTTGCATCTAGATATGGCCCTCTGGCTATCCCAGGCACACACTGGTTCTCACCAGTGGAATGAGAATGAAAATGGCGAGTGGTACTTCCACTCAAGACTTTTATGAAGCTGGTGCCCCCTTCTACCTTCTCTTTACCTTTCCACTGTCTGGGGGTGACAACAGCATGGCACACAATGGAAAGAGCCTGGGAACCTACATGCTGTATTTATGGATTAGATGGGATACTAGTGAAACAGGAAAAGTTTTTGTATTAAGCCTCCAGGATTTATTTGTTATGGCAGCTAACATTATTTACCTCATTATTATAGAAATATATATTGGGTTTATGCTTCCAGATTGTACTAACATACTATACTAATACTATGCTATAACATGTTTTACTATAATAGTGATACAAATGCTAATAATATACTATAATTCTAATATTTTTCTGTATTGCACTTACTATAGTACTAATGCTATACTATAATACTAGTACTAATACTATACTATATTACAGTATTATACTAAACTATACTATACCAATACAGTTGACTCTTGAGCAACACGGGTTTGGACTGGGCAGGTCCACTTATATGCAGATTTTTTTCATTAGTAAATACTACGGTACTACACGATCCATGATTTGTTGAATCTGTGGATGTAGAACCGTGGATACAGAGGGCCAACTGTAAAGTTACACTCAGATTTTTGACTACACAGGTGGTGGGCGCCCCAAACCCCATGTTGTTCAGGGGACAATTGTATATTATATTAAGGCAGAAACATATCTGTTAGGAAGACATTCAAATAAAATTCTTAAAATTAAAAGAACAAGAACAACAGCAACAACTTTGGTTAGTTTTCCAGAGGACACATGTCCCAGGGGTTTCCAATAGCCAGTATAGCTCGCAGCCTGTACTGATGGTTAATTTGGTCTGTGTCTCAAGCACGGATGGCTGCAAATAGAAAAGGCAGAGTCTGAAGACACATGACATGTGTCTCCATTATACTCAATATTTTGTATTCACCTATATAGGAAAGGAATCTGAAGAAGAATATATATATGTGTGTGTGTGTGTGTGTGTGTGTATTCAGATATATATATATATCTGAATCACTTTGCTATACTTTGTACACCTGAAACCAACACAACATTGTAAATCAACTATATACTTCAATTAAAAAATTAAGGGCTTCCCTGGTGGCGCAATGGTTGAGAGTCCGCCTGCCGATGCAGGGGACACGGGTTCGTGTCCCGGTCCGGGAGGATCCCACATGCCGCGGAGCGGCTGGGCCTGTGAGCCATGGCCACTGAGCCTGCGCATCCGGAGCCTGTGCTCCGCAACGGGAAAGGCCACAACAGTGAGAGACCTGCGTACCGCAAAAATAAATAAATAAATAAATAAAATAAATAAAAATATAATAGACACATGACAAATATGGTATTGGATACAGCAGAACCTTTGTCTGAGTAACAGTGAGGCAGCATGGAAAATGCTCATGGGGCCCAGGCATGAAAGGAAATAAGGAAACCAATGCTCTATTCTTACGTTATTTCATCATGGAAAAGCCACTTGCTACTCCCATTAGATAGTTGACTCTGCAGAATGTCAGCATCTTTATCCTTAATGGACAACATAGCAGTGGTTTTAAGACATCTTTCCTTAATTAATAAATTAGCTGATTAATTAAGTTCATTCACTATCTTCATTCATTTGTAGTGAATGAAGATAATTCGACTCTATTTTAATAAACCTGATACTGTGAGAAAACCTGATACTGTGCTTTGCTAAGTATAGTTGAGATGTCTCCGAGGGAATGTCTTGACCAAGCTGAATGCAGAAAGCATCTAATAACAAGTGATATTATAATGGACTTCTGATGCATGCACTTTAAGCCCCGTTGTTATCGTCCTATTTTCATAAATGACCTTTGCATTTTTTTAATGGACAAACGTGTACATAAAAATTCACTTGTTGGGTTAGAAGGTGCTCAAAGATATTATCCTTCTCGTCTTCTTCTTCGCATTTTATTGTACATTTGCCTTAGGGGTCTTGAACAAAACCATGTTTATTAATCCAATAAAGAGGTACATGTGTAATAATCATTTACTCCTGACCTATAAGAAATAGGTATTTATTTTATTGGTGTAATGAAATTTTTTAGTTTCAGAATTTCTTTGCTCTTTAATTTCTCCCAGAGTTCAGGATTTGCAGTTTCAAAAATAAAGACACGCTGATGCAGATCCACGCTCGCAGTCTTTGGCCTTTACGAAGCTTTTTGAAATTCTCCTCCTGTTTGAGTTTTCATTCTCTGGCCCACTAAAACGTTTCTTGTTGAAATTTGGCCTTATCAAACACTGCTTGAAATAAACTGGCCAATTGTTGGATCAGAGGGATCTTTGTATCATTTGGAGGTCAGAATTATCATGGGTTATAATAAGATTTGAACTGGAGACAAAGGCAGAGATGTGTTCACGACAGCTTTGTTGTAGTTTTGCCTAGAGACAAGGTTATAAACTAGATAACCTCCTGAAGTTTCCTTATAACTCCATATTCCACGATACTAATTTCCTTGAGTGAATCTACATTTTTATTCCTCCTTTGAAGAGACTACTAACCCGAGCTTTGAAAATATGTTTCTGTTTGTTCTTGAGGCATCAGAATATGTTATCAAAGAACAAAGTGGGGATTTTCAGGAAATTTGTGAGCATGAGGTCCACTTCATTTATCTGAAAGGAAGTAGGAAGATAGAAAAGATCTGTGGTTTCTAAATTTTATTTCAGTTCAGTTTAATCCAATAAGCAAGTACCGAGTGTCTATTTATTTAGCAGGCATCGTGGTACACACATGAGGAAATAGCCTCTGGCTTATTTCACAGGCTTGTCATAAAGATGAAATGAGATCACAAAGACACAGAACCTGGCACATAGGAAGCCCTCAATAAATAGTAGTTATTATTGTTAATATCAGGAAGCACCTGGACAACTTAAAACACTTTGAAATGTTACGTTTGGTTGATGCCTCAATGTCTACAGAGTTTTTTTTTTTTTTTTTTTGCGGTATGCGGGCCTCTCACTGTTGTGGCCTCCCCCGTTGCGGAGCACAGGCTCCGGACGCGCAGGCTCAGCGGCCATGGCTCACGGGCCCAGCCGCTCCGCGGCATATGGGATCCTCCCAGACCGGGGCACGAACCCGTATCCCCTGCATCGGCAGGCGGACTCTCAACCACTTGCGCCACCAGGGAGGCCCCAGAGTGTTGTTTTGAGCAGGACCACACAGAAGGCAGTGTTGAGAGTCTCCAGCACACCTGGGTTTGAATCCTACTTACACCCTTACTACATCACTCAGTGCCAATGATCTTAACACTGTCAGCTTTCTAAGAAAGTTGCTTATGGCAGGCTCGCCTTCAAAATTATGATTACGATGTTCTAGGCCTCTTAGGCTAAGTCTTTCTCAAAGTGGAGCCTGAGTCAGAGCCTTGGATGTAGGTAGATGATTTGGGAAGTTAAGTCCAGGGAGAAGAGGGAATGGCTGGGAAATGGAATAGGGAAGGAGGGAAAGTCAGTATTAAGTGTTTGCGTTGGCTGCCGCTAGAGGTGACATATTCACTCTAGTTAGGACTTTCTGGAGTTCCTTGTGAAAAGTGTCTCAAAATTGTCTGAAAAGGGAAATGTATTAGGGTTCTCTAGAGAAGTAGAACCAATAGAATATAAAAGGAGATTTAATATGAGTGATTGGCTCATGTGATGACAAGAGGCTGAGAAATCCTATGATCTGCCATCTGCAAGCTGGAGACCCAGGAAAGTCAGCGATGACATTCCAGTCTAAGTTCCAACACCTGACACCCAGGGGAACTTACGACTGCAAGGCCTAGTCCAAGGGTGGAGAATATGAGATAAGCTGTCCCAGCTCGACAGTGAGGCAGGAAAAAAAGAGGCGAATCCCTCCTTCCTCCACATTTTGTTGTATTTAGGACACGAATGGATTGGATGATGCCCACCCACACTGGGTAGGGCAGTCTACATTGAATCCACTGATTCAAATGCTAATCTCATCCGGAAACACCCTCACAGACACACCCAGAAATAGTGTTTCCCTGGGCACCCTTTGGCCAGTTGAGTTGACACATGAAATTAACCACCACAAGAAGTATTTATTCCATGGCTCTCTAGCAGTGGTGGGCAGGAGAGGAGGGGTGTGGGGCTCAGGCTTAGGTTTGGGGTGTGTTTCACTGTCAGGTTACTCCCAAGTGAAGCTGATTGCTCAGGAAACAAGTTGTCACAGTGTCTTAGCAAGGGATGGGGTGGAGAGAATATGCAGTGGTGCACAGAGACGTCTGATAGGCTGCAGGCTGTCCAAGAGAAAGGAGCGAGGAAGTCACACCACTTGCTGAGTTGGGAAGAGACACACCTGTAAAGTATTAGATGCATTTGAAGGCATTCATAAATTTCAAGTGAGGGTTCAAGGATCTGTCGGTCATACTCAGCCTGTTTCATTTGGTCCTACTGCACATCCTTTGAACTCTGTTCTCAGATCACATCAGCTGTTGCAGTTTGGGGAAATAAAAATGACACAGAAGGTTCCCCACCTTGAAATGTAATAAAAACTGCTGGATGGATCAGTTTGCTGTCTCTTCCCACTTTCTAATATTGTGTAGACTGTTCTCTGAAAGCAGGACTCCAAGAACAGAACTTCTTGGATTTAGGTGGGTCAACAAATGTTTAACTAGAGGGGGAAAATGAAATATAGACATACTGAATTGTAGCTCTATTTAGAAAAGAGCACTCTTTACAAATTTTTTGAACCAAAAGATTGTTTAATCTTTACCAACTAGTGGAAAATGATTTTCAAGAGAGAGAGATCCATACCTCCATACCTTGCCTACCTCCATAGCTATTAGAATTCACATTTATAGCAACTTTTTTGTCCTCCCCAGAAGAAAACCTTTATTCACTTGTAAGAATGGTCAGTGTAATACTACCTTCGCAGGTTTCCCGGTAGGTGGCTATAAAGAACTTCTCTATTTCTATAAAGCCTGCTGGCAGCTTTGGGAATCTGAAGCAACATGCACAGTGAGGGAAAATTTGAGATTGTCATCCAGCTGCCATTAGGCTTTGCTTTGAACATTATATAAAAGGAATAAAGATTCGCTCTAATAAAATAGCTCATCATTTAGAAAACAATCGATTCAAACACGTAATTATAAGGCTCTGAGTAGGTAGCGTATGCAACCTAAACAGTGTCATGGTTTTATATTACTTAGTAAAAAATTTAAAAGTCATAGGCCTTTATTATTGAGTGAGAATTTAAGGGCTAAGGATTGGCTGAAAATAGTGAAAACTTTCATCTCTTTTTTTAATGCTGTGTCACAATTTAAAGTTTTTTGTTGTTGTTATGATATAAACAAAGGAACAGAAATTGTGATTTCAGGATTTCTAATTCTTGGGTTATTTTGTGTTTATCATTGATTTAGAATTATGTTTTTATCAAAATATTGTATGTATGTGTGTATCAAAGATAACATGCCATACTTTTTTTTTTTAAAAAAAGGTTGTATTCTTTATTTACAACATGCCTTACTTTTAACAGCATTTATTTATGCTCAACTTAAAATTAAGATTTGTACATATTGAATTTTAATCAAAATGTCTATCAGTACTATCTCACTATTAATTATTAAGTTGATTTTCTTTTTAAAAACTGATTATATTTCAAGATTCCAACTTCCCCTAAATGTCTGTAGTTTAAAAAAAATCTACCATGATGAGCCTATTTAATATTTTGGAGATTCTCTTCCAAAATATATATAAAAGTTATCAATCATATCACAGGTCTTCTTTGATTTATTGGGGGGATTGATCTACCCAAAAAGATGGTTTTAAATTAATTCTTAATTAGGAAGAATAATTAAAATGCCATGGTTGTACGAAGGACAAGCTGGTAGAACATGTTCGACTTTAGCAATCAGGATGGTTCATTTTCCTCTATTCCCATACCTCTTTTGTCTTCCTCCTAATTACTAGGATACCTGTGCAGAGCTCAAAAATTCAATTGGAAGATAAAATACTGAAATAAGTCTTTTTTCATTGTTCTGTTGACTTGAGAATGAGAAACAGTTTTCTGATTCTCACAATAATGAGTCAGAGTCCTTATTTTAAGAAGCTAAAGTGAAATATTTGAGAGACTACTGAGTGAATTATGCCATTTCTAGAGTTAACCAGCAGTGCCCATGTCTGCACAGAATTATTAGTTCATCTCTTTTAACTGAAATAATTGGTCACTTCCAACAACAGATTTAAAGAGATCTTTAAGGCTGAACTGAAAAAAAGACAGACATTATTTACATGCATTACATGACCACTGGGACTGAATTTTCTACCGTATTGACTAAGTGACCTAATTAAGAGCCAGGTTTAGCATTTTGTCTACATAGGGTGACCTTCCAAGCGTAGCCTGCACATGGAGAGTGGAAGGCCAGTGCTCCAAGACATTTATCTTTGTGTGAGGACAGGGCTTTATTTTCCTGGAAAGCCAGCTTCTTTCCTTTAATGTTGCTAATTGTGTCTAAGCTGTGTTCTCCTTTTATTACAGAAACATTTCTGCTTGTATGTATCTCTAGACACCTGAGAAATGACATTTCTAAGAATAAGAATGATACTCTTTTGGGAGCTAAAGATTGATCCAAAAGCCTTTCATCTCTTATAATTTTGGAGTCCACCCTGAGTAAACTGTCGGCCTCTTTTCAAGGGTAGCATCTCTACCAGTCCATCATGTGGGAATGGCAAATGAAATATTTAGGTGGTGTTTTTGGAGACTTCCACATATTTGAATATATATTTTTTTAATCTCCTCTTTCAGACAAAACACCTGCAGATGCTTGCTTAAATTGGGCAAATTTGAAAGCTGAGCCACATACTTTCAAAGTGAACTGGCAGATTAAAAGAAGTACAGTGTTATGTTTTCCTTTGGCACTACTTGTAGAGGTTTCATCTTCCTTCAGACCCATGTGTACATGTCAGGAATTGGGTATTGGTTCATTGCCATCAACTCTCTTGGAAAGATTCATTAATTTTATAACACAGCATCTCTTTACAATGAATAGTTTCACAAACTGGGAGCTTCATTATTTTATTCATCTTGAACCTGCTTGGCATGCTGCAGGATTCTTTGGGAATAGAGTTTTGTAGGCTGAGACTACTCCCATTTAAAATACCCACACATCTGTTCATGCAGTGTCATCAGTAAAGCAAATAATAAATCACTCCCAAGAAAACCTATAAAAGATTTTCCTCCCCATCCAAGCTGGAATGTAATTCTCCCAAAGATCAACTCTTATACAGGCCCAAGAAAATAGTGTGAGTAAATTATCTTGGCTCTTAACAGTCAAACCATGGTAAGAGGATGGAAGAAGATGCCTGAGTGATGGGTTCTGGCAGATCTGAGTTCAAATCCTGAATCTTGGAAATGTTCATCTTTCTGAACTTTAGTTTTCATGTCAATATAATAGGGACAACGGTGCCTTCCTCTGACTGACATGATCGCATGAGATAATACATGTAAAGGGTGAATGTACACCCTCAAGTATTGGTTGATCCTTTAGTCAACAGTTCTATCAGTTAGAATACTTTGTGTTTCAGGTAATGAAAATCCAACATTAATAGCTTAATAAGATGATTGATATGTCACATAATAAGAAGTCTGGAAGTAAAGCAGGTCCAAGGTTGGTGAATTCAATGCCTGCAGAGATCCAGATCCTTCCAACTTTCTGCTCAACCATTCTGAATATTCTCCTTGGGCCTTGGGCTAGCTCTGTTTACAAGATGGCTTCTTTAGTTTTAGGGATCATATCTTCATCAGGAAATGTCCAGAGTCATAAAGTGGGGTTTTTAAGTCTTCATATCCCTTTGGAATTGTTCAGAAACTTTTCCAGGGAACCATGTCTCCCTCATCAGTAACTTTGCTAGAATTGTGTCCCATACCCATACTCCCTGCTCCCCAGTGACTGGGAAGAGAAGTAGGACCATACGATCACCATGATCAGCACAAACCACAGTTGGGCTTGAGGCTGGAAATGGAGCTGGATCCCACATCCCTAGGATACCTGGCCATGCCTCCCTGATAGAAGCCTAGGTACTGTTAGCTAGATTGAAGATGAGGAATAGCTGTAGGACAGGCAACCAACAGTGTCTGCTACATAAGTATTGTCTTCAGTTCCACCATAGATTTCTCATGGTACCAAATGCTGAGACAACACAAAAGTTGTTCCCTGGAAGATATAAAAATTGAGTTGGAGGAGACAAGAGATTCAAAGCAAACTGTAATGAAGTCTTATATTACACAGAGCAGTGCTTCTCAAACTTGAACGTACATATGAATCACTTGGGAATCTTACTAAGATGTAGATGCTGATACAGTAGGTCTAGAGCATGGCCAAGATTTGGCTTTTTTTTTTTCCTTTTTTTTTTTTTTTTTATGGCTCACAGGCCCAGCTGCTCTGCGGCATGTGGGTTCTTCCCAGACTGGGGCACGAACCTGTGTCCTCTGCATCGGCAGGCGGACTCTCTACCATTGTGCCACCAGAGAAGCCCAAGATTTGGCATTTTTAACAAGCTTCCAGGTGGTGCTGATGTGCTGGTGCGTAGGTCACTCTTTGAGTAGCAGGGTCTTCTACCATATGTGATGCTAGATGGGTATAAAGAATGGAAGCCAGAGTGCTTCCCAGAGGTGGCAGGGAACTGTATGGGCTCTAAAGCTTGTAGGATTTTGATAGATGGAGGAGTCAAAATATAATATGCTTTGGGATCTTTTATAAAAACATATTGGTTAACTTGATAATACCAAAGAAAATAATGTGGCTGTTAAGATACCAAAAATGAGCTTACATTTTCTGGACTAAACAGCAGGTACACTGTACAGGAAGGCCATGGCTCTTAGGACTACCTACTCTTCTTTTCTTTAAATCTTAATGCCTGAAAAAGGAATAGACATAGTGAGTACAGTTGTATCCCAGGGCAGAATTGCAAGCTGAGTGAACTCAGCCAGAATTTGGATATGTCAAATGAAGGAAAACGCACAACCTGAAAGATGCGAGTTACATTTTATTAGGGACCTTACTGAGGACTAGAGCTTGGGAGACAACTCTCAGATGCTCTGAGGAACTACGCCCAAGAGGAAAGGGAGGAGCCAGGACGTATAGGAGTTTTCGCTGCAAACAAAAAATGTAGTTGAACATCAAGAGGTTACTGCTAATCCCAAAAAACCAGACATGTCAAGTCAATGATTTTAGTGCTTTTCTATATATGGGAAGATGGAAAAGTCTGGGCTCACTGAAATTATTCCTTAGATATGCATCTTAATTATCTAAGGCCAATATCCTGTTTTACTTCATCCTGCATTCCCCTCAGGGAACACTGTCTGTGGCTACAGTGGCAGATGGCTTGATGGCAGGTAACATTCCCTGTTTACTGAAATGGCAGGCAGCATTTTTTTGTCTGCAGATATATTTTCACAAATAGGAGTGGGCCTTTGCCTAAAAATAAATAATTAATCTTTGTGTTTTTTTGGTATTTCTTACCCCTCAAAAACCCAAGCCAAACAATACCATTATCTTTGTCATTGCACTTTTTCTTTCTTAATGCTGTTTGTTTTGTAGCTAAGTTAGACAAGTCACTTCTTAGAAAATCAAGAATGCAGTGAGGGAAATTAAAGAAAACAGTGGATGTGTTCCTTAAGTTAACTTTCTTTTATGTATGCATATATGTAGATAAAAGGCAATTACAATAGTTGAATTTGACCACTCAATAGGACCACGGAGGCAACATATCCTGAGTTACAATAATGCAGTTCTTCTTTTGGTAACCAGAAATTCCCTGCAAGCTCAAGAACAATAAAACTGTAAGAGATTAAAAGGGTGAAAATATAAGTATGGAATGTCACTGATTACATAGCTAGTTTGCAGACTGTTCATTGAAAAACTTTCGTATCCTCCCCTGTGAAGTCCAGGAGGCTGGCATTTAGGCATATCTGGGAGTCTGTTTCACTTTTACATGGATTAAAATGAGCAGGAATGGGAAGTGGAAGAAACAGAAGAGATCCTAGCTCCAAGTTCTGGATTCTTCTGCATTTGATAGTTCACATTCTGGAATGCTATCTTTTACTTTATACAGTGTTGTTGATCAAATGAAAAAAGTAATAGGATTAGGTCATCAAAATAAATTAAGCTTGGAGATTAGGATGATAGCAGTAAATGAACTGTTCGGTTCTCAGTTTCCTGACTTGTAAAATGGGAGAATTGAACTTGATAGTGTTCGCAGAACCTGCTGAGCATCAGAAGAGTCTCGGGAGATTGTTAAAAGCACAACTTCCTTGGGCCCCCTTGACACCTGTTGGATTAGAATTCGTGAGCATAGGACCCAGGGAATATGCATTTTTAAAAGGCTCTAGGCTTTTTCCTCAGTATCCCTCTCTCCCCAAATCAGAGGACCCCACATTTGGAAACTACTGTACTAGAAAATCTTTTAAGATCCAGTTCATCCCGAAATGCTATGATTTTCATGCAATAGTTAGAGTGGCGATTTAGGAATTGAGAATGATGGAAAGGGAAATTATTTGGATAACCACAACAAAAGTATTCTTAAACTATTAGTTTATCGAGAAATGGTTTTCACAGTGGTTGGACTCTGAGGATTTTCCCTCAATTTTGCCTTTGCCTTTGGAATGCCCGCCCATCAATGCAAAGCTGATTTGGAGGCAGAGAGCGGGAGAGAAACCACTTTATTTGCACTCACAGATCCTGGTCTGCATTTATTCAAGCACGATTAAAAACAGTAGGGTTTCCCAGTTAACATTTGGTAAAGCTCACAAAAGATTGTTATTTTGCTTATTGCTTTGAGAAACCTGTGGCGGAGGAAACATGTTTTGACAAAAGTATTGCCTTAAATCTCCAAATGCGAAATTGTGTAACGGTTTATGCATCAGGATCGGTCGGTTCTACAGCACTTTGTGGCCAACTCTGAGGGCCACTTGGGAGGAGGAACTCTTTTTGTGTCTCATTAGCCACTGTGCATGTATATCTTAAAAGGATGGGAGTCTTGTCTTAAAAGAATGACCAATGATTGTTGGAGTTTTGTATTTTGCTAGTGCTTTTGCCTTATTGACTGTTAAAAAGGTGTTCTAGGAAAGTTGCATTTTGTGGAAATACATATAAATCTCATCAGGTGGGTGGGCATTCTCTGCACTTGAGCCTTTAAACCAGGCCGATCCCAGGTCCACACAGCTGGTACCCAGACTCAAGGAGCTTTGCTGTCCTGGCTGGTTTATATGTTTGTGAAGACTATCCTGCCCTGCCACCCCTCCAATGGTGTTAGCTGTGCTCCATACCTGTATTTACCTGGCTCCTGGTCGTCTGCGTAGTCCTTAGTCCTGAGGTCAGAGTTGGATTTTGAGGGCCGTTTTAGTCCCTCGTTGGTAGCCCCAGATTTTGTGTGCCTCCTGATTGCATCCACTGCTTCAGGTAACCATCTAACTGAAGAAAATTTCAGCCCCTGATATTCCATCCCTGATGGGTCTGTCCATCCTCCTCCCCTCCCCACCACCACCTTCCTAACATTGTCTCTCTGCACCTATGCATGGAGACTCGACTGTTGTGTGGGACAAATTGTGCATTTGTCTTATTCGAGGCCTATCACAGCATGATGGAGCTAATAGTATATATAACTCACTGCCTGTCAAACTTCAAGGTACCGATGAATCACCTGGGGAATCTTACTAAAATGCAGATTCTAATTCAATAGATCTAGGGTGGGCTTTTCTCACAAGCTCCTAGGTGATGCAGTGCTGCTGACCAGCAGACCACATTTTAGCAAGGGTATAACTGATCCCAGAGGCAGTATAATACAGAGCAGCATTCTTCAGCCTCTACACTAGTGATAGTTTGTGCCGGCTCTTTCTTTGTTTGGTAAGGGGCGGGGTGGGGTGCCGGGGGTGGCGGTCCTGTACATTATAGGATGTTTAGCAACATCCCTGGCTTCTGCCCACTAGATGCCAGTAGAGTTCTCCCCTTCCAGTCATGACAGTCAAAACTATCTTCAAACATTGTCAAATAACCTCGGGGGTAAAATCACCCCTGATTGAGGATCACTGGTATAGAGGTTATTATTAAGGGCTCTGGATTAGAAGGCTTGTACTGAAATTCTGGCTCACCAACCTACTGGGTAAGTGGCCACGGGTACTTTACTTAACTTTTCTGTGCCTCAGATTTTTCCTCTATAAAATGGAGATGATAATAGTATCTATTTAGGTAGTTGTAGATTTGCTGGAAGGTTTAAATGATTAAATATCCCTGAAGTGCTTAGAACTATATGTATGTGTAGAATGGAAGAATTAATACTGTAAAATGTCTATACTATCCAAAGAAATCTACAGTTTCATCAAGTCCCTATCCAAATACCAATGGCATTTTCCAAAGAACTAGAACAAATATCCTAAAATTGGCATGGAACTGCAAAAGACCCTGAATAGTCAAAGCAATCTTGGGAAAGAACAAAGCTAGAGATATCATGCTTCCTGATTCCAGAGTATCCTACAAAGTTACAGTAATCAAAACAGTATGGTACTGCCACAAAAACAGACACATAGATCAATAGAACAGAATAGAGAGCCGAGAAATTAACCAACACTTATGTGGTCAATTAATCTATGATAAAAGAGGCAAGAATATAGAGTGGAGAAGAGACAGTCTCTTCAATAAATGGCGTTGGGAAAACTGGCCAGCTACATGCAAAAGAATGAAACTAGACCACTTTCTTACACCATATACAAAAATAAACTCAAAATGAATTAAAGACTTAAATGTAAGACTTGAAGCCATAAAACTCCCAGAAGAAAACATAGGCAGTACACTCTTTGACATCAGTCTTAGCAATGTTTTTTTGGATGTGTCCTCTCAGACAAGGAAAACAAAAGCAAAAATAAACAAATGGGGTCACATCAGACTAAAAAGCTTTTGCATAACAAAGGAAACTAACAACAAAATGAAAAGGCAGCCTACTGAATGGGAGAAGATATTTGCAAATGATATATCCTTTAAGGGGTTAATATCCAAAATATATAAAGAACTCACACAACTCAATATTTTTAAAAACCAAAAAATCCAGTTAAAAAAAATGAGCAGGGCTTCCCTGGTGGTGCAGTCGTTGAGAGTCTGCCTGCCGATGCAGGGGACACGGGTTCGTGCCCCGGTCCGGGAAGATCCCACATGCCGCGGAGCGGCTAGGCCCGTGAGCCATGGCCGCTGAGCCTGCACGTCCGGAGCCTGTGCTCTGCAACGGGAGAGGCCACAACAGTGAGAGGCCCGCGTACCGCAAAAAAAGAAAAAAAAAAATGAGCAGAAGCACTGAATAGATATTTTTCCAAGGAAGACATATGGATGACCAGTAGACACATGAAAAGATGCTCAAAATGACTAATCATCAGGGAAATGTAAATCCAAACCACAGTGAGATATTCACCTCACACCTGTCAGAATGGCTGTCATCAAAAAGACAACAAATAACAAATGTTGGTGAGGATGTGGAGAAAAGGGAACCCTCCTATACTGTTGGTGGGAATGTAAATTTGTACATCTACTGGAAAACAGTATGGAGGTTTCTCAAAAAAGTAAAAGTAGAGCCACCATATGATCTGGCAACTCCACTTTTGGGTGTTTATCTGAAGGAAACAAAAACACTAATTCAGAAAGATCAATGCACGCCTATGTTCATAGCAGCAGTATTTACAATTGCCAAGATATGGAAGAAATCCAAGTTTCTATCGATAGACAAATGGATAAAGAAGATGTGGGATATATATGCAATGGAACATTAGCCATAAAAGAGAATGAAAATTTGCCATTTTTACAACCCAGATGAACCCAGAGGGTATTGTGCTTAGTGAAATAAGTCAGACAGAGAAAGACAAATACCACGTGATTTTATTTATATGGGGATCTAAAAAACAAAAAACACAGAAACAGACTCATAGATACAGAGAACTGGTGATGCCAGAGGAGAGAGGGGGTGGGGAGGTTGGGAAAAATAGCCGAAGGGGATTGAAGTGGTACAAACTTCCAGTTATAAATTAAATAAGTCATAGGGATCTAATGTATAGCATAGCGAATATAGTCAATAATAGTGCAATAAATTTGTATGGTGATAGATGGTTATTATACTTATCCTGGTGATGAATTGTAATGTATATAAATGTCGAATCACAGTGTTGTACATCTGAAACTAACATAATATTGTATGTCAATTATATTTCAATAAACAATTTAAAAGAACTCTATGCATGTGTATATCTAGAAATTAATATATGTTAGCAGATATTATTATCAACATTTTCTCTGCACTAACCTTTTCATTAGAGGATGCTAATTTACTGTGAACCACCTTGATCAATCAAAAGAAAATAAATTTGACATATTCTTGTGTTAAGACAGTGTAGTTTATTTACTTATCTAGTTTAATTCTGGAAAAAAACCCAGCTCATTAAACATATATCTCGGCATTTTGTATTGATGTGATTTAGTTAATCATGATGCTGTATTAACCAACTAATTAATGCCCCTTGAACACCATGTAGCAATGGGGGTGGGGTATAGCATGCCTCTGTATCTGACATCCAGCAGAATGATATCTAACCTAATTACCACTGAATCCACAGAATTCTGAGATTTGGATATTTGTCCTGAAGTCCCCAACCTTCTCTCAGAACTTGCTGCCTACATGTCTTCTGCTTGTAATAAATATAATAATATTTTCCAGATTGACAGGGACATGACTGGATTCAGTTATCCATTTTCCTGTATTTAGCACCTAATTTAAGCCACCTGTCTGCTTGGTGGGGTTTTAGGAAGAGTCTTTCCTTTCATTATCAACACTTTACTTTGAAGAATATTCTCAATCACGATACTTGGATTATTTTTTCTTATCTTTTGCTACTACCTGACCTTGCAGAGAACTTTAGAGAGTAAAATTTCTTTAGTGTTTACAGGTCTCTATGAAGCAGCTAAGTTTATGGAACTAGAAATACAGTGTATCAAAGGAAATATTCACTTAGGGCGTTTCTCCATGATGATAGAATGGCTGGTCATTTCCACAGGAAAAAGCCTACTGGTATATGATTTTTTATTAATCGAAAACAAATGGATGAAGAGATAAAATTTAAAACTGTTGACTGAATTTTTCACTTGGTGTCACTGCATTAGATCTCTAAACAAAAATGAAATGAGATTCACAGCAGTTTTTTATCCAAACCTAGTCATGTGTGGCCAACAGTTGTTGAGTACTTACTGTGTGCTAGGCTCTGTGTTTGGCACATGATATGAATTATCTTGACTTGGTCCTCTTTCCAAACTGATTTATGTTCTTATTTCCCCTTCTTCATTTTAGAGTTGAATAAATGAAGATCTAGGGAGATTAAGTATCTTGTTCAAGATAACAGGGCTAGTTAAGTGATGGGCCAACATTGGGACTGAGGTATTTTAGACTTCAGGGCTTTTTCTCATGATGCTACTTAAAAAAAAAAAAAGCCCTCAATATTCACACTCTAGATGACAGTAACAACACTCTGAATGTGTTAAATGGAAATTCCCTGATACTTTGGTTGAAGAATCATTTAATTCACATAAGAAACAAATAAGTATATTCTTCTTGGGTATCAGTGGCTCACTGCCCAATCTTATTATCTGTTGACACTTTGAAAACATCTCTAACAATATCCTGACTTCTTGGGAATGCTTATCTTACTTTAATAGACTACTGTGTTTGCTCTCTGTTTTCATTTTCATAGCAAGAGAAGACCACTTTGCTGCTCTATCAACTACCCTCTTTTACTTATTAAAACAACTATAATTCAGTGTTAGTGAAAAGTGTTAGATTGATAGCGCTGCTCTAGGAAGCCACAGAAAGGCTTTCCCTAACTTCCTGCCAATAATCTCTGACCAAAACCAGGAAGGTGCATTTTTAGAAAGGAGAGACTAATTTGTGGTCTGAAATAGACACTCTAAAATTTCCTTGAAAGCCCCAATTAGGAAGCGAAAGTGTATACTAACATAAAAAGGTGTTTAATCCTTTAGAATTGTAATGATTAAAAGAGAAAACACCTTTGGTAAAAGAGACTTTGTATTTATTAATTACTTTTAAACTGTTAGGAAGGATGAGTTCCTGTTTATTTTGAAGTCTTATGATAAAGTCTTGGTTAGTTTCTTAATGGTCCACAGGAGTTAACCATTCTCAAAAAGATATGATTTTGAAATTGACAGTAAGAAGTGGGAACGTTTAGGTTAAAGAAGAGAATAATGAGGGGCCTATCATAATTATCCTAAAACATTTAAGGAGTTGTTATGTTAATAATAATGATATTAATAATAATATATGCACTTTATTGATAGTTTTGTTGTTAGGCACATTGCACACATTTCATGTAATTCCCATGATGATGTACTATTATCATCCCCATTTAACAGATAAAGACATAGGTCTCAATGATGATTCATGGTGGACTCAGGACTTCATCCAGTTCCATCTGCTTTTTGTGCCCATTCTTTCAACCACGATACGTAGTCTTCTCTGTGAATGAAGGCTTAGGTCGATTCTTCTGCCACATTCAGCTCTTGAGAACAGATCCATTACTAATGGGTAAAAGTTTCTGGATGGAATATTAAGGCTCAGTATATCTAAGTTTAACGTAAGTAAATTTAAAGTCACCTTTTTATGTTAAAGAATTTGGAATTTATTCTTTAGGTAATAGGGAGCCATAGAAGGGTTTTTAGCAAGAGTGTATTGGATTTGTGCAAGGTAGGGAAAATAAGATTATTATCTTACTAGAAGTTCCTTGTAACAGTCTAGGCAAAAGGTGATGGAGTCTGGACTTTGGACAGATGATGAGGGGATAGAGTATAGGAGACAGATTCTAGGGATGCCTAAGAGGTAGGCAGGAGAGACTAGTGATGAGCTGGATGTGGTGGGTGAGGTAGAAGAAAGAGTCAGGGATGCTTCTGAGGGTTCAGTTTAGGCAGCTGAGTGCCTGGTGACACCATTAACCTAGGCAGGTTAGATAGGTTATGAAAGAGACGGATTTGGGTTCATGGAGAAGAAAGTCATGGATTTTGTTTTAGACTTGTTGAGTTTAAGGTGCCCGGTCACATCAAGGTAGAGATACACCTTGGGGCATTAGAAATGAATCTAAAGTTCAAGGGAAAGACCTGGAGATTGAATTGGGGCCTCTCCAGATGGAGACACGGGAGTGAATGGAAGGTCCAGGGGAGAGCGTGGCGACTGAGAAGACCAGAGCACCAAGGACTATTAACAGAGTCGTCATGTCTGTTCTGGCCGTTTAGCAGGTGGTTGCTGGTGGAGGAGCACCACAAAGAGAAAATTAGATAATCAAGCCTCAGATCACAAGAGAACATGTTGTTTTTCTGAGATTGTCTGCTAAATAAAGCAATCTGTGTGCAGCTGAACATTTCCAGTTTTCTCTTACAAAAGACTCCCAATAGGAGAGAAACAGGAGCAGTTGGTTCCAAGGACCATGATTTAGGTTGGTTTTCTTAAGACCTCTCCTCCCACTACTTCCCATGCCCCTTCACCCCAGTGATCTGGGAATTAACCCCTGTTTTCAAAATTATGATTCACCAACATTCTTACGTTCTGAAGGGTTTCTCGATGTTAATGACATAACATCCTTGAAGCGTGATAAAATACATTGGGATGGCATCAGCGTTTTTTTAAGACCCTAAAGCCATTTCTCTCCCTTTTTATCTTTTAAAAACTTTTCTTCAACTACAGGTAGAATGGTAAGAAGGCCATCTCACATGTTTTCTTCCCTTCCATTTCTTGACAAGCTGTGTGACCTTGTACAGGACACCTCAGCTATCTGGGTCTCAACTTTCCTTATCTTTTAAATACAGGGATCGGACTCTTATTTTCTCTGAGGCATCTTTCAGCTCAAAAGATTTGTGATTTCATAATTCAACCCTTTTAAATGTCATTGGTTAGATCACCAAAAGGCTAATAATTTGTATAATCAGGATAGATCAAATACCATTGAAATAAGGTTCTGTAAAGATTGAAAAAGTTCTCTTATAGGAATGAAATAAGAAGAATTTTTTTTCAATGAGGTCAAAATCTCCATTTTGGTATGAGGTCTGATTATGTCCTGAGAAATTTAGACTGGAAATAGAGAAGAACCCTCCCTCCCCAACTGACTCTAAAGGTTACGAGTTAATAGAACATGTTTCGGGGGAAATGTACAGTCTTTTAAGAGAGGTGAATAACTATTGTCTTAGCTCAAGCTGCTATAACAAAATACAATAGTCTGGGTGGCTTAAAGAACACACATTTATTTCTCAAAGTTCTGGAGGCTAGAAGTCTGAGATCAGGGTGTCAGCATGACCAGGTTCTGGTGGAGCTCTCTTCCTGGCTTGCAGATGGCCACCTTCTTGCTGTGTTCTCACATGGCAGAGAAAGAGAGGGAGAGAGAGAGATACAGAGGGGGAGAAGGAGAGACAGAGAGTGAGACAAAGAGGGGGAGAGGGAGAGAGAGAGTGCAAGGAGAGTGAGAGCAAGTGAGCTCTTTTGTTTCTTCTTGTAAGGGCACTAATCCCATAGTGGGAACCCCACTCTTATGATGTCATCTAAACCTACTTACCTCCCAAAGGCTGCATCTCCAAATATCATCACATTGGCATTTAGGGCTTCAACCTATAAATTTTAGGGGGACACAAACATTCCATCCATAACAGCTATCTTGCTGAGAAAGTTGTAGCTGTAATCAATGACCGAAAGTGGGAGTCTTCTTTGACAAATAAGGACACTGAGGTCAGACCAGACTGGGTAGGATGTTGTCCTCAAACAACTGAAGCCATTTACCACTTGAGAGATGGACCAGGTACAGGAAGCCAAATCAAGGAGTTAGTGATGGGGAGGATTGGGAGCAAACTCAGAACCAAGATGTGAGAATATATGCAGGGAAAGCAGTGCTGGATGAAGGTTGATAGACTGTGAAGGGCTTCCTTTATATGACCCCCAGCTACACCTGTCCTGACCTTTTTGTGAAGCTGGATAGAACAAACATTGGAAGATAAACTGCCTTTAGTCTCTGGGCATCCTCAGTATAGGGAGAGGAAATTGCTAAGGGACACATAGGGCTTTCCTTCCTTGAAGGCTTTAGAAATTGGACCAAAGTTATATACTGTCTGGTATCAACATGTGCCTGTGTATTATGGCACCTTCACTTTCTATTTATTCCAGTGGACTTGGAAACAGACCCTCAGATTAGTCCTGTCTCCTGTCCCATCACTGCCCCAACTCCCCCTCCGCCCATCTTGGGTGAGTCATTTCCCTCCAGAACAGTGACAGCCATCATCAAAACTGAGAACTCAGTGTGCCAAAGGGCTATTTTCCCAGTTCTCTGGCAACATAATATAAAAGTTCACCACATCAGGCACATCATCTTAATCACTGGGGTCAAAAGAACCTCTAGATGTGACAAGTAGCTGCCTCTTTAGTTAACTTCTTCCTTCTGATTGGCAAGGAGAAGACTGCAAATCACCAACCCGTGGATGATCACTTCACTGTTTCATTTCTTTAGATTTGTCTTCATCAGTTGAAAATAAGGATTTCAGTCTGAGTCTTTTGCCTTACAAGGATATATGGAAAAGAAACCAAGATGAGATAAAGATGAGAATGGGCAGTGGCACCAAAGTTTTTCTAAGTGAGTGACAAATGCATTTCTTTAGTTCATGTCTATTGAGCGTTTACTCTGTGTGCCTGGCACTGTTCCTCTAGGCACTGAGAAGTACAAGAGTGAACAGGTAGACAAAGTGTGGCTATAAGAGAGCCTACATTCCATGGGCAAACAAATACAGAAATGGCAAAATACCAAATAGTCCCAAGGACTATGCAAAGAACCAAGTAGGGGGGATGTGACAGAGAGTAACTGGCAGCTGCTTTATTTGGGTGTCCAGAAAGCCCTCTCTGAAGAAATGATATTGACTTTGAGATCTTAATGATGTCAGGGAGGCAGCCACATGCAAATCTGGTGGGGGATGGGGCTCAGCATTCCAGGCACAGTTGGTTCAAAGGCCCTAAGGCAGCACTGATTGGGCATGCCAGGCTGCAGTTTAGTGTCAGCAGAGGAGAGAAGTAGGAGATGACTTCTCAGAGAAACATAGGAAGCCAAATCTGGCCTCTGTACCCTGACACCGTATTAATTCTCAGCGACAGAGTTTTGGGTGAAGTAGAAAAAAATAGCTTTATTGCTTTGCCAGGCAATGGGGGCCTCAGTGGGCTAATGCCCTCAAAACCGTGTGTCCCAACCTGTAGGGAGTAGTGAGAAGTTTTATAGCAATGGTTCAAAGAGGACGTGATCAATTCGTGAACATTTTTTCTGATTGGTAGGTGGTGAGTTAATTGGGAGTCAGATTCATCAATCTTTTGGGTCCAGCAGGTCTGGGGTCTAAGTGCTTGTGGGCAGCATACCATTAACTTCTCCCACCTGGTGGGGGTTTCAGTATCTGCAAAACAGCTCAAAGGTATTGTTCTGTATATCTCTTGAGGGGCAACCAGGACCCTGCCCCAAGGCTGCACTATTGTTTCTTTTGACTGCTCCTCCCTTTTCTCCCTTTCCCCTCCCTTCCGTGATTAGCAGCTGTTTGAACCTGCTTGTTGGAACTCAGGGAAGGTCATGGGGGCTGAAAGAAGCCTATTCCTGTAATCAAGAAACGGAGAACACAGATGGCTTTTGTGCCCAGGAGCCCTACAGGGTCCTGCTCAGTATCGATAGGAGTCAGACACAAGGAATTTGGAATTTATCCTAGGTGTATTGGTAAATCATTGGAAGGTTTTAAGCAGGGAAAAGATTTTATCAATGTACCACTGAAAAAGATCACGCTGCTCTGCAGAAGATGGATTGTATAAGGATAAAGTGTAAGAAAAGAGGTCAGTTAGGAAGCTGCTGCTATCACCAACATGAAAGACTGTAGTGGCTTAGATCAGCATGGGGGCAGTGGAGGTGGAAAGAAGCAGATGCATGCAGAATTTATTTTGGGGATAGAAATAACAAGAACTAGTTATTTCTGTGTGAGTAAAGTGAGAGAAAGAAGGAATGAGAGGTGATTCTTAGAGCTTGGGGTTGAACAACTTAATGGTGCTATATACTAAGACAAGGAAGACTGGAAGGCAGGCAGTTTTGGGGAGGAAAATAAATGTTCAATGTGAAGTACACAGGTTTGGAAGGAAAAAGAATCAATATTCAGTTCAAAGTACACAGGTGATGCCAATAAAGATGGCAAATAAGCATTTGTTTATGGAGTTGGAGGACCAAGGATGCCCACTGTATGTGTGGCAGAGAGAGTTATTCCTCACTGTATATCTGTGTGCTTTTCTATATTTTCAACCACTTTGTATTTTGGTGAGGGTCATGTGATTAGTCTAACCAATGGGCTATGTCACTTTGGACTGAAGCACAGAACAGGGAATTTGAAGTTCTCTCTGACCACTCCTTCTGCTACTATAGCAATCAGCAATGTTCCAGATGGAGAGCCCTTTTCAGCCTGGGTCCCTGAGTGGGTTATGTGAAGCAGAGTCACTGTTTCCTCTGCTAACCCATGTTGGTCATACAGGATGAGATATAAACCTTTTTGTGTTAAGCTACTGAGGTTTGGGAGTTCATATGTTACTGTAGCACAACTTAGCATATACTGACTACTATAGCCAGAGAAATAGATTTAGGCACTTTCAGTAAAAAGGTAACTTCCTAAGGAACTTCCCTGGTGGTGCAGTGGTTGAGAATCCGCCTGCCAATGCAGGGGACACGGATTTGAGCCCTGGTCCGGGAAGATCCCACATGCCACATAACAACTAAGCCTGTGCGCCACAACTACTGAGCCTGTACTCTAGAGCTGTGTGCTACAACAACTGAAGCTTGCATGCCTAGAGCCCATGCTGTGTGACAAGAGAAGCCACCGCAATGAGAAGCCCGCGCACCGCAACAAAGAGTAGCCCCCTGCTCACTGCAACTAGAGAAAAGCCCACGTGCAGCAACGAAGACCCAATGCAGCCACACACACACAAAAAAAAGGGTAGAGAGATAACTATCTGAAATCATGGGAGTGGACATATTCACTTAGGAGAAAGTGTAGTTGGAGAGGAAAAGGGAGCCCAGTCTGGAACTTTAATATGCTCTAACACACAGGAGTTAGGTGAAAGAGGAAAGCCAGGATTATGTGGTATCTAGGAAGCTAAGAGAAGAAATGAGCTGTAAAAATGGCATCTTAGAGTTCAAATCCTGAGTATTTGTGCAGAAGGAGCAGTGATTTTGTAGCATGTATGGACATTGCAATGGCAGTTATGTTTTCCCTAGATTGTTGGTTGTAAGAGAGAGCCTGTGCTGTGATTTTTTAAAATGAAGTCATGAATGGAGCATAGCACACTATAAAAATGCTACAGTTGTAAATTATTTCAAGCCAGCAGGTCACAAAATCTGAGGAATTTTTCTTTTCTTTCTCCTGTGGCTCTGATTTGGGGCCAGATAGATCCAACCTGGGAAGCTGTTCCTGACTCACCCAACCCTAGGTTACATGCTACTCCTGGAGGTTTCCACCATATCCATGTGTTGCCTCTAAAGCTTGTTCTATTGCAGTTTAAGGGTCTGTTTCCTCAGATGATCATCTCCTTCAAGACTTCCCAGCACTTACAATGGTATCTACCACAAAGCAGATTCTCAGTCACTGTTTGTTCAGTGAATGAACAGTCTTGCCTGGCACCTGGCAAGATCACCTCCCACAAACGTAAGGTGATAAGGGTCCTGGTTGTCACAAACATAAGGTGATAAGTGCTTCTCTTAACATCACATGACCAAAGGAAGCCTAAGTACTTACTGAGTGCCTGCAGTATACCAGAAGTTCTACATCGAAGAGAAGAAAGGGAGTATCTGTCTGAACCTCTACCCTTAAGGAAGAACAATGCAGTTGAGAGGACTAGGCTAATGGCTTATGAAAGCATTAGAGAACAGTATGAGATGGTGTACAGTTAATTGAAAAACTGAATGGCACAGACAGTGAGCATTATAAGAGTTTGGTAAAGGGAAGAAATAGATAAATGTGAAATGAAATTAGATCTAGGAACATTTCTTAGGGGAGGTCAGACCTGCAAGGCTGGGGAGGGAGACATGGAGAGGTCTTGAATCAGAGCTTCATAGGCTGTGAAGGGGCAAGTGAGGAGACCCCTGAAACCAGAGGGAAGGGTGTTATTGGACAGGGGCAAGAAACATGGTTGGAAAGGTAGGGTAGAGCCAGAGTGGGAAGGATTTCAAAAGTCAGCAAATGTAGTTTATGGCACTCATTTATTCTTTCATTCATGAAATATCTATTGAGTACCCACCATGTGCCAGGCACTGTTGTTAAGTAGGGGGTGTGTGCCTAGGCCCTGACCTTATGGGGCTTACATTCTTGATGAGAAGATAGATAATAAATATTGAAACAACTATGTAGCAAAATTCCAGATTGTGATAAATGCTATGAAGCAAAGTAAGGCAGGATAAGGAGATACAGAGAAATGGAACATGCCATTTTCTTTCTATAGTGGAGGGTCAGGGAAGGCTTCTCTGAGGAGCTGACGCTTATTTATTTATATTTTTATTTACATCTTTATTGGAGTATAATTGCTTTACACTGTTGTGTTAGTTTCTGCTGTACAACAAAGTGAATCAGCTATACATATACATATATCCCCATATCTCCTCCCTCTTGAGCCTCCCTCCCACCTTCGCTATCTCACCCCTCTAGATGGTCACAGAGCACCGAGCTGATGTCCCTGTGCTATGCGGCTGCTTCCCACTAGCTAGCTATTTGACATTTGCTGGTGTATATGTGTCCATGCCACTCTCTCACTTCGTCCCCCCTGACCCTTGTCAAGTCCATTCTCTACATCTGCATCTTTATTCCTGCCCTGCCACTAGGTTCATCAGAACCATTCTTTTACATTCCATATATATGTGTTAGCATACGGTATTTGTTTTTCTCTTTCTGACGTACTTCTCTCTGTATGACAGACTCTGGGTCCATCCACCTCATTACAAATAACTCAGTTTCATTTCTTTTTATGGCTGAGCAATATTCCATTGTCTGTATGTGCCACATCTTCTTTATCCATTCCTCTGTCAATGGACATCCAGTTTGGAGCTGATATTTATGAAGGGACTAAGTGACAAGATGAAGAGAGTAGTAGGTTCCTGGGAATCAAAGTGATATGACAAAGAGTATTTCAGGAAGATAACACATAATATGGAGAGAGTGGAGAATCAATGAGGTGGCACCAAGGAAAATAGCGTAACTAGAATCTAAGTCGAATATGCTAGAAAGTTTTGGTTATGAAGTTTCTGTTGTATAAATTTTTTCAACATCCTATGTATTGGAGATTTTTTGTTTCCTAGGTAATTGGGTATTATAGGTTAAATGAGTAAGAAATGAGAAAAACCTCTTCTCTTTGTTCCACACCATATACCACACTCATGAACACGAGCTTGCAATCTGTTGGCTATATTGTCATTTTCCAATGTTTTCTATCCTTTCTACCTGTAAAGGGACCTGCTACCCATCCGATAGGCTGGTGTCCTTGGAAAACAGCAAAATAGAAGATAGAGGCTCTCTTGCCCATCTCATCAGAGTTAGGCCTGTGAGTATTGTGTGGCTTTGTGCCCAGTAGAAGAGATTAGGGTTGCCAAATCTTTGGATAATAACAAGCTTTAGTCTACATAACACCTGGTCTTTACAAACCAAGTCATTTTGAATATGATCCCAAGTTGTCACTCCAGGGGTTTTATTATTTCCAAGTTAATGAGAGTCGTTTCTTATATATATGGAGGTTGCCTGCCCATGTTCTCTTGTTTAGTGTAGACTGAGTGACTGCCTCTCTGATATGGCTTTGGCTTGGTGATGTTAGAGAGCTGTGGGGAAGAGGGGATCATCCATCACACCCTAGATCTCTTGGTCAATAAATATTACTGGAGGCTGAGCAGCAAAATAGAGAATTCAGATGACACTGGGCACAGAGGGAGGATTCTAGGACAGGGCTCAGAAGCAAAGGTCCCAGAGCTGGCCAAACAGGGGGCAGTCATTGCTATTCATCCCATCCACGCTACAGACATGTAACAAGAAAACAGACCCAGGGTCCAATGACTGAGGTAAATAATTTAGGATTTTGGATCCTGAGGTAAACGATTGGATGCCAGCCTTGGGGAGAGGTGGGAAGGCAGAGCAGAAGTGAAGAGATGGACAGGCCTTTCAAATACCCCTCTGCCTGTGCTGTTCTCTCCATTTCCATTAAGCCACCCCCATCTTTTGACTGGATGACTGTTCCACTCTTGCTGCTTTGTCTCTGCAAAGAATGCATGTGATCTTTTAAAGGGCTAAATCAGATCATATCACTCACAGAGTTAAGACTGTCCACTGGCTTACAGGACCAGCAAGCTTTGTTGTCACCCTGCCCCTCTGCCCCGTGTCATGAGATTCTCCCCCAAGTTCACTAGTCTGCAGCTCTTTTAGGTCCTAATGAGTTCTGTGTGTGCCAAGCTCTTCAAGCCACAGGGTCTTTGGTCATGGTATCTCCCTTTTCTCCCCTCTTGGCTGATATCTACTTACGTGAGATGCAGTGTATCTTAGGGGTTAAAAATGTACACAGTACAGCCTGCCTGGCCAAATTCTAGCTTTTCTGCTCATCAGCCATGTGTCTTTGAATATAAATTGCTTAAACTCTCTGTCTCTACTGTAAAATGAACGTGATCACAGGGCCTACCTTATGGGCTAGTTATGAGGATTAAATAGTACATGTAAAGGACTTAGCTCATGTCTCATATCTAGAAAAATTTCAATAAATGTTGTTTACCTCTTATTATCCCTTGGGTGTCAGACTAAACATCGTTTCCTCTGAGAGATCCCACCTGAGCCCCATCCTTCCTTTCTATTCCCCTCTACTGCATGCATCCTTTTTCACAAAACTTGTTTCTTTCATTTCATTTTTTTTTATTCTTTGGCCACTCTGTGTGGCATTTGAGATCTTAGTTCCCCAACCAGGGGACCAGGGATTGAACCTGTGCCCCCACAGTGGAAGCATGGAGTCTTAACCACTGGACCAGCAGGGAAGTCCCATTTTATATGTTTATAACCATTTGTGTGCCTTTTTGTTTATTGTCTGATGTCCCTATTAGATTGTAAACTCCATGAGGGGAAGGACTCAGCCCACTGTATCACCGAACAACCAACATGTACAGTGCCAGAGACATAGTAGACACTCAACAAATATCTTGCTGAATGAATGACTGAAGCTCATGTCTCAGGGCTAACTAGGTTTGTGAATGCTCAGTGTCTACTGGGAAGGTGGCGCCTCTGAGGGACTGAGCCGGGCCAGAAGCCAGTGGAGTTCCACTCCATTGCTTTTCAATTCATTATCTTTACATTGTATTTTAAGATATTGACACATCAAAATCAAATTACTGGACCCAGCTCAGAACGTACATTTGTATGCCAAGATGAAATGCTTTTTTTTGGCAGAAAAAAATGTCCAGATTTGCCATAGAACATCTAACCTGGAATTGGCCTGGATGAATTGTGTAAAGAAGACAATCCCGGTTCCTCCCCTTTCCCCTTCTGGTTTTGCCTCCCAAGGTGACTGAACATTTGACACAATTCATTGCTTCCATATATGGGCTAATGTAGACCTGGGCAGCGACTTCCTGGGCGGTGAGCCCAAGATACTGGCTCAGGCTTGCCTTTCTTTCTCTGATTTAAAATTGGGCTGCTTTATCTAGGTGTCTTCTTTATCCCTTATTTGTTTAATGCCAATGCTTGTCTATTCTATTTACACAGCACTTTCCCATCCAAGCTTATTAGACTGTACGGAGAAGATAGTGTTCAGAAAAAAACAATGAGAAATACACACAAACCTGAAAATGGACTCCAACGATATTTGGATAGGATCGGGTTGCTTTCCTCTGTGGCTCCCCCTGGGTTCTCACCAGGGACTTGGTCCCAAGAGACCTTCTCCTCCTACCTCCTCTCCTCTTCTCCTGTTCTTTTGTTTCATTTCATCCTCCCTGGAAGCCCGAAGGGGATTGGAGCCTTTGGCATCTGTGTTTGTGGAGCTCTGGGAATGTATAATCTCCAGTTTATTTTCCTTGTTGGAATATTGATCTATTCCTTACACATAATCATGACACCTGTTTTTCAAGGCTACCTTTTTCCAAATCCTTTCTTTGGTCATTCCCTCCAAACCCCACCCCCAATCTTCACTGAAAACATCTTTCCCTCCCTAGATTAACCTTCTAATGTTTCTAACCTAATCTAGATTTTGAAGGATGTGCTTTCGTTAAGGACCAAAAGCTGACTATTTTGGCAAGAAACTCATATTAGTAAAATGTGTGTTTAAAATATAAATTGAGAATATGAGCTAGAAATGGTTGCTTTTTCCTTCTACCAGGTTTGTATGCAATTGAATAATGTTAGAGAAAGTTTAGGCACCTTATAGTATTTAACTATACCGAGATACCTGCTGTTGGCATAGTGCCTGAATAAAGTGACTATTTTGTAGTCTGAAGGAGTCAGTAAGCTAACAAAAGTTAGCAATGCTTGAAATTCATCGCTCTTTGTATTTTGGAAATAATTTAGATTTTATTCTTATGAATTGCTTATTTTTGATTAAGAAGCCCAGTGGATAAGACGTGATTGCCATACAGGTATTATCTCTTATATTGTGGTCAAAAACCAGGAGACCAAATGCATATAGTGCATCAGAGGATGAACATTGTGCCTTAAGAATCAAAATATTCTTGGGATTACCATAGTGATCACTGACATAGAACAAGGGGTTAATGAGAATGGGCTAGCATATTAAATTAAAATGCACACTGAAATCAAATTGCTAGCCTAAAAGAAAAACATACATATCGCTGCCTGTGAAGAGGGAGGAGAATACATAACTATAAAAACATGCATAAATGACATACTCAGAAGTGGGTCCTTGATGGCCTCTTTCCACAAGGATTGCAAACACAGATCTTTCTACCATATGGATGCGTGCATGGGATGTGGTCTGAAAATGCTGAGTTGACTCTGGAAAGACTGAAATCTGGGAAGCCAGGATGTAACAGTTCAGGAAAACAGAAATGTTTTTCCTTGACTGTTGTTCCTGAAGTTACTTAAATGAGACTCATTGGCTATTGATTTGTATATATTGAGATTACGATAAAACATAATAGACCCGTTTCTCTTTCCCCAGGCTCACAGGATTGGCATTTTATTTCTGGGGAGTAATAAATCATGGTCTTGGATTTGGGGAAATATTCTAGGATCTGGATGGCCGCTGATTTAAGACAGTGATGTCAGAAAGAAAGGCACAACCCAGAGTGTGATGCCAGTGTTCACTGGGAGAGTAGCAGTTGCTGTTTAAAATATTAAGTAAGGTGTGTTCCCTTTCCCACTTACAGACTGCAGTCCCACAGGAAGATGGATCAGAACCTTCATCATCATATTCACGTTTCCCTTTCCAATGGCACTTGCATTCTTTTTACTCCCTTTGACAACCCTAGGTGCTCTGTTTATCTCTTAAATCTAATTTGTGCTATGACATCAAGCTTTAATTTTTTCAGGATTGTTTTGCTTCTTTTTAAGCACCCATGGCGTGCCAAGCATTGGATAAAATGGAAAAGATACAATCCCTGCTGTTGCTGGGTTCACACATTTAAAGAGATATGACAGGCAAAATATCCTGTAATTGGCAATAAGTAGTCCTCATGTTTTTTTCCCTGTTGAAGAAACTTCATCTCTCTGCACGAGCCTAAGAAGTTCCCTAGATCAAAGGTGTCAAAAACTAGGAGGGTTTGGAAGAGTGTCAGGGAGTAAGCGGAGGACTCTCAGAGCTGTGGCTGCTCCAGCCTGCCCACGTGTTCTCTGCACCCCTGCCTCACCTGGGCAGACTTGACTCTCACCTTCTACCCGGCCACCATAACCCACCACCCAGTTGTCATAGACGCTCCACCCCATAGGACAGCACACCCCTCTCCCTGCCTCCCAAGCCCCAGGACACAAACCCTTCAAAAAAGAGGCCGGAGCTAGGGGTTTTCCCAGGCTCTGGTCTGGGTGGGCTGAGAGCCTCTGGGAGCCCCTCCAGGGAGGGATGTCCAGGTAGGTAAGGACCCAGCTCGAGGCGCTCCCCCGGAGTCACCCCCAATTTTCCTTTTATTCTCTTCTGCACATGTCCCGCTAGGATCTTCTTTGTCTTTCCCCCGTAACACTGAAGCTCTCTCGTGCCCGGGGTCTGCAGAGGAACGCCAGGCTATCGGGCCGGGCGGGCGGGATGGCTCTGCCTGTGAGTGTGTGTGTGGGTGTTTACGCGCGCGCGTGCGTGTGAGTGTTGGGGAGGTGTTTGGGGTTATAAACGGGGAGTAAATCACCCCCACTTTCTCTGCCTCCTTCTCCCCTATCACTTCTTAGATCCCCGAAGTGCAAAGCGCTCGCCCCTGTCCGCGGCGAGCCGAGGCTTGGGTACCCTGGGCTCAGGCCGGCAGGCGAGTCCCTTCGCCCGGCCCGCACCTGCACCCCGAAGATTCAAAGTTGCGGAAAACAGTCTCGGGGAGCGGAGGAGGCGGGCTTGAGGCCAGCGCGCCCGTGACTCTCGTCTGGAGGTGCGGGCTGAGCGGAGGGTCGGGCGGGTGCGCCCGCCGGGGGAAGGGGAGGAGGAAGAAGGAAGGGGAGGTGGGGAGCAGCTGCCACGGGCGGCGAGGCGCAAGGTGGCTCCCGGCGGCCCGCGCCCCGAGGCTCCCGGGGACGCACCAGGCGGCCAATGGCAGCGCTGAGGTGTACAGCAGATGGCGTTCGACTGCGCCGTGCCTTCCTCCTCCTCTTCCTTCTGTGCTGAGGAGCCAGAGTCGCCGCCGAGGAGCCAGACGCTGGAATGGGTGGTCTCCCGACACACACCACCATCTTTCTTGCGCTTGGGAAGCTCGGGGCTCGGCGGCTCCCGGAGGCTGTGCCGGCGAAGGCGGCGGCGGCTTGGGCAAGGCGGGTGAGTGTGGCCGCACTGCGCCCCGAGCTGGGGATGCCAGGCACCCGGTTCTCGAGGTGCCAGCGGCCCGGGGCGGGGAGCGCGCCACGGGCACAGACTTTGCTTTTTCCTCCCCGGGAAGCCTCCTTCTCCCCTTCTCCCGGCCAGACACTGGAACTTGCAGGCGGAGCTTCCCGGACTCCTCTGCCTTGAGGCTGCGGGAAGGGCGAGCTGCCAGGGGTGCAGCGTGTGGAGACCCCAGGGTTGGGAAGGCGGAGGTACCCCATGAAGAGACTTGGGCGCAGACCGCAGGCAACAGGACCGAGGCGTGGGAATGGGGCGGCAGGAGCTCTGTTGCCTCCACTTCCAGCTTCCTTTGGCGGGTACTGATGAAGGGAGCCAAGGGCCCCCAGTCCTGCGCGGGGAGCCCCAGGATCGGAGGGCGGGGAGTTCTGCGGGCTTTGCAAACAGGTTGACTGAGGGTTCCCTTTCGCAAGGCTGACTGCGAAATCTGCGCGTGGGCGTTCAGTGCCCCAGGAGGATAGCCGAGCAAGCCAAGAAGTTTTGCAGCTTCCTCTGATTTATCAGCGGAGTGTCAGGAGGCTGCAGCAACAGTTAACACTTCCACTGTCCCTGCAGGGGGCGAGGGGCCAGCTGGGGAGAATGGGTCTTGTGGGTCTGGCGTGACATCACACGGTTTATCAAGAGAAAACTGGGAACTGGGCTTGAGAGTGAGGGGCAAAGAAGACGACACGCGTAAATTTCTAAAGCATCACCCATATGCTCCTGTCACCTTTCCCTTCCAACACCTCCTGTAGTATGAAAGTTATTTGAATATGCAAAGGAACCCTCCGCTTTTTGCAGTCCACGTAGTTTGAGTCTTGAATTTGGAAAGCTTGGGGGGGGTGTTTGGGGAGGGGGCGTTAAGCTCTCTCAATCTCTTAAATACAAGGGAAAAAAACTTTATTTCTGGGAAGGGTGGGTGATCTAATGGTACTTTTTCTTGGAATTATTCTGAGCATCCCTTAAGAGCTATTGTAATTCAGTTTCTTTTGGTCAAGGTGGAATTGACTAAGATCATGTTACATGTACTTCGGCATGTTCTATGGGAGACGCCAGGGTTATTTGGTGCTCTGTTCCTTGCCAGGGTGGTCTCTGGTAGTCTGCCGTCTCCCGCCTTTACAGTGCATTTGTGCTCTTGTAAATGACAACCTGGCTGGAGGAGCCTTCTTGGTGTTTTTCAGGAGTGCACCTGTGGGTGCTGTGTTATCATGAAAATGGTAAGCCATGCAGGCAGGGTGCATGCCAGCCACGTTGTGGTGTGTGTGTGTGTGTGTGTACACGTGCACTTGTGCATCTGGAGTTTCCTTTTGCCAGGCAATCTTTGGATGTCTCCGAGGACAGTAATGGTTTCTTGGGTAACTGGGAGGTAGTGCTCTCCAGGGAAGCCTTTTTGCTTTCTGGACTGTATTACAGCTATTGGTTAAGGCTTCATGAAAGCCACTTAGGATATTCCTAACCAAATCAAGACGTCCTATCCAGTGGTAAGGGAAAAGCTCATATATTTGTCGGTTGAAAGCTATATAAAGTACCTGTCGTGAGGCTTCACTTTGATGCACTGCTGTTTTTAACTGTGATGCCATTAATACCAGCAGCCTTCTTTTTAAACTTAATATAGCCAGTTCTCTACTTTCTGTGGGTAGATGGGCCAACTGGATAGATTGGAAGACTCCTGCTGGGAGTTGGGGACTGGAAACTCTTCTGCGTGCAAATTTAAGTGAAAAATAATTATGAAGATAATTCTCTTGACCCTGTAACAACATATGCAGATACAATTGTGGACTTAAAAAATGTGGGATACTCTTGTTCATTAGCACAAAGAGTTACAGTGGCTCTGAACACCTACAAACCATTTAGGGTTCTGAAGACTTAAAAGTAACCCATGATGAGGTCTTGGAGATATGTAGTCTACAGAAGGACTGCCTACTGCTGATAGACTTTGTTAGTCCATTTTGAGGGTCTATAACAAGTGGGCTTACTTTATAACTACCTTAATATTTAAATCAATACTTGAAAAATTATCTTTACAGTGTTCCTTAGTCCTCAGCACCCACCCCCCATTATTTTTAATAAAAGTTGCTGCTTGTTAAATAGTTGAAGGGCTAAGAAATAGACTGTGAGATGGGCAGACAATAATTACCGATGATAAAAGCAGTATAAACACAGCCTCCACTTTTGAGGATTGACATTAATAAATTGGCAGCCAAAGGTACCTTTCTCTTCTGTGCTGAGTGTGCCTTTTGAGAAAAACAAGGTAAAGAATTAGAGAAAAATGGTACTGCTAAAATGTACTCAATGCTTCATCAGAAAGGCTGTTAAGGACCTCGTCTACTTGCTGCAGATCCTGTTTCTAAAGGAATAATTCTTTCATTAATATTTGTTTTAAAAGAGTTTGTCCTTAACTAACAGACTGGATAAGCAGAATAAAAAGATAGGAACTAAGTGGGTGGAAGAGGAGTGTCCAAACAAGAACAATAAAATTCCAAGGCATGGAACTCATTTTAACTGTATTTCACAAACTGAAGCTGCATTCGATTCCTTCAAAGAAAAAAATCTTACTCAAACTGCAGTTTTGCTGTTCTGCACACCTTTATAAAGATTAGGCAGCAAAGTAATAACATCGTTTCAAAACTCTGAATAGAATGATGAAGAAGAGTTGACTGGTCCTGTTGAGTTAAGAGCCCAAATGACAAATGATACAATATGTTAAGCACATGATCAAGACAAACAGATTAGAAGATTCTAAGTAGTGACAAGTATTCTACTTGGCGGAGAAAAACACAGCACCATTAACAGCACAGCTCCAGAGACACTCTCCAGGTGAAGTATAAAGGCTGGGTTTTTGACTAACTAAAGGGTATTTCAGTATCAGAAACTATTGACATAAGCTACTTAGATATCCTTTTGGATTCTTTGACTATGAATTGCACATAAGTGCTTTATGTTTTTAAAAGAAGACATTTTTACCCAGGATATAACTATGAAAGAAGCAACTGCATTCCCTTTAACACCAGGTAGCTTCCCAAATATAACACAGGTCCTTAATTTAGCACTGGTAACAGGATTAATATCGAAGTGATAATTAACACGTTAAACCTGTGAAAGTAGAGGATTTTACACTCCACTTTTAATTCTAGAAATTTTAGAAATTGTGAGTTCAAGGGGGATCAGTGTTTTGCAGATGTGAAGGCTGTGGCAGCCTTGTTCCAAGATGATAAACATTGTATTCACCCTTTAAAGTTTTCCATTAGTTGGGATTATTTTGTTGATGTTTTGACTAGCATTTTCATGGATGGTTATTCATAAAAGCTAACAGTAGCTATTGATGAAAGCAAGCCAGAGAGGATTAGGTGCAATTCCCTTCAGCTTGTATGTAGCTTCTGACTGAGGAGAAAATAGGGATCACGGTTCTTGAATCCTAGGATTACACTTTCATCCAGAGCCATGTTGTCTGGAGTGGGCCAGGTAAACAAAATATAGATACTTAGTTATTTCCATCCCTTGTAATCCACCCATGATTGATTATGAGCATTCTCTAGCTACTAGATCAAGCAATCCATTTGAAGGGGAATATAGAATATTAGTGAAATCCACTTACTCCATGTCTTTTGGCTGACTTTTGAAACCGATATTGGAGATGCTATAGAATAGAGTTCCACTGCTGGTCAGGGCTCAGGCTTATTGCAGGGAGGGAGGGTTCAACCCAAGCTCGGTTTATAAGCTGAAGAATTAAGTCATCCAGCACATATAAGAACTACTGTATTTCAAGAGTATGTATATGCTCTTGTGATGAAAAAAACACAGTGCATTTGAAAGCTATTCATCCTCACTTTTGGCCATTAGGTAATTTTGCAATTTTTTTCCCTGTGATGTAGGAGTCTGTAGACTTTTTTGAAATAAAAAAAAAAAGAAGAGGTCTTTCTATCAGAAAAGGTTGGTCATTGACCTAGATGTGAGGATCAGTGAGAATGTGGAAATATTCCCTACGTGGAATAAAGGCTATCACTGTTGAACTTGGGTATTTTGCAGCAAGGGACATGATGCTTGCTTTTGATTTTGCCTTTCTAGGCATATTTTAATTATGAGCCTCTTGTAATTAAATATGCTGCAGCTAAAAACAGAATCCTAAGTAACTAATGCACAAATGGTCCTTCCCTGCCTTGACTGGAGAGCAGCTCTTTGCTGTGTTCCACTTGTCTGCATGAGGGTTCACTGCAGATTTGTGCTCTAGCGTTACGTTAGTGAACAGCTCATTACTTACTGAAAGAATCACAATGTTGGAAAAAGCTCTCAGCTTCATGGCAGTCAGGCACCATTGCCTTGGTCCTAGACTGTAGTTTTGGAGTAACGCAGATTTGAATTTATCTTTTTTCAGGTGGTTATTTTTAAAACCATAGCATGTACTACACATAAATGAAAGATTTTAATTATAGTAAATCTAAGGCTTGCAGTAATCTCTCCTTGTAGAGTTGGCTCCTGGGCACTCCTCTATTGATTTCTGCCTTTTGTGCTTACTTTGACATATTCTGGGTGATTTGGCTACTGATGCAGCTAAATATTTTACTGGTTGTAAAATATTTAACTGCTTTTGTACCAGTAGGTAAACAGGTGCTGGTCTAAGCCCCCTGAAGGCCCTACTACCACCTTGGTCCTATGGCCACTCCCCTGACACCTCTTAGATCATCTGTTGTTATAGCCACTGAGAGGGCCTGTTTTGGCAACACCCGCCCCAGGGGTGTTGCTAGAGCCTGTTCTGATTGGTTGGTGCTTGAGCCCTACCACTTGGTAAATATTTCTGGTATCATCCCTTGATATGTTTACTCATAACATGAATAAATGCAACCATTGGCATTATCAAGTAGTTGAACGTGAAATCTGTTTAAGTGTATATTTTCATTCTTATATGTCTAACATTTATATCTGTTAAAAACACTTAACTATTATTATTTGCACATACTTCTATGACCAAAGATCCCAAAGTACCTAGACCCCTTTTAGTTATCAGTTCCTATGAAGCCACTCTACCTTCCATTTACTGTGTCCCCCGGGCCTCCACCAAACATAACTGGGCATGCTCACTCAGACTCTTGGTGAGGGGCGGAGCCAGATTTCTAACCCAGGTCCTCTGCTACAGCTGTACAACCTTCTACCCCGCAGCTGTCTCACACCACTTAATTAAAATATATGTATGTGGGAGTAGTTCAACAAGGCTTTTTTCTTTGGGGGGAAAAAGTAATTATTTTTTCCATCTCCATTTCTGGTCTTCAGATTTAATTTATTTTGTATCGACTTCCATTCATTTTTGTGACTGTCTTGTTAATGGGGCTTCATTTCACCAGAATTAACCCATTCCATGAGCTGGAATATCTTCCGACCAATCAGGGAGAGGAAAGGGATGGTGACAACCTTGCAGACTCTATAAGGAGAATTCTTTGGTGCTTTCTTCTGGATCTCTTCTAGCTAAAATGAAACAGTGCTAAATGGGCCCTGAAAAACACAGCTTAAGTTATGCTTCTTTTGTGAACAGTGATCCGGGTCCTACATCACATAGACTCTTGCCGGCCATTAATTTTCTATTACCCACCTTGTGCTCTCAGGCCTGTCTCCCTTAAGTCACCCATAAGACCCACCGTGATTTCCAAAGGCCCTAGATGTTGCTTTTTCCACCACCAACTCCCAGTTATCCAGATTTTACCTATTAGTCAAGACCCAGTTTTAATTATACTTCCACCGAGCTTTCTCTGATTATGCCAATTCACAAAGCCCTCTTTCTGTCCAAACAACTCAGGTGGTAAATTCTTTTTTTTTTTTTTTTTTTTTTTTGCGGTATGCGGGCCTCTCACTGCTGTGGCCTCCCCCGTTGCGGAGCACAGGCTCCGGACGCGCAGGCTCCGGACGCGCAGGCTCAGCGGCCATGGCTCACGGGCCCAGCCGCTCCGCGGCATATGGGATCCTCCCAGACCGGGGCACGAACCCGTATCCCCTGCATCGGCAGGCGGACTCTCAACCACTTGCGCCACCAGGGAGGCCCGGTAAATTCTTATTTTAATGTTTGATTGAATCTATTTTCTTATTAGCATCTACTTGTGCAGTTCTGCTAGTAAAGGACTTGAAAGAGAAAGGGCACCACTCTCTACTGAGGGTTCTAGAACATGTTAGAGAGGAGAGAGTGATGGAGAGCAGGGTGACAATAGCCCTTTGAGGATCTCTGGGGCAAGGCTTAACAGTATCTGGGAGGGCAACAAGAGTGACTGTTAATTATTGCCTATCTGTGACATGCTGCATACCAGGCTAGGTGCATTAGAATCAGCATGTTTAAACTTCATAATAATGTTGCAAAGTGGTGTCTGTTATTTAGCCTCATTTTTCATATTAGGAAAGGGAGGCTGAGGGACCTTTGGCACATGGTGTAAGGCCAGGGCAGCTGGTAAACCACAGGGCCAAGATTCGCATCCCAGTCTTTTGGTCTGCAAGACCCATTTTGCTTCTGATACACTAGACTGCCCTAGAGCCCGATGTTTGGGTCAGCAAGTTTAATCTTAACCTCTACGGGAATGCAAAAGTGCGTACACACACACTCACACACAATCACTCACACTCACCTGCTGCCAGAGCCTACACATATGATGGATGGAGACGACTGACAGGAAGAGTACTGCTGAGTCACCTCTATGTGAAGGTAGACATGTCCTTAGGAAAAAGGAAAAGGCTGCAGTTTCATTTGGTGCAGATCCTATGCGTGAAGATTATAGTATCTTAGAATTGTAAAGAGCTTGAAACGTTCGTATATGAAAATGAGGGCTTCCTGAGGAAACATGGAAGATTCTGAAAATCCAGGCATGCTTAGGAAAGCCACATCATGTTCCTTTTCATTAATGGTTTATCATTAAGATAGAATGGTTGTGCTGAGTATGCAAATATGCAAAGCATTAACTTTTGAAATTAGCACAAAGAGCAGGAAAAAGGGGAAAACAAGTCTTCAGATGTGAGTGTAGGTAGATTGGCAGTGGCCTTGGTCACTCTCGTGATTGGGCTGAGCCATCTGGTCAGGTGCTCTCTTTTCTCCACTTTCCAACAGCAAAGTGTAATTGGTCAAAAGGGACAACTTTGCTAAGAAGAGAAGGGTAGTTCTTTGGTGAAGCATGTATGATGAATCACATTTTTGATGATCTGCTTCTTAAAAGGGTTTTGCTGGGTCAGCATGAGGTCTCTTGACATGAACTTCCATGGGAATGTACAGTATCCCCATTTCCAATACCAAAGTCTTTCAGCAATTTCTGTAGAAATATAGTGTTGAAATATGACCAGTTTCTCTCTGCCTCTGGCACAATCGTATATAAAGAAGCTCAGAAGATTCGAAGTTGCAAAGAGAGATATTTACTCACTCCAGGAATAAACTTTTTCACGTTCAGAGAAGTCCAGGAATGACATAGGCTGTCTCAAGAAAATGTGGGTTCCCTACCTACATGTCACCGTATTCTGCAGAGAGGACATGTGCATGGAATATTAATAACAGATTTATTGAGTATATACTGTTGACTGAAAAAAAAAAAACACCACATGAGAGTTGTGAGTTAAATTTTATTTGGGGCAAAATGAGGACTATAGTCCAGGAGACAGTGTCTCAGATAGCTCTGAGGTACCAGCTCCAAAGAGGTAGTGGGGGAAGGTCAGTGTTATATATGGTTTTACTGAAAGGGGGTACCTGCAGTCAAGCACACTTTTTTTTTTTTTTTTGGCGGTACGCGGGCCTCTCACTGTTGTGGCCTCTCCCATTGCAGAGCACAGGTTCTGGACGCGCAGGCTCAGCGGCCATGGCTCACGAGTCCAGCCGCTCCGCGGCATGTGGGATCTTCCCGGACTGGGGCACGAACCCGTGTCCCCTGCATCGGCAGGCAAACTCTCAACCACCGCGCCACCAGGGAAGCCCAAGCACACGTTTTGACAGAGGCTTGCTGCTGGTCACGAGAAGCAGATGTCACTGTTAATGATTTTAGTGCTTTTTTAGATATGAGGAGATGCAAGAATTTGGGCTTATAAAATCTTCTCTTGAAAATGTCTAGCTATCTGAAGCCCTGTTCTGCCAGTTTTTCCCAGAGCACAGAGTACCTCATTCCTGATCTCCACCCTGAACTCCTTTCAGGGTGTGTTGAAGGTCCATGGCTACAGTGGCTAGTGACCTAATCCTTGTAGAGGCAAATGGCGAGTGACAATTTTCAGTTGGCGATAGATACTATATGCCAGATACTGTTCTACATGTATTAATTTATGAAATCCTCTCAAAAATCTTAGAGTTGATTGTTTTATCATTATTCCCATCTTATAGATGCATAAACAGTAAGTGACTTGCTCTAGGTCAGAATCTGCACTCGGGCAGTCTGATTCTAGAGCAGCACTTTTCGATAGAAATGGAATGCAAACCACAAAAACAGTTCCCACGTGCAATCATACATTTTCTAGTAGCCACGTTAAAAAGGAAAAAAAGAAGGATTGAAGTTTAATTTAATAATGTATTTTATTAACTTACTATATTTAGAATATTATTTCAAAATATATCAATTACAAGAAAATTATTAATGAGATGTTTTAGATCTTGGTTGTACCAAGCCTTTGAAATCCAGTCTGTAATTTGCACTTATAAGCACATCTCAACTAGCCGCGTTTCCAGTGCTCAGTAGCCACACTTGGCCGGGGCTGCCATATGGGACATGACTAGAGCTCGTGCTATGAACAGTCTCACTCTACTGCTGTCTGTTGGCGGCCAAGTTTCCTTCCAAGGCACACACCACCGGTCTGCATATGTGAGGCCATTCAGCTCGTTATTGATTTTGCTGTTAAATGCCAGCATGAATCATCTCTTCAAAAAAACTAACTTAAAACACTTCCGTGACTTCTCTCAGGAACCTGTTTACTTTTAAAACCTATAAGGTAGGAAGATTTCTCTGTATTTCATCTGTCAAAAAGTAAATCCCATATGCCTTTCACTCGTGACAATGGAGCATAGCCGGGTTGCTTCAACTTTACAACTATTCATATGCATGATTAAGTCACCTCTCCTTTCTTGTGTCCAGGCTAAACAATCCCAGTTTCTTTTGCTGTTTATTATTAATTTTTTTTTTGCTTTTATTGGTTTGCTAGTGTATCTGTGTAGCCTGATGCGTATGAAACGGGCATAGTCAAGGATCTCCTTATCTCTAGTAAGAATGAGAAGGGAGAAAATCACCTTTAACAAAGAAGTGAACTTAACCAATTTTTCTCATTTACACTTGATGTGTGTTTCCCAGTCCTCTTTTACTACATTCTTATGATTCCTGAAGTCAAAAATGACATGTGGCCCACCAAAGTGATATTTCTGATCAAATCATAGTAATTTGGGGTAGGTTTGATGCATGGCTTGGCAGGTAGCATTCTTCTCAGCGATCTGAAGGGCTTTTCTCAAGTTGAATTTCTGACAGTAACCGACCCTCTGGGCTGTGGCGTGCTTCAATTGAAAAATCAGAATGTGACATGCCTTTCATTGCATGGCACATATAGAAACAAGTCTTGTGTTTCCTCTGTTATTGCAACTTCTATTCGGCTGCACATGAGAGTGTGAAATGTTTTAATAATTCCAAGTCTCTTTTGCGGGGGGAGCATATTTTATGGGTAGCTTAAGTCTGACTTGAGTTTTTTATTAAAAGAAAAATATTAAGAGCAAGGCTGCAATTGGAAAGAAAGAAAAATTCTAGACTTCATAGGGAAGAATTTCCTTGTGGAGACAGACTCTAAGGATATGTCATCTAATTTTATGTGCATGAATATTAGATATTTCATTTGGATTATAGAGCTGGTGGAATTAAAACATAATGCTTGTGGACATAATATATGCCCCGTGCAGCACATCTTTTTTTTTTTTAACTAAGCAGTCTTTACACAGCAAGACAAACCAGTGGAAAATGCAACATGCATTTGTTTGTGAGCTATATGAATAAACTCAGCGTATGTATTGAGCACCTGCTGTGTCCATGGCACAGAGTGGATAAAAGCAAATAGAGGAGAACAGCCTCGATCTCCAGGAATTTGAAGTCTAACTGGTGAGATGTGACACACATGTCCTTTGCCCTTGGCAAAGCCAAATTTCCTTATTTATATACGTCTAGCTCTCTTACTAAGTATGAGCTACATAAATGCAGAGAATGCATCTTACTCATATTTGTATTTTCAGCACCTTGCCGAGAATAACTGCAACAGGTATGTGCTGGATTAAATGAAAGTCGTACATTAATTTTCTTTATATTGTGAATTAAAGTATAGCTATAATGCCCTATTTATATTGGGACCATTTCTATAAAAGTCTCATTTTAAATAATGAAGACAAATCAAGTCTAATCCCAATTCCTTTGCTACTCCTCTAGCTGGATCTGCTCTGCTGAATCCAGTTGGTGACTTCTAACAGCTCTGCTGCACTTGAAAAAGATGGTCTTAACCTGATGGAAGTGTGGGGCCTCTTGTCTCAGCATTCCAGGGTCGTATCATGATTTAACCTCAGTCACAGTCTCTTTCAGTATACGAAAAAAGATGCTATTGTGTTCTGAGGATGAAGAACCTTGACATTCAATCATGTTACATAATTCTTGGAAGTATGCACAAAAGAGGTTGGGTAAAAATGTGTTTACATGTGCCTGCATAGGGTTTTCAATGACTGGTGAAGAATATAGGTCTAAGTAATACCAGGAGACCACTTAGTATCTGTGAACAAAAGGAATCAGCTAAAAGTTAGCAAGTCTATGTAACCTACAGAGGTAGAGCCCCCCTTTGACTATCCCATCAAGTGCACAGAATATGCTGCTTTGCTAGTGTGGCTATTTAACCAGTTACAGGAAAGTTGATGTAAACATGAAGACATCAGATAATCAGAAAGACATTTCTTTATCATTTTGCCTGCAAGGGCTTCAGTACACATTGATAGATTTAAATAATTCTTCTCAACCTACCTGGTTCCTCAAGGAAAATATTAACCCAAAATAGACTCACAGTCATAGAAAACAAACTTATGGTTACCAAAAGGGAAAGGTCGGAGGGGGAGGGATAAATTAGGGGTTTGGGATTAATATATATACACTACTATATATAAAATAGATAATCAAAAAGGACCTAGTCTATAGCACAGGGAACTCTACTCAATATTCTGTAATAACCTATATGGGAAAAGAATCTGAAAAAGAATGGATATATGTATATGTGTAACTGAATCACTTTGCCATACACCTGAAACTAACACAACATTGTAAATCAACTAAACCCCAATATAAAATAAAAATTAAAAAAAAATTCAATACTTATTTTTTAAAAAAAAGAAAAAAGAAAAGAAAATATTCACCAATAAGGAACATTGTGTTTCTACGGTATGCAATGCACTTCCTTGGCCCAGTGGAATGTACAGCCATACCCAAGAATTGGCCATCTGCTTAAGGAATTTTCATGGAATTCATGTGGAGGCAGGAGAAAAAAAAGGAAAGTACCTCAAAGATAAAAATTGCATCTGTGGGGTTTTATAGATGAGTAGATTCAGCATGAGAAGTAATAAATTGGGTTCCCTGTCACCCTATTTGTTTTTCTTATAGTTTTTCCAATTTTGTTTCTGATTCTGGATCACATATGCTAGTCTTTAGACTGGATATTTATATTCTCTTTAATATAAAGTCTTATTTCATGTAGCATTTTGAAGTCTATGGCTTAAGAAACCTCTTCAAGATTCATTAAAAACAACAAAAGTAACCATTAAACTCCCCTGCAGCCTGGGAATGGGGGCAGAATGGCTTATCCCTGGTTTACTGGTCTGCATAGAACTTGATCTCATTCTCAAACTCTGTGTTTTGAAAACTTGTGATGCTCACAGTCTAAATAAAGTGAGACCCAAATCCTTATAATCTAAGGTAAACAGTTTTGTGTTGGCATGTGTCGGGCATGATGGGGAAATGTACACAGGGACAGAATTATCCATTGATTTGGCAACAAGGTTGGCAAGCATAGATGTTTGGTAAATGGCTACAAGATAAAAGGCATTCAGAATAGCAAAGTAGTCAGTCAGTCCCAAGAACTGAAAGCTAAGAGATGCTGAAAATAGTATGAAATCATTTATGCTGTGAAGGTTTAGGAAGTGAACATAGGATGATGGAAATTTGGTAGGGTGCACATGTGACCATGCATACACACCCCTCCACCCCAAAGAAAACATGCACATTTTTAAATGATAAGAAAGTGATAACAAATCCAAGATGAGAAATGACAGGAAAAGAGGGAAGAGGAGGAAAACAATTCACCTGAAAGGGAATTGACGCTCTTACCTGTTGGGACTAGACATGTGTTTAGAAATACCATTCCGTTGAAACCAACAAATGAGGCTGTTAGAAGGGGGTAGAGGAAAAGCCTTGGGAAAGAAAGCATACTGCTGGTTCTAAAGGTTAAGCCAGTTGCAAAAGAGGGAGAAATCTGTGTAACCCAAACAGATTACGCATTCTCTCAGATTTAGAAAAACAATGAACAAGAAGAAAAACAAATGGGAGCACTACGAAGCAGTGGTTGACATAGTGAAATTTAATGCTCTGTGTAATATAATACTATGAGAAGTTCATATGCCCAAGTCTTTCCCATTTAAAGCAAAATCTACCGTTGACTCCTTTTCCAGTTACCTCCTTATATCTTGCCCTTCCTGCCAATTCTATCTTCTGAAGCTAGTAGAATTTGCTTGCTGTCTTCGCCGTGCATTTACTCCTCAAATCACCCAGCCTGGATTTTGTCCCCACTGTTCCAACTGAAATAGTTCCTGTCAAAGTTACGAATGGCTTCCTAGCTGTCAAATCCAATGGACTTTTTCTGGACTCATTTTATTGTGATGATTAAAAGAAGAATCTTAGTGTATTAGAGAAGCCAAGAATGGACTGGTAACATTCCCATGATCCTACCATTTTGATTCTCTGTTTTAAAGCTGCCAAAATAACTACTGGAGATTTAGAGAAACAAAATGGGTAATTTTGGACTGAATGTAAACTGGAAAAGATTGAAATGTATGACACTTTGCCCAAAAGAATAGCTTCAAAATAAAGTTGAGATTGGAATATTAGCCTTTGGAAATTGAGGAAGACATGGGTAAGTAGCAGGAAATTTAATTAGGATTTATTAGTAGAAAACATAACAATCCTTTATGGAAGATACCGTATTAACTCTACAGGGGTTGAGAGGAAATATTGCTTAGTACACAGACATGTTTCTCTTGCTGGGGAATTTTAAAGAAGTTAAAAGGGTCAAAGTTTTAAGGAATGCATAAAGATGAACATGTATTCAGTCACAGATGCCCTTATGAGCACCAAACTTACTGATCCAGAGTGTAGAGAGAATGAAGTGTCTGCTTGTAGAGTACTCTGGTTGACAGCATTACCATTGAAATCATGTTTCAAAGAAAACCTCGGTTCCCTATCTAACAACTGCTGGTGGGTAGGGTTTCCCCATGAAATTCTTAGATACCTGTTTGCAGACGCTAGGTTTATTCCATATTTACCTTTTCCTCTGTTTTTTTTTTCTTTTTGTTCAGAAACTGTCCCTTTAAGAAAATTCAAGAGAGAAGAGATTGAAGGGGATAAACGTTAGGTCAGTCCTTTTAAAAGAGAAAAGGATGCACTAATGCCACTCTAGCCATCAGGAGCAGACGTTTATTAGATACCTGCCTTGGTCCTTTACGTCAGCTCTAAGATCAGTGAGGAAATCTGAGAGCTCAGATGTACTGCAGGGAAATTTATCTAGAGAAAAAGAAGGTATTAGCTCATTTTTAAAAAAGACTCAGGCCATCAAGCCATCCCCGAAGTACTCTTTCAAATCCAACAAGTCAAGGAAAACTATAGTCAATGATATGCTTGTGTTTATCAGAGCTGGCATTATGGCATTAAGTAAAATTTATGATACATTAGAGTTTACATTAGAGGCTTATTTTTGTGCTATGTGTACACTTGAGTACGTTGGATCTCACTGTATAATTTCTACATAATTATTATCCCATTTTGGTGACACATATTATGTTAAATGGCTGCCAGTGTTTCTTGCCATTTTTGTTTGTTTTGTGACATGATATTGGGTGTGTGTGTGTGTATATGTATGTACATACATACGTTCTTTTAAATGCCACGTCTTTGATCAAACAACTTCTATTATAATTTATACGTTATAATTTGTAATGTTTTTACTTTGGGAAATATAATCTGATTTATGACCCAGTTTCTCAGGAACACATTAGAGCAGAAAGAAGTGTCTTTGTAAGTGAGTGGCATTAATATAAATACAGTTATATTTGTAGCTTAATTTATGTTCTGACTTTTCATGTGAGTATTATAACTGCTTTAAGGTCCCAAACCTTGTATTACATTTGGATTCTCTCCATTATGCTGAGCCCATTACTATGTGTAGAGTAGGAGCTAATTTAAGCGTTTCTTAAGTGAATCATATTAGAATAAGGGGGAAAAAACCACTTGGAAACTTCACTGAATGTAGGTTAATCTCACATTGATGATTTAGAGTTCCTTTAGGAACTTGGAGTACTCCCAGAAACACTAAGAAAATCAATTACCATTGAATGGCACTATAAATTCTGTTTATTTACATTTTCTGGGGTAATTTACATTTTAGACGTATAATAGGATTTTGCTATAAACAGGAATAGATATGCATACATGAAGATTGATTCAGTCTACAGCAACCCAATGGGAGAAAGTAGACAGACTGGTTATGGATGCAGATAACCAGTCCTTTGGTTATTTGGGGGCCAGAGGGTTAGTTTTGTGGAGGAATTGACGTCAGAGGTGCTGAAGAAGGTTGTGTACTGAGTACAATGGACAGAAACGGTGGAAGAGCAAAGGAGTCTGGTCTGAATCTGGGTAAAATTTAAAGGCCCGAGTTGAAAGAGGTGTGGACTGGAGAGGGTTGCAGACTGACTGTCCCACACGGATATGTTTTTTTGCGGTGTGTGAATGTTTGGCCTTCTCTTATCTCTGCATGCCCCTCCATCCCACCCCTGCTGAATTTATTTCCTCTCTGCAGGGTGAGCAGATTCCACTTTGCCCCAAGGCTGACCATTCTCTAGTGTCTACCTTTGACTCACCTTTCATTTTCATTGTGTGTAAAGGACTCCCCCCTCTCCAAATTATTCCTTTCGAGTAGTGAGAATCACCTATGAAGTCCTTCAGGTAAGCTTCTCTTTCAAACCGTAAATTTTCAAATAAGTATTTAAGCACAGCTTTTAGATTCTTTATCCAAAATCTGATCTCTTTGGACCAGTGTTTAAATCTACCAGGCATTTAGTACTTTTCAAACTCTTCACTGAACAAACCAGGTGGCAGTTTGTTAGGGCTCCCCAAAGTTCCTGAGCCCCGAGAAGTGTCAAACAGGTCCATATTTCCACCTATAATTAAAGAGCTAACTAGTTAGAAGCGGGGGAGCCCTCGTGAAGGTAAACATTGATGTCACTAGTGCATAAAAAGGATGTGAAGGTGCATACAGTGTATGAGTAAAATGCTTCATGAAATGTGTAAGTGTAAAAAGCCATCTTTTAAAATCACTGTGTGATTTCATATCACCTGTTTTTTTTTTAAATTTATTTATTTTTGGCTGCGTTGGGTCTTCGTTGCTGCGTGTGGGCTTCTCATTGCGGTGGCTTCTCTCTCTCTTTTTTTTTTTTCCTTTTTCCTCTGTGGCACGCGGGCCTCCCACCACCGTGGCCTCTCCTGCTGTGGAGCACAGGCTCTGGATGCGCAGGCTCAGCGGCCATGGCTCACGGGCCCAGCCGCCCCGCGGCATTTGAGACCCCCCCCCCCCGGACCGGGGCACGAACCCGTGTCCCCTGCATCGACAGGCGGACTCTCAACCACCGCGCCACCAGGGAAGCCCCTGTCACCTGGTTTTTAAATGTGCTTGTGTAATAGTCAATGAGTTAAATTTGTACAAGTAGATGTTTTCAATGTAATATATATACACCAAAAAGTGTGTGGGTGTGGGTGTATGTGTATTTCAAGTTGGCCCCAAACCAGTTTGCATTTTATCATTGAGAGAACGGGGCCTTGCCTTATATTTGGTCTACTTACCACTTCCTTTGGAGACTTGTCTGGGTGCCCAGCTCCGTCCTGCTAGTCCATTTTGGCCTCTTGTTGCTGAAATTCAGCCTCTGTACACCGGTGCCAGATTAAATCTCAGAGACAGAGTTTTGGGTGAACTAGAAAGAAATAGCTTTATTGCTTTGCCAGGCAAAGGGGGCCACAGCGGGCTAATGCCCTCAGAATTGCGTGTCCCACCCTGGAGGGGGCAGTGAGGAGACTTAGAGTGTTCAAGGAGCAGGGTCTGATCAGCTTGTGGGCGTTCTTCTGATTGGTTGGAGGTGAGGTAATTGGGAGTCAGCATCACCAACCCTCTGGTTCCAACCGGTCTGGGGTCTGTGTGCTTGTGGGCCGCATGCAGTTAACTTCTCCCACCTGCTTGGGGTTTCAGTAGCTGCAAAACAGCTCAAAGGACGTGGCTCAGAATATTATCTATAGCCCTTGAGGAGGAACTAAAGGTCCTTGGCTTTGTTTAATGGCTAAAGTATTATTATTTTGCCTTGCTTGACTGTTTTCCTTTCTTTCTTCATTTTCTCACTTCTCTGATTAAATTTATTCTTTGACTAAAGTTTTTCTACAGACAGGAGGCAGGTGGAGGACACGGGTAGGGGTCTAATCTGGGAAGGCCTCCTAGGGTCCTGGTCGGTTACACCCTGACCACTTCCTGCCCTGGCAGGCTCCACGTACCCCCGCTGCTTCCCACTTTAGCTCTCTAGCCTCCTCCCAGCCCACACTGCTATCTGTTTTCCAGTTACTCTGCCCCAGGCTTTCTCAGTTCCCTGTACTATGCCTTGTTCCCTCTTGCCCATAGGGATGGTGGCCCTGCCCCTGGCCCCCCTTTCTCTTTCTGGTTCATGCTTTCAGAGCACCATTGCCCTTACTTTCAAAATATAGTCAGTTCTGTTATAATGCAACATATACATTAAAAAAAATCACCATGCTGTGAAAAATGGCACAATAAAAACCACAGGGTTTATGGGAAAATGAGGTAGGGTCACAACAATCAAAAACCTCCCCAGTGGGCTTCCCTGGTGGAGCAGTGGTTAAGAATCCTCCTGCCAATGCAGGGGACACGGGTTTGATCCCTGGTCCGGCAAGATCCCACATGCCGCAGAGCAACTAAGCTCGTGCGCCACAACTACTGAGCCTGCACTCTAGAGCCCTTGAACCACAACTCCTGAAGCCCGCGTGCCACAACTACTGAAGCCCGTACACCTAGAGCCTGTGCTCCGCAACAAGAGAAGCCACCGCAGTGAGAAGCCCGTGCATTGCAACGAAGAGTAGCCACCACTCGCCACAACTACAGAAAAGCCGGTGCGCAGCAATGAAGACCCAGTGCAGCCAAAAATAAATAAATTAAATAAATAAATAAAAACCAAAACAAAACAAAAACCTCCCCAGTGACACCTGAAAAAAGACCGGAAACTAATCCAAAATGGTAGTAAGCTTTTGCACATGTAAAATCATTAAGAAATGCACAATGACTTCCATAAATATGGTAATGTACCTTGATAAAGACCTGAAGTTTACTCGTGGAAGTGGCCTTCAGAAGGCTGCTGCTTGTGCGTTGTGAAGTGGTGGGCGGAGGGTTGTCTGAAATGCTTGGGAAAGTGTGGCTCCTGGTGAGCTCAGGTCCCAGGAAGAGGTCTGTTCTCTGTTTGTGTACTCCTACCTGGTTCTCTTCAGCTGGGTGCAGATTTTTTTTTTTTTCCCCGATACGTGAGCCTCTCACTGTTGTGGCCTCTCCCGTTGCGGAGCACAGGCTCCAGATGCAAGGCTCAGCGGCCATGGCTCATGGGCCCAGTCGCTCCACAGCATGTGGATCTTCCCGGACTGGGGCACGAACCCGTGTCCCCTGCATCGGCAGGCGGACTCTCAACCACTGCGCCATCAGGGAAGCCCTGGGTGCAGATTTTCGCATGTTCATCCAGTGTGTCTCACAGATGAAATCCCTGCATAAGCAAACACAAAAGCCCATTCTGCTCAAATTGTTCCCTCATATGTCAGTTTCACCTTTTCAAAACAAGTGTCATAGCAGAACTGAGCGTACACTGTTGTCGGTTTACATTTGTTTGTGTTATCTTTCACAAATGCCCATGTTCCCCATTAGACTAGAGACAAGCTTTGTTTGCTTTCCCTCATTTTTGTAGCCCCATCATCCAGCATGTTGCCTGGCTAGTGGTAGGCACTTGGCAAAGGGAAGAATCTTTCTGTCTCCTTTTGTTACCGAATGAAAGTTCGTGTGCCTGAAGCCCAGTGAGGCCAAACAGACCAAAATGGTCGGTGGCTCGTGCTCAGAAAGACCTGAGCTCCCTGAAGGGTTTCAGCAAGGCATTTTTAAAGGCCAGGTGAGGGACGGGTGTCCCAGGGTCTGTGATCAGCTCCTGCACAATTTTCTGATTGGTTGATGGTGAGGTCACAGGGCGGTGTCACAGGGGTTAACATGAGCAATCCTTAAGTGCCAGTAGGTTTGGGGGCTAGGTGCTCATCAAGTAGTTAATTTCTTCCATTTAGTTGTGGTTTTTAGCATCTGAAAATTTTGGGAACTATGCATGAGATGTTATTATCTGGGTACTTCCAAGCGGAGCTACAGCAGAGGATATGGGGAAGGGGTCTGCCCCAGGAAGGCCCCATAGGGTCCTGCTCGGTTATACTTCCCTCTCATCTTCCTTTTCTCAGGACTCTTATGCCTGCTGTGTACCCTCTGAGTGAAGGGTTTATGGCTGATTATGGCTTAGTGTGTTTTTCTTCCTAGAGAGCAAAATCTTGGGATGGTTTCTTTATTAATGTTCCACATGGTCGTTGTATCAGGCAGAATTGAGCTGGGAAAACAGCTCAAGCCAAGTTATTCAGTGGAGAGACCTTAAATGGGTACTTGTTCAAAAGCCGTTTTAGAGGGCTAAAAAATAACATGCCTGTCAATGGATGAGTGGGTAAAGAAATTGTGACATACACACACATACAATGGAATATTATTCAGCCTTAAAAGAGGATTCTGCCAACATGGAAGAACCTGGAAGATATTATGCTAAGTGAGATAAACCAGACATAGGTAGAAAAAGACCCTGCGTGATCTCACTTATACATGGAATCTAAAATAGTTAAATACATAGAAGCTGAGAGTAGAATGGTGGTTACAAAGGGCAGGGAGGCGGGGGAAGTGGGGAGATGTTGTTCACAGGGTATAAAGCTATAGTTTTGTTGGATAAATAAGTCTAGAGGTCTAATGTACAGCATGATGACTATAGTTAATAACGCCATACTGAATACTGGAAATTTGCTAGGAAAGTAGATTTCAGGTGTTCTCCCACGTGTATACACACACATGGGTAACTCTGAGGGGGATATGTTAATTAGCCTGACTATAGTAATCATTTTACTCTGTGTATGTATAACAAATCATTATGCTGTACACCTTAAATACTCACAATTTTTGTTAAAAAAATAAGTAAATGGGGGAATTCCCTGGTGGTCCAGTGGTTAAGACTCTGTAGTTCCACTGCAGGGGGCACAGGTTTGATCCCTGGTCAGGGAACTAAGATTCTGCATGCCACGCAGCACGGCCAAAAATAAAAATTTTAAAAAAAGATAAGTAAACAGGATGGCGAGGCAACTCAGAGCTTACCTATGGCAGGAAGCTGCTGCTCAGTGGAGAGACCAACAGAGGAGGTGGTCTTACCAGAGCCCAGGGGCAGAGCTAACCAGAGGGATATGGCACCACAAAGGAGTCACGGCCATGATGAAAATGCTGCCCTGAGTAGAGAGAGTGAGGGGCTAAAAAACACCCAGTTTCTCCTGTCCTCCCACCCCCAGTCTCCTGCCAGATCCTCCCACTGGAAGAACTTGACCAGAATCCTGTTGGCAAGGGAGGGTGGGAATGCGGTTTGCAGGAATCAGGTCCCTGCCCCACAGAGCAGGGCAGGGCTAAGGCAAAGAGCAATGGGGCAAATGATCAAGGTGGCCCACTGTTCATTGCCTGCTTTTCAACAGATTGCTCAGTGGCATCAGTGCTACCTTATGGATCCCTCCGAGAAAGCCGCCTTCGTTAATTTGGTAAGAGAAATTCATAAGAGTTAGGACTTCTGTTAGAGTTTTCTTGAGAAAACTTACTGGTTAATGGATTATTGATATCAAAAGTGTGAGGTGTGGGTCACATAGATCCAGCAAACCAGAGGGGAACAATGTGTGTCATCATGAAACTTCTTCCCTAATGAGTCATAATGCAAAATATTCTTTAATAATTGAAATCTCTCTCTCTGACTTCAAGTCATGGTAGCAAGGCAGCGCTTCTCACCTTTACCCTGTCTTTCTTATTGTCCTCGCAGTTTATAGGCAATACCGTCCTCCAGAAATTATATTTCCAGTTGAATATTAAAGTATTCTCCGGGGCAAAGCAAAAGTAATCAAAATGGAGCTTTTACAAATAATGATTTTGAGCACAGATTCTCCCTTAGACTGAGAACATTCTTTTTGTTTGGGCTGCCTTTTTATTTGGTTCATTCCTTGTATCATTTAGAACAACAATGCTATATATACTGCAGAAATGGCTAGGCGCAGTTTTTTTCTTTTTTGGTAAGATATTAAAGGGCTCAGGCCAGTGAAAAGACTATACTATACTTACTCTGTAGGCTCCATTCTTTGTTTTTGTAAAATATACGAAAGAAATAAAAAATGTGCAAATAAGAGGCTTTTAAAGTCATTGACTAACACCTCCTTATGAGGAGGAAGTAATACTGAAATAAAAAATGCAATTTAGGGCCTCCCTGGTGGCGCAAGTGGTTGAGAGTCCGCCTGCCGATGCAGGGGATACGGCTTCGTGCCCCGGTCTGGGAGGATCCCATATGCCGCGGAGCGGCTGGGCCCGTGAGCCATGGCCGCTGAGCCTGCGCGTCCGGAGCCTGCGCGTCCGGAGCCTGTGCTCCGCAACGGGGGAGGCCACAACAGTGAGAGGCCCGCATACCGCAAAAAAAAAAAAAAAAAAAAAATGCAATTTAATCAATGTATCTTAAATTTCAAAAAATTATTGAATTTCTATATGTTCTATAGTTCTGTTTCAGAACTAACATTTTGTTCTTCATTTCAAAGGCATTATATGCAGGATTATTTTTATTGTTAGTCTACAAAATTGTCCTCGTGATGAAATATTTGTTAGCCTTTGTTGGTAGCACTGTGGAGTGCAATTTACAAGGCAAGTTATACTGATATCCACTGGCTCTGTATTCGGAGATAAATTATTATACTAGTTATAACATTTTAAAGCCACATACTTGAGTGCTTATTTTTCTCTTGCGTGACAATCTCTATTTTCAGAATGCTTTTCAGTCTAGTGGCAGGATTGTGGGTTAACTTCATTACATCTGTTTTTTTTTTTTTTTTTTTTTCCGTCATTCAATTTCGGGTATTGTCTCGCCTTTCTCCCCTGTATGGCACTTATTATGGGAGAGGTATGTGGCCCTTGGGGGTCTGGCATGGTCCAAGCTGGCATCCTCTGGGATGTGAAGCCTTTGCTGGTATTGGGCATTGTCAGGCCTTCCTCATGCTGGCCTCTGCAGAATATCCCAGCTCCTACCTCCTCTGCCTTCATTAGGTCCATCCTGCCCTCTGCACAGCATCCTCTCTCACTGGGGGAGGCCCTTCAGGCCTGCTGCCTTGCCCTGCATGTCCCACTCTTGCCCTCTTGGTGGTGACGGTCATGTTTACCTGCTCCCCCTGCTTCATCAGGTCACACAGAGGCCTTGCTGAGGCAGTCTATCTCCTCTGCTTCGCCCCTTGCTCATCACTGCCTGGTCTTCTGGGCCATGGCATCATGGGAACAGTAAGATATCGGGCTACAGGGTCACTTCCCATTTCCCAATGTCTCAGAGAAAAGCAGGACCAGACTCTGAGGGGGTCTGATTGTTCCCCTCCACCCCCTTTCTTAGAAACCCGAACTGTATCTAACTCTTTTGTTTCTCTTTAAAGGTTTCTGCTCTTTTTCAAACACACATATAAGGCCAGATTTAAGCCTAAACATCCCAGAGCTTGAGATTTCTGTGTCCTGATTCTCTTTTGACTTCCCCTTTAGGCAGTGAGCCATTCGGTAGAAGTCCTTGGGATTGGAGGAAAGGCCTTAAGGTCACAGCCAAGAAATGCAATAAAACTGGGGTGAGGGTGCTTTAGATAATACCCATTATACTTTCTTAAAGTAGGTTGTGTAACTCTTGGAAGCCTGTTTCCTCACCTGTAAAAGAAGAGTTATAATACTCAGCTTGATGGTTATTATGAAGATTAAATGTGACAGCTTAGGTCGAGTGCAAGGCCCAGTGACCAGTCAAAAACTGTTAGTCCTTTCCCCTCCTCTTCCCCCTTCCTCCATAGTTTAGAGACAGAGAAGGGTTTAAGTGAAGTAGATACACAAGGATCAAATAGAATCAGAAAGCCATCTCAAGGCTATAACTCAAAGTGTTAACTCATTTAACTATGGTGAGGCAAAGCCTAGAAAAAGTCTTGTATTATTACAGAAGCAGTACACGTGTTGTAGAAAATTAAGCAATGCTTACAAGCAAAAATAAGAAAAAATTCACCGTATTCCAACACGCAGAAGTGACTAGTTTGAACACTTGAGTGTATTTTTACTTTGACTTCTCTCTTTTTCTCTGTATATATACATATTTGCATATGTTAAGTTATGAATTTTCATCTCATCTAGAACCAAAGAGTGTTTTAGCCTACCTTGTTGTTCCCCAGATGTCTTTCACTGCTGATTATCTCAGTGAGCACCCAAAAGAGAACCACATATTACTTCTGTTTGTTATGTCTCTTATGTTTCTTTTAACTAAGGACATTTTTAAATGTCACTGGCTTTTGAAGAACCTGTCCAGTTCCAGTTGTCCTGTGAAATGCCTTACCTTATGGGTTTGCCTGATTGCTTCTTAAGGTGTTGTTTACCTTGTTCTTCAGTTTTTGTGAACTGGACGTTTTGTCTAAAGTGTTTATTTGTTTAACTTTGCTTCATTGGTGATGCTTCAGATTGCATTATATCAGAAGAAATAATCTTAGTGATACTACAGTTAATGGCAAGATTAGGGTGATGACTCTCGGATCCTTCCATTTTGCAGTTATATGTTTCCCCCTCTGTCTAGCAAGTAATGTGTATTTGGTTATTTTGGCATTATTTAAGTGTCTAATTCCTCATCAACCATTCAGCTAATAGTTTCAGCACCAGTTATAATGAACGAAGATATTGTAAATCAAAAGAAATGGCTAGGTATGCTATAGGGAGATTGGTTTGGCAGATCTTAAAAAAATGTAGCTACATCAGCTTTTCCCTGTTTAGGTTAGGAAGGAGGCCAGATCTTAGTAGTCTTTGGGTGAGACATATCTTGGTGGCCAAGACACACAGGATTGCTAGAAATATCAAGAATTACACCTAAAATTTGGAAGAAAGCATAGGGTGACTTTAACAACGGTTGATTTTGAGTTTATGCCTGGGATCAATGTAAGAAGAGGGTGAAAGTTTAGAAAGGGTTGAAATCCATAATCTAATGTTATTTAACAAATTTAAGGCACCTAAAAAATGAAATCTGAGACGCTTCTAAAATTGAAGTTGGATGAGTTTTCTTTCAAGAAAGTCTTAAGTTGGGATACTTTTCCCTTTATATCTGTAGAGTATCCTTTTGATTAAGTATCAGAATTCTATGAACTCTGACAATTTCTTAATAAGCCCTCTCTTTTCAGCTCTCCAAATGTAAATTATTCTTTTCTGTTTGCCGGGAGTAGGTTACCCTGTGCTCTGGCATACTGACTACTTCTAAGGTAGCTGGGAGGATTAGATGGAATTGGATTCTTAAAGAGTTTCAAGAGTTAGTTTTTAGGAACAGGCTGCTTTGTAAAAGGTGCCTAGAGTGTAAGTTTAGAAAAGGCACCAACTTGGCTGGTCTGTTTGTCCCCTTGTATGATAAGATCAAAGTCTGTTGGAGAGTTAGAGTAGTATCTGAAGTTTTCCTTGGGAAATATAAAGATTGGTGGTTTTAAGAGGTATGGTACATTATATGATTGGATTATTACCTTACTATTGATTGTATTATTAGAAGCATATCGCTGTCCCCTGTTTAGTTGCCTCCTGTCCATAGCTTGGCCAGGTGGTATGCTTTGACCAATGAAATGTGACAATAAGTTATAAGTGCTGTTTCCAAGCAGACGTTGTAGAAACCACTCTGCAGTCTCTCCAATGCCCTTTTCTCCCTCTGCCCTGGGACTGGCATGTCCCAGATAGCAGCTGCTCTTCCAAGCTGGCTTTTAGATCTGTGATGAATATGTAGTGTGAGAAAGGAACCGTGTTTGCAATTGGAAGCCAATAAAATTTTGGTTTGTTACTGCAGCATAACTTAGCCTCAACTGACTGCCACAAAGAATGAGATGCATGAATATAATACAGGATTGTGCTGATACCATCTGGAGGGTATGGATGAGAATTTTAAAGATGGTGAACTGCTTTGCATAGTTGACTTGAAGGTATCTGGATTTTCTTTTCAGCTCTGTGATTCAGTGGAGTGAGTTGCCAAACCAGAATGGGGTTAAGGTGCCCATTGGGAGACACCTTAAGATATTAGAGTCATGCCTAACACCACAAACCTCAATTGATTGCAAGAATGAGAAACAATCTTTGATTGGAACATTGTTCTATTCTGTGGTTTGCACTGGTGATCTGTTGGAACAATTCACTGAAAGTGAGCTGGGACTTTTAAATTATTTTTCTAGTTATTTGAATTACATTGTCACATTGTGAAATAACACAGTCTGTTGCTTTTAGAGTCACACAAATTAATTTTCAACTGAAGTATAAATGTCAGCTGTTGTATATCATACTCAGCTTAGGAAAAAAAATTCCTTTATACTTGAATTTTTCTTTTCCTTTGGAGAAAACATGCTCAGAATAAACTGTGAGAGCTATGAATTGAGAGGGAAAACCATTCTCCTTTCAATTCAAATTAATTTCTCAGAACAGGATAAATACTCCTGCTGAAGTGTTGGCCTATATTACAAACCTCAGGGATCTTAAGTTTTATGGCTCCGTTTCAGCATCCAGACTTGTGCAGTGTGCCTTAAGTTAGCTCAGTTACCTACTAGGTGCTTATAAATGGTTGTGTTGTATAAGGAGAGTTACATAAAAATTAAGAATTAGAGGCACATCACTTTTCACCTCACCTGGCTGAATTAAGTTAATCTTCAAAACGATGTACTTTTCAGCAGATCATTTTGCTACATATTGGAAGTTTCTGGATATAGATAATTTAGGCAATCAGGAAACAGAGATGAGGGTCTCTAATTCATAATTGAAATTTAGCCTTCAGATTAACTCATTAGTATGCAGCTGATTAGGAGGTATGTATTTATTAAATGAAATGACCTCTAGATTTGCATATTCAGTGCACAATTAGGTTCTTAGAGGTGTAAGGATGTTTAAAATCACTATTTAATGGGATATCATTGCCAAGATTTAATAATTAAACAGATAACAATTTGGTTTTTAAAGTTTTTAGTTTTTGAAATTGCTTGCAGGCCATTTCCTTCTACACTTCAATCCTCAGCAAAAAGTAATCTTTTTAACATAAAAAAGAAGGTGAATACAGATTTCCCAATCCTGAAGAATTGATAATCACTACTTAGTTTTAATTTGAATAAATAGTTTCTGTTCAATTCACTGAGTACCTTCTGTGTGCTATGCTAAGTTGCTGATACAAAGATTAAGAGATCCCTGCCCTCAAGAGGTTTACAACCTAATAAAGGAGATAGAAACCTTAAAAAATAATCAAGGAATATAGCTTGATAAATGACATAATGGGAATGTTATAGAGGAGAGAGTAGTTCATTCAATTATGGGGAAGTAGGGAAAGATGAGTAAAACATTACAAAAACATACTACTTTCAAAATTGGCTTCTGAATCTGAACAGAAACAAAGTTAAGATGGACATTATAAAAGCTTTGTCTAGGGGATAGTTTAGAGAATGAAGAACATATAGCTTTTTTATTCCTAGTTCTTATAGCATGTGACATTATGTAAACACGGGGACCTGCAGTTTCAGTGACAAAAGGAGTGGAGCCTTCTGGAGAGGTATCCTAGGCTCTTTTATTTCCCAAACCTATCTAGAGATTTACCTGGGCCTGGGGAAGGGAAGGGGCTTTGTTCTCCAAGCCTTACCAAATTGTAAGCTCACTGTTGCTTCCTGTCTAACTCTCTGTAGCCTCCTAGTGCCTGGGAACCTTTCCTAGTTTGGTGTGTGTGTGTGTGTGTGTGTGTGTGTGTGTGTGTGTGTGTGTGCGCGCACGCGCGCGCGCGCACGCACGCACGCCTGTGTATTGAAATTCAACTCCCCCCACCCCATTTTTGATGAATTATGTTTCCCCATAGGTAATAAACCTCACGGGCTGAATGGGGAAAGAATAGATAATAAAGAAAATGTGGAGGAAAATAAAACCTATTTAATATCTCAAAATGCTAAAATAGAGCTTCCTTGGTGGCGCAGTGGTTGAGAGTGTGCCTGCCGATGCAGGGGACACGGGTTCGTGCCCCAGTCCAGGAAGATCCCGCATGCCGCGGCGCGGCTGGGCCCGTGAGCCATGGCCACTGAGCCTGCGTGTCCGGAGCCTGTGCTCCGCAATGGGAGAGGCCACAACAGTGAGAGGCCCACGTACAGCAAAAAAACAAAAAAAAAACAAAAATAATATCTGGTTACTTGTATTGAAACTAGATATTGTTATCATATCCAGACTTCAATTCTATAACAAATCTTATTTGTTCATTAAAGTTAAAATAAAATCCTGCCTTCTTTATGAAGCTTTTATCAATAATTTGTCACAGTTATCTCCACTTTTATTTCAAATTTGTATAACGTGTACAATTTCTGTAGCTAATAGAGCTTTCAATTACATATTGTCTTGTATCTTGTTTCCTGTTGTCTGGGTTAAAACATTTTCTCTCTAAAAAGATGAAAGTCCTTGGAGATTTCTAGGACTATAATTTACACTATCGACACTATGATAGCATATCGGTAGTAGTAAAAATGCTACGTAGGGCTCCTAAGTTCCCATTGGATAATGGGGTCTCTCTAAATCCAGATCTATCCACACATCTTCCCAACACAGAATACAGATCAAGAAAGAGAGCAAATAAAACCACAGCATAACTGAGAGACCCAGGACACTACAAACTTCAATTGACCTCAAATTAGAGAAACACCCAAGTCCAGTAGAGGAAACTGAAAAAAAAGGAGAAGGGAAACAGGAGGATAGATAAACACATAGAGAATATTCACTTGCAAAAAGGAAAGTACCACCTGGATTGGAGATTTTAAGAGGGTCTTAGAGAAACAAACTTAGTGAATCAGAAGATATAGCACTCCTAGGCACCCATCTCCCCGCAAAAAACCTGCATCTCTTTGTGCCAATAGACATTGCTTTTGGACAAAGAAAGCTGTTAAGGTATAGTTATGTAACCATCTCCATAAGCCATTTGTTTTCATAACTGCATCAAAACAGCGGGCTTAGATTTTTTTTTTTAATAATCTTACTGAAGTGCAATTAACATACCATACAATTCACCTATTTAAAGTGTACAATTCAGTGGTTTTTAGAACATTAACAGAACTGTGTAATCATCACCACCATAAATGTTAGAACATTTTCATCACCCCCAAAGAAACCCCATTTCCATTAACAGTCACTCCTTGGTTTCTTTAACTCCTCCCCCCTCCCCCTGCCTGCCTGTTCCAGCCCTTGGCTGTTCTAATCTATGTTCTTTCGCTATAAATTGTTCTATTCTGGAAATTTCATACAAATAGAATCATACAGTATGTGATCTTTTGTGATGGATTTCTGTCACTTAGCATAATGTTTTCAAGGTTCACCCATGTTCATCAGTATTTATCAGTATTCGTTTCTTTCTATTGTCCCATAATATTCCATCGCATGGATATACCACATTTTATTCATCAGCTAATAGTCCTTTAAGTGTTTCTGCTTTTTAGCTGTTATGAGTAGTGCTATGAACATGCATGTACAAGTCTTTGTGTGAGTCTGTTTTAATTTCTCTTGGGTATTCCTAGGCGTGGAATTGCTTGATCATAGGGTAACTGTGTTGTACAACGTTTTGAATGACCAGACTGTTTTTCAGAGCACCATTTTGCATTCCCACCAGAGTATACAAGGTTTTAATGTTTCCGCCTCCTTACCATCCTTTGTTATTGTCTGTCTTTTTGATCCTAGTGGGTGTGAAGTAGTATCTCATACTTTGGGTTTGTATTTTCTTGATGGCTGGTGGTGTTGAGCATCTTTCTGTGTCAACAGTCCAGGGTTAGAACACTTCCATCGTCCCTCAAAAATTCTTCTGTGAGGCGCTTTAAATGCCTATTATTCAGTGAAAGAAGCCAAGCTATGAAGGCTGAATGATTCCAACTCTGTGACATTCTGGAAAAGGCAAAACTGTGGAGATGATAAAAAGATAAGTGGTTGCCAGGAGTTAGGGGGTCAGAGGGATGAATAGATGGAGCACAGAGGATTTTTAAGGCAGTGAAACTATTGTGTACCGTACTGTCACGGTGGATCATGTCATCATACATTTGTCAAAAGCCCATAGAATATACAACACCAAGAGCGAACGCTAATGTAAACTATGGACTTGGGGTGATCATGACTTGTCAACACAGGCTCACCCATTGGAACAAACGTATCTTTGTGGGGTGGGATGCTGCTAGCGGAGAAGGCAGTGCGTGGGGGGGGAATGGGGGCGGGGCTATATGGGACATCTCTGTATTTCCTTTAAGATTTGCTTTGAACCCAAAATTTCCTAAAAATAATGTCCTTTTTAAGAATTTCCTCTGTGTTTATTTTCAATAAATCCCCATTCCACACCCAAGCAACCACTGATCTTTCTTCTGTCTTTATAGTTACACTACCTATCCTTGAATTTTTATATATGTGGAATCACACAAACATATCTTTTGTGTTAGGCTTCTTTCTCTCACCAGAATGTTTTTGAAATTTGTATATATATATATATATATATATATATTATATACATATATATATATTATATATATATACATCACAAAATTTTTCCATTTTCCCAGCGTGTAGTTTATCTTTTCCTTTCCTTAATAGTGTCTTTTGAAGAGGAAATTATTTATTTTTGATATAGTACTGTTCAGGAATTTTGTCTTTTATTATTCATGTTCCATTGATTGACTTTTAAATATTAAACCAATTTGCACTTGTGGAATAAACCTGTTTGATTATGTTGTATCTTCATTTTATATATTGCCGCATTTAATTTGCTAAAATTTTGTTCAGAATTTTTGTATCCATGTTCATGAGGGATGACAATCTCTAATTCCTTTTCTTGTAATATTCTTCTTGAGTTTCAATATCAGGATTATCCTAGTCACATAAAATAGATTGGAAAGTAATTCCACTTTATTTTTTCCATAAAGGAGTATGTTTAAATTTGGTATTGTTTCTTTCTTAGATGTTTGAAGGCATTCCTCAGTAAAGCCTTCTGAGCTTTTGTGGAAAGGTTTTTAATTATGAATTCAGGTATTCATTTATGTTTCCGTACATTTTAGTAATTGGTATTTCCCAGTGAATTTGTCCCTTTCATCTAGGTTGACAAATTTATTGCCATAAATTTGTTCATAATATTCTCTCATTATCTTTTTGTCTGTAGTGATGCCCCTCATTAATTCCTGATAAGTGAACTTTGTATTTTTTCTTTTATCCTTGTTCTGTCTTGCTAAATGTATATCAATTTTCAAATCTTGTACGGGAAGCAACTTTTGGACTATATTGAATTCTATATATCTGCTTTCTGTTTCATTAGTTTATGTCTTATCTTTATATTTCCTTGTACTTTGTTCAATTTTAATTTTTTGTTCTTTTTCTTGAGGCAGAAGCTTAGATAATTGATTTTCTACCTTTATACTTTTCTAATGTATGCATGTAGCTAAAATTTCCTTACAAGCACAGCTTTAGCTGTATTGCGTAAGTTTTTATAAATTACAGTTTCATTTACTTAAAATATTTTATAATTTCTACTTTTTCATATTTAGAAGTGTTTTACTCAGTTTTCAAGGTGGATTGTTCTAGGTATCTTCTTTTTATTTCTAAATTAATTCTCTTGGGAATCAAAGCACATTGTTTATATGATTCAGTCCCTTGGGATTTGTCAAGTTTTGCTTTATGACCCAGTGTATGATCTACTTTGGAAGTGTTCTCTGTGCATTTGAAAAGAATGTGTATTCTGCAGCTGATGGGCATTTCTCTGTATACCTTTCATTAGATCAGTTTAGTTAATTGTATTGTTCATATCTTTTACACCCTTACCAATTTTTTGTCTGCTGTTCTTTCAGCTCTTGAGGGAAGGCTGTTAAAATCTCCAATGATGATAGCGGATTTGTCTAGTTCCATTTTTTTCCCCTCGAGTTTAAAAATTTAGGATTGCCATGTCTTCTAGTTTTACTGACAATTTTATATTTATGAAATATCCTCACTTATGTGTAGTAAATCTTATTGTAAAGAGTCTGCTTTGTCTAGTATTCATAGAGGCACACCTGACTTCTTTGGTTAGTATTTGCTTGATATATCTTTTTTCATTCTTTACTTTTGACTTATCTATATCCTTATATTTGAGATGTTTCTCTTATAACCAATTATATTAGTTTCCTATTGCTGCTGTAACAAGTTACCATATACGTGTTGACCTAACTAGCCCAAATGAATTTTTTTACAGTTTTGGTAGTTGCAAATCCAAAATGGGTCTCACAGGGCTAAAATCAAGGTGTCGGTAGGCCTGCGTTCCTGCTGGAATCTCTAGGGGAAAATCCATTTTCCTGCCTTTTCCAGCTTCTAGAGGCTGCCCACATACCTTGGCTCATGGTCCCCTTCCATATTTAAGGCCAGCGATTGCATTTCTTGCATTGCATCACTCTGATGCTGACTCTCCTGAATCCCTTTTTCACTTGTAAAGACAGTTGTGATTACACTGGGTCACCTGGCTAATCCAGGATAATCTTCCTATTTTAAGATCCTTAACTTAATCATATTTGCCAAGTCCCTTTTGCCATGTAAAGTAACAAAGAACATGGACGTATTTGCAGGAGCTATTATCTGCTTAACACACCAGCATATGGTTAGCTATTGCTATTTTTTATCTATTCTCACAATTTGTCTTTGATTATTCATCTGTTTATGTAATAAATATGTAATATGTAATACAGTTAATGGCATAAATGAGTTCACATCTACCATCTTGCTTTTTACTTTCTATTTGTTGCTCTGTTTTTCCTGCCTTTTTGTGGATTAAACAAGAATTTTATTATTCTATTTTTTCTTGTCCAATCTTTCTATGCATAGTTGTGTTTTTTTGTGGTTACCTTAGAGATTTCAGTAAGCTTCCATGGCATTATATAGTTCATCTTGAATGATTATTTTTATCACGTACATTTTTTTAAGTTCTTATATGCTAACTCTAATACCTGGATCATTTGTGAATCTGCTTCTGTCATTTTTTTCCCTCTTGATTATCTGCCTCATTTGCTTACTGAATACATACACACAAAATATCTTACCCTCATTTACCTTCTTCTTACCTAGAAAGTGTTCTTCTGGCTCTGTAATTTTAGTTCATCTAGACTTCATTGCTCCCACAGCTTTTTGATGTCTTTGAAAATATGCTTTTGAAATTTATACTTCTTTTTTTAGTAGTTTCAGCAGGACCTCAACAGGTAGCCATGACCTTTACAACCATCCTAACAGCACAAGTCAGGAAATATCATTTGTGAGGGAGTAAAGTTAAAGGGAGTGCAGAGAACATGGCAGGAAGATGTTAGGGAACCTGATGTAGACCCTGGCTCAGCCTGAGAAGGGGCATGAACTGGTGTTTAAGGACACTTTCGCTTTTGTTTTCCTATGATTCTAGTAGGTTCTTCCTGGAAAGGTCTGTAAATTTGGACATAACACGGATCCCTGCTGGGAACTGTGGAACTTCAACAGTAGACTGGATGGCTGTCTAATTCACACAACTCTGAGAGGTTCTTTTTGGAAGCTAGTTTACTTGTACAAAAGTCTCGTTGCAGTCGTTTAAGAGTGGATTATAAGAGTTGGGTACTACCTGTAGGTGACAGTAGAGAGTCATTTAGTTATAAAATCTAATTCAAGATCTTCACTGATTAATTACTAAATTATAAAGCTGAAATAGTCCCCAGTATTTTTATATTTGTGCTTCTAATCAATTCTGGGATTTTTGAGTTCCTCTGAAGTTAGTATTTGTTGAGATTTGGAAAGAGACTCTTTATGAAGTTACAGGCATGTCACAATATAAATTCTCCCAAGACTGAAGTCGTGTTGTCTTTTTCCTTAAAGAGCTTCCATTTTTAAGATTGGGCTTTTATTTAACAGTAATTGAAAATTATAAACAGAATTTTCTGTGCTTCTCTATCTGGGGCATTTATGAAGATACCCTACTTAAATTTTGGAAGTGTTTGACAGAATACACCATTGTCAGTTTTATTGGCCAAGATATTAAGATACTGTATTTGATAACCTGCAAAAAAGAGAAGTGAAAATTCATTTGTTTTTGTCAAAAAGAAGAGCAAGAATAATTATTAATAAGTGAAGTGTCTGGGACGTTTTTGGTAGAAATCCAATTTTTGTTCACTTAGGAGCCTTTGAAGAAAAATAAAGTAGTACGCATGTGAATCACTAAATTCAGATCCTGGAGCAGGGTATTGAGAGAGGGTGAGAAATTTTCTTTCTGGGAAATTATTCCAGTCTCCACAGGTTGGTTTAGACCAACTTCTTTCCAACCCCAAGTCGGGAAATATTTAAATGACCACATTTTTCTAGCTCTCTCAAGGCCATGAGTCACCAAAACACACACATTAATTATATAACCTCTCTGCATTTTGAATTAACAGACTTAAAAACAATTGGAGAGGACATAAGTCTTTCCATAGGTCACCTCATCAGAATGAACAAACTCAGAGCAGACGTCTGCTCAGAGGAGTCTCACTAGTGCAGATGAAACGTCAGAGTCAAGACGATGGAGCAGGGCTTATTTGAAATGGGCTTGTTCATGTGTTGCAGATAAATAGGCCATTGATTACACATAATGATTGTTCATGATCTTTTTGAGACCAGTCAGATGGAAAGCAATGCAATTCTGCACACATTATAATCATTTTTATTGAGTGTAGGCACTTCCATTTTCTGAACGTTTAGGGGGGACATTTTATGGTTTGCATTTTATTCATCCTTCCCTTTCAGTCTTAGCATTCATATAAGGTGTGTAGCCTGATGATATCAACTGATGCTGGTTTCAAAGCATGAGCACCTTTTCACAAAGAAAATGTTGTCTCCAAGTACTCTCTACAGTATGCAAACACTTACAGTTATTTAAAACTAGAACTTTCACATGGGGTATTTTGCATACCTGGACCAAATGGCCTGGCAAGTTTTGTCTTCCTTGGAGGCGATTATACATGAGGCAAGCCACATCCTTGCAAACACTGACATGTAAGATGATTCTCAGAGAACTTAAAGGGCTATCATTACTACAGTTAAAAGAACCTAGAAGAATTATGCATTCCATTAAGTTTATTTTTTCTCTCTCCTATGCTCTTTTCTCTATTTCCTACTTGGAATATCATTTCTTGAGCCCCTACCTGAGGCTCAAGGATAGCTATTGGTTGATATAGTACATTAAACTCTTAAGATTATACTTTTCAAATCAGTTGCTTCAGTTTGACTGTCTTCCCTCCTTCATTAGAAAAACAGGATTCAGGGGCTGAATTGCTTAAATCTTGCATGTTCACAACCCTTATTTTACACATCAAAGTATGCCTGACCTCCTTCTCTTGATTGTCGCCTAGTTTGATTGGCTGCTAACCACTTGGGAACAGCTCCTTGAAAACTGTGCATCCAGTTCTGGGGTCTCTTTGCAAGGTTGCCAGTCTAGGGATTGCTTTAGACACCCCAGAATGCATTTTGAAGGGAGGGGATGTGGTGGGTAGGGAAATATCCCAGTATATTTTCATGGGGTCACTTACAGCATTTTGGGCGGCATAGTCCTTCCTTATGTAAGACCATTCTGCATATAGAACATATAGCATCCTTGTCCCCTTCCCTGTCTTACAAATGCTAGTTTCTACCTTCAGCCAACCAAAAATGTCTATACACATTTCCAAAAGATCCCATGGAGAGGTGGTACTGTTCCAGGCTGGGAACCACTGACATGCTATCAACACTGTACCAAAACCAAAACCAAAACCAAATCAGTAACAACCAAATTGGCCAGTAAACATTCTTACTCTCTTGCAAAATCAGTACTGACCAAGGCCACACTGTCTATACCACTCTCTGTTGAACTTATGTAAAAAAGTAATTATTTGTTTGCAGTTTACCTAGCCCATTTCCTCTTAAAACTCAAACACCTGTAAACATTGATCAAATAGACAGTAGAAGTAGTTGGTAATGTTTTCCTCTTGGTTTTGTAGTCTTTACTCATTTCCTGACTTCCTTTAGGCCTTACCCAGAAATTCACTTGCAAGTTTTGGACATCTTGCCCTAGTAGACTTTCATATTGCTACTTTCAGTGTGAATCTGTACATTTTGGGGGTTCATCTAAAATTCCCTTTTGCAAACTTAATGCTGTCTTACTTGATGAAGGAATTCCTTTTCCTACTCTTCTTTACTAAACAAAAGCAATGTTTACCATCTAAACTTGCCATGTAGGATAGTTGTTAGCACTTATCTGTTAGCTCAGGAAGAAAAATGATTTATTTTTATATAGCAAGAAAGACATTGGCTGGCCCTGGGATTTTACTATAATGTCATTACTAACCTACACTGTAATCATCCAATTTCGTAGTACAAAATACATTTTGGAGGTGTTTTAGGAGATTGAGCAGATAATTTTAACACTTAAGTTCTACAAACGTTAGAAGTGTTTCTTTTTTAAACAGTTGGAGCCATTAACTGGATCCTTTTTGTTTCATTTCAGTGGCAAAAAAAGAATCCCTTACTCGTTCATCAATAGTTCCCATAGATTGCTTTTTTTGCAACCCGATTTCACCTTCAAATTCACTGACCTGTGTTTCAAGCATGTCTATAATTTAATTTAGGTCATTTCCGATATATTGTAAGTCATTATCTCCTTTTCAGCCAATCAGCATTTGATTTTTCAGAGTTCAAAGTCACATTTTTGAAGGTCATTTTTTGATTTACAGTGTTGTGTTAATTATTGCTGTACAGCAAAGTGATTCAGTTATACATATATACATTCTTGTTTTTTAGTATTCTTTTTCCGTTATGGTTTATCATAGGGTATTGAATATAGTCCCCTGTGCTATACAGTAGGACCGTGTTGTTTATCCATTCTATAATAAATATAAAAGCTCACATCTGCTAACTCCAACCTCCCGCTCCATCCCTCCCCCCAACCCCCTTCCCCTTGGCAACCACTAGTCTGTTCTCTACGTCCATGATTCTGTTTGTTTCATAGCTAGGTTCATTTGTGACATATTTTAGATTACACATGTAAGTGATATCATATAGTAGTTGTCTTTCTCTTTTTGACTTAACTTCACTTACTATGATAATCTCTAGGCCCATCCATGATGCTGCAAAAGACATTATTTCATTCTTTTTTATGGCTGAGTAGTTTTCCATGGTATACGTGTACCGCATCTTCTTTATCCATTCCTCTGTCAGTGGACATTTAGGTTTTTTCCATGTCTTGGCTATTGTGAATAGTGCTGCTATGAACATAGGGGTGCATGTATCTTTTTGAATTATAGTTTTGTCCAGATATATGCCCAGGAGTGGGATTGCTGTATCATATGGTAATTCTATTTTTAGTTTTCTGAGGAAGCTCCATACTGTTTTCCACAGTGGCTGCACCAACTAAGTCACTTGTTAATTGCTAAGAGTGTTTGACTCTACATGTGTGTGTATGCGTGTGCACACACACACGCCCCCCACAAACACATAGATGCCCAAGCATATCTTTATTTGTATATTATACATAGTCTTTTTGTCCCTTTGGAGTACTTCTTTTGGATTAGTGTTACTTTGGCAGAAATATAGAACTTTCAGAGATTAGAATATTGCCTTTTCAATGGGATCAACATAAATTTCTACATCCTCAAGTAAGTTATTCTTAAGAGGCTCATTCTTAAGTAATACATGTCTATACGTACAACAGTGGTTCCACTGTTCTGGATCTCAAGATGGGTCACTTTGATTTTACTTCTGCTCTCAATAACATGGACATGATTGAATCATTATGTAAATACAATAACCATGTAACTAATACTTGAAAGTGGTAATTTGAAAGGAGAAAGGTTTTTAAAATGTGTAGAGTTTTCTTTGCGGCATGTGTCCACTCTAAAAGATATTCTGATGAGGTTGGTCTATAGAAATTTAGATTCTTTTGAAAAAACAGTTTTATATTCTATACTTTAAGGAAATCCTGACCTGTTTGTATCTGAACTCCCACATCATTTCTCAGATTAAGTTAGGTTCTATAATCTTTTATGTAGTATATCCTTAAAAATATTCGTCAGCTCACAGACCACCACAATTTTGTCCATCATTATATTTGCATCCATTTCAACTTTTTTTACAATAAATTTTTTTTGTGACCACCTCCTCCTTTGGGAGGTAGCTAAACATCCTATTAAGGAGGATAAGCTCTTGGGTTAGACTGCCTGGGTTTGAAACCTATGTCCACCATCTCCTGGCTTATTTCACTTCTCTGTGGTGTATATTCAATATCTATCAGTAGGTGATAATTTTGTGATATCTTCCCTGCAAAGTGGATTGTAATATTATATGACTCGTTGCTTTCAAATAAGAATAGAAAACTTCAAACCTGTAATCAAGGGGAAGATGGGTGTGTTCATCTGTTAATCACACAGCTAAGTGAATCTGTTAAGAGTAGTATATTGTTTAACTTGTATCAAACCTGCCGCAGTTGTATGTGAGAAATAAAATGTTTACAAGGTGAGCTATTTTTCAAGTAGATGCAGATTTGTGTAGGCTTTTGCAATTTTCTCATGTTTTCCATCTTAACATTTGGGATGATGGGCTAAGACTGTATAGGAGCTGAATGAGAGAACAAGAGAAGAGAGAGGAGGAGGGAGGGAAGGAGCAAAGGACAGACTGAGAGAGAGAAAAAGAGAGAGAGAGATGTTGAGAGAGGGATTCTCAGAGAGAGGGAACAAGAGAGATCAACTCTCTGGATTTTCTTCTCCTGAACTTTCTTGCTTCTAGAGAGCACAGAACTTCTGTAGTGTCCAGAATAACCTAGGATCTTGCAGACTTTCATTTTATGGCCTGTGTGGTTCCCTGGGCTTATCATGTGCTCATCATGTTTGTCTGCCATGTAAACTCCTACTCATCCTTTAAAACACATCTAGAGCCACCTCATCCATGAAGCCTTTCCTGACTTTCCCAGGTAGACCTGGAGTGTCTTCTCCTAGTTCTCCCTCATCCTTTGTACATATGTCATCCATTCTAGGAATGGTCCTAAATCCTTATGGTTTACATGTCTCTGCTCTGCAGTATAATTTATCCCTTGGAAGGGAGAGACCTTTATTCTGGCAAATGATGCAACTTGCAGTGCAATCTGCCATGACCACTGGAGAAACAGGGACACAAATAACTGTATTTTTTTTGGTATTTTTAAAATTAATTTTTATTGGAATATAGTTGATTTACAATGTTGTGTTAGTTTTTGTTGTACAGCAAAGTGAATCAGTTATACATATACATATATCCACTCTTTCTTAGACTCTTTTCCCATATAGGTCATTACAGAGTATTGAGTAGAGTTCCCTGTGCTATACAGTAGGTTCTTATTAGCTATCTATTTTATATATAGTAGTGTGTATATGTCAATCCCAGTTTATCCCTCCCCCACCCCCTTACCTCCTTGGTAACCATAAGTTTGTTTTCTACATCTGTGACTCTATTTCTATTTTGTAAATAACTTCATTTGTACCATTTTTTTAGATTCCACATCTAAGTGATATCATATGATACTTGTCTTTCTCTGTCTGACTTACTTCACTCAGTATGACAGTCTCTAGGTCCCTGTCCATGTTGTTGCAAATGGCATTATTTCATTCTTTTTTATGGCTGAGTAATATTCCATTGTATATATGTACTGCATCTTCTTTATCCATTCATCCATTGATGGACACTTAGGTTGCTTCCATGTCCTGGCTATTGTATTTAGTGCTCTAATGAACATTGGGGTGCATGTGTCTTTTCGAATTATGGTTTCTCCAGATATATGCCCGGGAGTGGGATTGCTGGATCATAAGGTAGCTCTATTTTTAGTTTTTCAAGCAACCTCCATACCATTCTCCATAGTGGCTGTACCAATTTACATTCCCGCCAGCAGTGTAGGGGGGTTCCCTTTTCTCCACACCCTCTCCAGCATTTATTGTTTGTAGATTTTTTGATGATGGCTATTCTGACAGGTGTGAGGTGATACCTCATTGTAGTTTTGACTTGCATTTCTCTAATAATTAGTGCTGTTTAGCATCTTCTCGTGTGCTTTTTGGCTATCTGTATGTCTCTTTGGAGAAGTGTCTGTATAGATCTTCCACCCATTTTTTGATTGGATTGTTTGTTTTTTTGATATTGAGCTGTATGAGCTGTTTGTATGTTTTGGAGATTAATCCCTTGTCGGTTACTTCATTTGCAAATATTTTCTCCCATTCTGTGGGTTGTCTTTTCATTTGTTTATGGTTTCCTTTGCTGTGCAAAAGCTTTTAAGTTTCATTAGGTCCCATTTGTTTATTTTTGTTTTTATTTTCATTATTCTAGGAGGTGGATCAAAAAAGATCTTGCTGATTTATGTCAAAGAGTGTTCTGCCTGTGTTTTCCTCTAAGAGTTTTACAGTATCTGGTCTTACATGTAGGTCTTTATTCCATTTTGAGTTTATTTTTGTGTATGGTGTTAGAGAATGTTCTAATTTCATTCTTTTACATGTAGCTGTCCAGTTTCCCCAGTACCACTTATTGAAGAGACTGTCTTTTCTGCATTGTATATTCTTGCCTCCTTTGTCATAGATTTGGTGACCATATGTGTGTGGGTATCTCTGGACTCAACTGAAGGAAATCTTGAAATTTTTTCAGTTCAGATTTCTCATTTTACAGATGAGAAAACCTGAGTTACCTCAGAGGTCAGTTTACATTCTGCAGACTTGGTTGTGTCTGGAATCATTTGAGATAGCATTGGATGAACCCGTTTTAAGAAATAGAGACAGTGGGCCTAGTCTGGTTCATCATCAAGCCTCTTAGAAGAGCTTGTTTTGACCTCAGCCCGAGGTAGTTAAGACCACCTCTTCAAATATACTTCACACAGTTTATTTTTACCGCTTTCTCTCTCTGTTTCAGTGTTCTCTGGTTAGTCTCTACATTAGGAGAAGAAAAATGGCAGGGAAGCAAAAGAAGGGCCCATTAAAGAGGCTCTAACAAGTATAAGAGAGCATTTGAAACCGAGGAGGATTGTTTGAATGGTATTGTAATGCACTTGGCAAGGCAGTGAGTGGGGTTGTGTCTGAGTGCTGGGGTGTGATTGTGCAGCTTTGAATGGATAAATGAAGGCAGTAATTTTCAGCACATGCTGTGATATGGAGGGCAGAAACTAAGAGGGGACTTCAGAGAAGGAAATGAGAGTGTCTTAAACTGGAGCATTATTTCATTCTGCTTCCATAATGTCAAAGTGTGGTTAAACTGTTATTGTAGAGAAATGGCTTCTGCATATTTAGGGAGCTGCTTGTATGGAAATGAGCGGCTGTTACAATAACACAAATCCATGTGTGGTTTCCGAACAGTTAATAACTGTTTAATAAGCAATTCCGTGTAAACCTCCCCGAGTCCTACTGACTTGGGTAGAGATGGATTATTCTTCCCCATTATAAGGGGCAGAATAAGAGGCAGCTGGTAATGAGAAAAACACTTTAAATATAAGGGGAACATTAACAGGGTAAATTGCCAATTACCATCAGGAGAGATTTTCAAAGCTGACAGATATGTACGGGGTGGGAAAGGAAGTGAGAACAGCCAGAGGCAACACAATCCCATGGATCCTTGGAGAATTAACTTCCTTTCATTTCCAAGTAGATTTTAGCAATATATGTTCGGTGAAGGCAAAGGGGAAAGCTATGTAGTAGCAAGGGAGCCAGAATATTTTGGCTGAAGTACCGACTTCCTTTGTAACAGGAGCAGGGGACATAGTTTCACTTGATTTCAGAAATGTACAGAGCAGGAGTGAAATCTACCTGTCCTCAGATTGTTTCTCCTGAGAGGATAACAAAATCTTCCGTCAGCAAACTGCTATAATTGCTTTATGATAACCCAGTGTTGTGGTCCTTCAGGCATCCCTTCTTGTGTACTGTTGACTGTAATGCCTTTTAAAACAATTTATCAATTAAATTTAGGTATACATGGGGCAGTTGATCACTGCTTTTGTACCCAAGGGTGGTTAAAACCCACTATGATTTGTCTACAATGAAATATTAAGCAGCTTGCTAAATATTTAATTCACCTGCTGAACTGCCACAGAGTGGTTTAGAAATGTGAGACCTTCCTCTTCACTTAGAGGGACACTTGCTGTATAACCAAATAAATTATTAACACCATTATTATTATTTAGGTCTTTATTATCACCTAATGAGGGGCATGCTAGGAAATATTTCTCCTGCAACAGAGCTAATAGCTAACAACAGATTGAACTCTATTATTTTTCAGAGAGTAAATCTAAGCTCATAAAAAATTATGAGTCATAGTTCAGATTAAGGAAAAGATGCTCTTTTTTTTTTTTTTTTTTTTTTTTTTTTGCGGTACGTGGGTCTCTCACTGTTGTGGCCTCTCCCGTTGCTCCGGATGCGCAGGCTCAGCGGCCATGGCTCACGGGCCCAGCCGCTCCACGGCATGTGGGATCCTCCCGGACCGGGGCACGAACCCGTGTCCCCTGCATCGGCAGGCGGACTCTCAACCACTGTGCCACCAGGGAAGCCCGAAAAGATGCTCATTTTAAAAAACATTTGATATACTCTATAGGAACATCCTTGATATTAATGGATTCCTACTTCATGAATTTAGATATATCTTGGATCAAATCATATTTCCTGGAATATGCATACATATATATGTAAAAGACTTGTTGATTTGTTCTGCCTGAATTTTCGTTAAGCATACAGTAAATTTATATCATGAACACTCAAAACCATAAAAAGAAGGAAGAAAAAGCAAATTCTCTACCATAAACCTAATCAAGCTATTGTGATTGAGTCTTAATTTTGGCACTGGTTTTCCTGGCAGTCAAGGCTGGGAGGCATATTATGATGGTTGAAAAATTCTTGTTATCGGGAAGGAGGGAACACATCAATTTTAAAAACCAACAGAAAATTCTAAAAGAAGTACTTTACATAGGACCACATTAGAAGACTTCGGGTATTATGAAAATTAAAGGTCAGCAGTGGCTTTTTGATAGAAAATACAGATATAATTTTTTACCTGGATGTTTAATATAGAATAAAAAATGAGATTATATGCTCTCTATAAAGCTTAGAACAGTATGATCTCTGAAGAATGTGGTGCATTGGAAAGAGCTTGCTCCGTGAATACTGGTTTGGCCACTTGTATCTGTGTGGTCTTCAGGAATTTACCTTCCTATGCTCAGTTTCCTCAGCTGCAAAGATTTTCCTTATAGAGTTATAGAAAGGATATAATGAATTAATGTATATGTAAAGCTTGACGCTCAATGTTAGTTCACCCCTTTGTCCATTAGCACCAGTGTTATAAATGGTGTACCAGTGTACACACACACACACATATCTTTTTCATTTGAGATTTATCCTTAAATATATCGATGCTGGGGAGAATAGAGCTGATTCTTTACTGAATTTAAGGCCATGAAGATCAGTATGATTATCAAAGTTTAGCTTGGGGTGTTTCAGTAATGTTATGGTGCTTGGTAAGTTAGTCAACCAGGGTGTTAATATCTTGGGCATTATTCTATGAAAGCTTCAGATTGTATTGAAGAAGAGGCTATGGATCATCCTTCCTGCAGACAAGCTGGAGCAAATTAGTTATTTGCATCCTTTTTTCTTGAAGTTGCTTTTTCTGTTTGGGTATTTTAAAAGAATTACCTATAAAGTAGTTTCTGTTTGGGTACTTTTTTTTAAAGAAAACTTGCTTAATTATTAAGACTGAGGGGTCATGCTGCTTCCGGATAGTGATCAGCGTGAATTCCTTGGGGTCAGGGCCAGCATTTTGGACCGATGGTCCAGGAGTTGGGCCTTTTTGGGCTGGTGGCTAAACAAACTTCAGTTAGAAATGTGTGATATCCACGTAGCAGACTGGTAAACTGAGCTAAAACTTCAAGAACTCAGGGCATGGCTGTTCTTTCTTTCTTTTCCCTAGAAAAATACTGCAAGTACAAGTGATTCAGTACATTCCTTATCTTATTGTTCTTGGGAGAATTGATCAATTAATAATCACTGTTTCTTATCAGTTCCTTTCAACTGCTAGACCTTCTGTTGGAATAGACTCCTATAGAGTGGCAGTTAAACAGTGATCAAACTTCAATCTTTTTACGTTAGAGGAAAATATAGTACATTAAGAGAGCATTTTTGTGTCCTGACCAGGGAGATGGGAAAGGTGATCTGTTTTGGGAGTCTGAATGGAGACAGCCTCTAACTAACTCTAAAATTGTGGCAGTGAGAACAGACCTCCCTGAGTCAAACACAATCAGAGTCACTTGTAGTTGTGTGTAGTTACAACAGCTAACCAGTTTCCCTTGTGTGTTGAAGAGCTGCTATTTGTCCCTTCAGATCCATTTTCCCCTTTAGATTATCCTGCTGAGAGCTCCAAGTGGCATGTATCTTCAAGCTCCATTGACCATTGGATTTTGATTGGGGTTGGCCAGTAGGGGGCACCTAGGGTGGGAGAAAGGTAATAGTGGAGCTTTTTTATTTTTTAATTTATTTTATTGAAGTATAGTTGATATACAATGTGTTAATTTCTGCTGTACAGCAAAGTGATTCATATATATATATATATATATGTATAAATAAATGTACACACACATACATTTCTTTTCCATTATGGTTTATCACAGGATATTGAATATATTTCCCTGTGCTATACAGTAGAACCTTGTTGTTTATCTATTCTATGTATAATAGTTTGCATCTGCTAACCCCAAACTCCCAATCCATCCCTCCTCCACCCACCCTCCCCCTTGGCAACCACAATTCTGTTCTCTATGTCTGTGTGTCTGTTTCTGTTTCATAGATAAGTTCATTTGTGTCATATTTTAGATTCCACATATAAGTGGTATATGGTATTTGTCTTTCTCCTTCTGACTTAACTTCACTTAGGTATGATAATCTCTAGGCCCATCCATGCTGCTGTAAATGGAAGAATTAAATTTAAAAAAAAATTTTTTTATGGCAGACTAGTAGTCCACTGTATGTACCACATCTTCTCTATGCATTCATCTGTTGATGGACATTTGGGTTGTTTCCATGTCTTGGCTACTGTGAATAGTGCTGCTATGAACATAGGGGTGCATGTATCTTTTTGAATTATAGTTTTGTCCAGATATATGCCCAGGAGTGGGATTGCTGGATCATATGGTAGTTCTATTTTTAGTTTTTTGAGGAACCTCCATACCGTTCTCCATAGTGGCCGCACCAATTTACATTCTCACCAACAGTGTAGGAGGGTTCCCTTGTCTCCACATCAAGAGTGGAGCCTTTACTCCCCTGACCCCCTGCCTGCAGGGTCTGTAGCTTCTGTCCAGTGGCCTTCCTCACCTGGCTCTTTCTCTCAGGCTGTTAACTGCTGTGTCCTCTGGTCCTCTCAGGTTGGGGGCTGGTAACAGCTCTGCTGTTGCTCGCTCTGGGCCACTGCACTATTCCTCGTGGCTTCTCCACACCCGGCCAAATAATACCTTACTGAACTCTCCTCATATTACCCAGTTTGGGTGTACCATCTATGTCTTCCAGGGACTGCTGCTGTCATTTAATGCTCATGCCCACTTAGCAGGTGGGAACCCCAGGGAGATTCAGGCAAGGGGTAGTGCTGGCTTCTGGTAAATATGACCAAATGTAACTTGGCCAGGCCATTGCCAAAGTTGACTCTTTCCCTCTTAGAGGTCATAATGTCGGAGCTACTTCTTTAGGATAGTGGAATTAAACCTCCTTTTTTGTTTTTTTGCCTTTTCCAGTCCATGGTATTTTAGAAGTTTTAGGAATTGTATTACGGAGTCAGAATGGTGTAGTGGACGGATTGTGGACTCTGGAGTCAGGAAAACATAGGTTTGAATGCCATCTGCCCCACTTCCTAGTTGCATGGCCCTGGGCACTTTGTATCATCTTTATTTTTCCATCTGTAAAATGCTAGAATAATACTAGGCTCCGAGGGCTGTTATGAGACTACGTAGGATGATGTATGCAAACTACCAAGTACAGTATGGTGTGCGTATCTATAGAAGACTTAATAAATGATAATGAGAGATGGCAGCTTGGCAAAAGGACACATAAATATGTTATATTCAGTATTATCTTCATTTTTTTAAATAAACTTTAAGTTTTAGATTTACAGAAAAGATGTAAATATAGTAAGAGAGTCCCTGTATCCCCAGCGTCCAATTTCCCCCCTTTGTGACATCTTATATCACTTTGGGACATTTATTACAACTGATGAACAAATACTGATCTATTATTAATGAAATTCTATACTTTATTCTGATTTCATTAGTTGTTCCCTAATTTTCTTTTAGGTTCCAGGATCCCACCCAAGATGTTGTTGTCATGTTGTTGTCATGTCCAAGATGTAGTTGTCATCACATGTTGTTGTCATGTCTCTTAGATTCCTCTCGGCTATGATAGTTTCTCAGATTTTCCATGGATTTAATGACCTTGGCAGTTTTGAGGAGTTAGTGGTCAGGAATTTTGTGGAATGTCCTTTTATTTGGGGTTGACTGTTATTTTTCTCATGATTAAATTGGGGTTATGGATTTGTGGGAGGAAGACCACATAGATGAAGTATTCTTAACATATCAAGGGTATGTACTATCAACATGACTCATCATCGTTGATGTTAACCTTTTAACCTTGATCAGCTGGCTGAGGTCATGTTTGTCGGGTTACTTTTTATTTCCTCCTTTTCTATCCTTTGCTCTTTGGAAGCAAGTCACTTAGTATAACCCAAACTTAAAGCATGGGAAGTTGTGCTCCACCTCCTTGAGGGGAAATATATTTACATAAGTTATTTGGAATTTTTCTGTACAGGAGATTTGTTTCCTACCTCCCTATTTATTTATTTATTTATCCAACAGCTCCTATCAGCATGGACTCATGACATTTATCATACTTTGGGTTATAATGCAGTCCTACCCTATTTATTTTGTTGCTCACATTATTCTAGTTTTGGCTATTGAATGTTCTTTCAGTTGGTTCCTGTATCCCTTTGACATACCCCCAGCATTTTGGGGTTTTTTTGAGCACATCTTTACTTTCTGGCCGTATGATGTTTCCGGCTCATCTTGTATTATTTCCCGTTCCAGTCCTAGAACCAGCCATTTCTCCAAGAAACCTTTTTTTCTTTTATTGGAAAATAGTATTAGAAACTAAGATCTGGGGACTTCCCTGCCAGTCCAGTGGTTAAGACTTCGCCTTCTAATGCGGGGGGTGCGGGTTTGATCCCTGGTCAGGGAGCTAAGACTCCACCTGCCTCTTGGCCAAAAAACCAAAATATAAAACAGAAGCAATACTGTAACGAGTTCAATAAAGACTTTAAAAAGTGATCTGCATCAAAAAAAATCTTTAAAAAAAACCCCTAAGATCAGTGCACTAGATGTGTTCTTTGCTTCTAGACCCTCTCAGTGGATAGACCTAGGAAATATATGGATGTATAAAGTATCTGTATTAAGTTTAACGTGACTTCCTACTGGTATCACCAATTCCAATTACCACGTATTTTATTCTAGCCTTCTCCCCTTGGTTGGCCGTAATCTCCAACTGCAATAGTGAGAAACTTGGCTTCCACCATCAGTCATTCATTTACTTACTTTTCCAGTTCAGGTACACATGTACAGTGCTTTCTGAATTGTTAACTTGTAGCCTCTTGAGAAACAACTTTATCAACTAAAGTACACAATTGTGGGCAGTTCCTTTTGTCTATAGTCTTACAGTTTCCAGTCATTTCCAAAGTTACATTAAGTCAGCACCTCTTTTTCCCTACTCCTTTCAGTGAGGTTATGTCATACATTTGGAATAGAGTTAGATCCTTTAGTCACAATTTGCATTCCATCTTGGGCTATCTTGCCCTCCTGACTGATATTTTTTCTTATTTTACGTGCATTACGATTCATTCTTTGTATTGTAAAATTATATGAGTTTCGAAAAATGTGTCGTGTCATGTATTCACTATTACAGTATCATACAGAATAGTTTCACTACCGCCCCCAATCCCCTGAGCTGCACTTGTTCAAGTCTCCTGCCTCATCCCCACAAGACCCCTGGCAATCACCAATCTGTTTTCTGTCTATACTTTTGCCTCCTCCAGAATGTTCTGTAAATGAAATCATACAATATGTAGCCTTCCCAGACTGGCTTCTTTCATCGAGCAGTGCACATTTAGGATTTATCTGTGTTGTTGTGTGGATTAATCACTTGTTCCTTTCATCAGTCCATAGTATCATCTATAGTACGGATGTACCGTTCTTTGTACATCCCTTCACCTGTTGAAAGACAACATGGTTGCTTCTAGTTTTGATTATTAAGGCAACCACTATAAACTTTTGTGTGCAGGTTTTTGTATGTACATATGCTTTTAAATCAGGTGGGTAAATACCTAGGTGTGTGACTTCCAGTGACTGTACAATTTTACATTCCCACCAGCAGTAAATAAGTGTTCCTCTTGCTTTATATCCTCAGTAGTGCTTGGTATTACCAATTCTTTTCATCCCTAGAAATACGTACATTTAAACACATGTATTTCCTATTTTGAATTATTCTATAGCTTCTGGCCACAGTTAATGCTACCTAGGGCCATCTGGTCTTTTAAAAATCTGTGTCCTTGGGCTTCCCTGGTGGCGCAGTGGTTGGGAGTCCGTCTGCCGATGCAGGGGACGCGGGTTCGTGCCCCGGTCTGGGAGGATCCCACATGCTGCGGAGCGGCTGGGCCCGTGAGCCATGGCCGCTGAGCCTGCGCGTCTGGAGTCTGTGCTCCGCAGCGGGAGAGGCCACAGCAGTGAGAGGCCCGCATACTGCAAAAAACAAACAAACAAACAAACAAAAATCTGTGTCCTTGTGCTGGAGGTTTGACTGTGTTACTTGCCAACTATAGCTCATTTTCTCTTAGAAGTCAAAGGTGCCTAAGTTACCTTTTTTAATGTCTGTAAGAACAAGTTTGGATACTTGCCTAATCCACTGTTCATTAGAAGCACTAGTTTCATATATTCACTTGTTCATCAAATATTTATGGATTACCTACCGTATGTTGGCCCTTGGGGATAAAGCAGTGAACAAAAACTGACAAGGCCCTTGTAGTTGAGGAGCTTACATTTGTGGGGGAGAAGAACTTTTCATGTGTAATATAACATAATGCAATATAAGGTAGTGATAAATACAACGATCAGTCTAAAGCAGGGTCTAGGACTTCAGAGAACACTGGAGTTTTCAGGAGAAGGGGAGTGATCAGGGAAAGGCTCACTGAGAAGATGACGGGGAGCAGGGATCTGGAAGTGATGAGGGAGTCAGCTAGGTGGATGTCCAGAGGGATGAGCATTTCAGGCAAAGAGAAGAATGGGAGCAGATGCCTGGAAGTGGCATGGCTCTTGCCATTTTTGAGGAGCAGTGATTTTTGTGGCTGGAGTTGAGTGAGCAAGAGTCGGGGGACATAAAGTTGGAGAGAGGGCGGGACTGGGTCGTGTTGGATTTGGTAGACCAGTACTTCATAAATTTTAATGGGCCTGAGCATCACCTGGGCACCTCTTGTAATGCAGACTCTGATTCAGTAGTTCTGGAGCAGGACCTGAGACCTTTCATTTCTACTAGGCTTCTGGGTGCTGGTCCATGGATCCTACTATGAATAGCAAAGTTGCAGACTCTGGTCATGGTTTCATTCTGAATGAGAATAGACTTCTGAAGAGGATTCTGAGCATGGGAATGCTGTGATGTGATTTAAACGTTTAAAGTCTCCCTGGCCTGTTGTGTGGAGAATCCTCTGGGGAAGCAAGGGAGATCAGCTTTGAGGCTGCTGCCGGAGTCTGAATACAATATTCTGGTGCTTGGTCTTGGGTGGTACTGATGGCAGTAAGGAGAAAAATGCCGGCCGGCACAGTTGTGTAGTTGGCGCACTGCCCAAGGTACCAGCAGAGTTGGTGGGTTGAGCTGGCAGTCCAGCTGCATTCCACTGGTTAAGCCTTTCACTTCATAATTCATCAGCCAAGAGGGGGAGAGGAACACTCTTTCTATAATTCTTCCTCCCCAGAGGGGAAGAGGTGCCTTTTTATAATTCATGCAAAGGCAGGTTGTGTGTCACCTATGGTTAGGGCAAGAAGTGGTTGGATTTAGTGTAGGAGATTCTGGGTAGTTAATGTGTAGAGGAGAGGGGTGTGACAAGAGCCTTTCTCTTTTCGTTTTGACTTGTGCTGTCATGTGCTGCTGCCTGAGTTCATGGCCCTTGAAAGCTCTTCCTGGAAAGCAGAGCAGCTACAGAACAGTTCAGCTGAACTTTGAATTTTCCAGAGAGTAGTCTTTCAAAGCAATTGCTCCTGCCACAGAAGAGGGAAAACAGACCCCAGTCATTTATTTCAGGCTTCTCTCTGTGAGCAGACAGAAGTGATATCTTTTTAAAAATGTCTCTGCACTACTATAAAAGCGGTCACCAAGTATAGAAGGAGAGAGCCTTAGATACCTCTGCCAGGTTCCAAGCTGCGTCTGGTAGTTAGTCTCATGCTCCCCACTGCGGAAGTGGTCTGAAGATATGTCTTGTCCAAAAATGCAACCAAAGAAGGTACATCATGTGTTCTGTAGCTGCTGAAGTGGCGGGGTTTCCCTGGGAATGTCTTACTCAAGCTGGTTGTTGGGTGGTGCTTACGTTGGGTTTCCTTATGAAAGGGATCTTCACTCCTATGGCTTTTCTGGCAGCACAGTGGGCACGGCAAGTGGATGTTTAGCTGCGTCCTTCAGCTCTATATCCTTTAGCTGGTTTGTATGCCATTTTCACTCAGGTCAACATGGTCTGATCCTTGAGGTATGTGCCTTGTGGACCATGCATTGGCACCAAACCTATTTGAAAGATAAAGATATAAAATGTAGGGACTTTCCTGGTGGCGTAGTGGTTAAGAATCCGCCTGCCAATGCAGGGGACACGGGTTTGAGCCCTGGTCCGGGAAGATCCCACATGCCGCGGAGCAACTAAGCCCGTGTGCCACAACTACTGAGCCTGCATACTGCAACTACTGGAACCTACACCCCTAGAGCCCGTGCTCTGCAACAAGAGAAGCCACCGCAATGACAAGCCCGCTCGCCGCAACGAAGAGTAGCCCCGGCTCGCCTCAACTAGAGAAAGCCTGCACACGGCAGCAAAGGCCTAATGCAGACAAAAATAAATAATTAAAATAAATAACTTAAAAAAATGCAGTGATGATGATGTTGTAACCCTTGAGTCAGCAGTGCTCCTGGCATGGAGGGTTTGAATTTCTTTATGGGAGTATCACGCTTGACTTGTGCCCCTGCACTGAACATGGGGTGATGGGAATCACCTCAGTAGACACTGGAGATGCAGGTCCCCCCCGCCCCCCCCACCATGGTAGAGGCTTCTGGTGAGTCTCATTTCCTCCTCAGGTCCCCTCTGTAGAGGTGGTTTCTATCCATCAACTTCTTTCTAAAACAAGAGGCTGAATGCTGGTGAATGTGGCATGTAGCCTGTCAGCAGGATCTATCCATAACTCATTTTATGTTAGGTTACATAGGAGTTGGGACTAAGCTCTCAACTGCAAAGCACAGTTTTGGAAGAGTTTATTCTGTAGAGCAGAGGACCCCAAATCCAATACCCACTGAAATTAGGGATGGGCCATCAGTGAATAGAGAGGACTGTGGGAACTTGGAGAGCACACAGCCTTCAGAAGAGGACAGCCACTACTGAGCTTGGGCCGATGGTCACCACGTGTAAGTGCAGTTGCCATTAGGAGACATTTCAACAGAAGCCAGAAATTGGCAGGTCTTATGTAAAATCTCCTAATTTTTAAATGATGGAAACTAATTCCAGAAGATGCTAAACATTGTTCAGACAAAGTAAACCATGTCTAAAGGCTGGATTCAAAACAATAAGGGCTTACTGTATAGCACCAGGAACTAAATTCAATATCTTGTAATAACCTATCATGGAAAAGAATCTGAAAAAGAGTATATACGTACATATATATGAATATATATATATATAACCGAATCACTTTGCTGTACACCTGAAACTAACACAATGTTGTAAATCAGCTATACTTCAATTAAAAAAAAACACCCAGAATTTCAATGAACAAAACAAAACAAAAAAAAGTTATTTTTTAAAAGACTGTCTAGAAAACTTGATCTACAAAAGATAGTCAGGCTTTTCTAGATAAATGGCAATATATTTCGCATGTTCTCCTTGGCATATATATACCAGTGCCCAACCTTTTGAGAATATAAATCCCTCAGTAGCAGAGACTGGTTTTGCTCTACTTGCTTTAGTTATAGAATGGCTATCTGAACACACAATAGGAATTTAGAATCCTAGACTTCAAGAATGAAAGGAATCTTGGAGAGCATTGTATTCCAATCCATGCATTAACTCTATGCACTAATATTTTCTTAAAGTTAATATGCCATTTTCCTCCAAAACAGTACCAAAATGTATGCAGCAAAAAGTAAGTCCTTCCCAAATAGAATCTCCAGTGCCTCAGCTTTCCTCTCCTCAAACAGCTACTGATACCAGTTTCTTTTGTAAAAAACACTCTAAGTAAATTAAAATACTTCCTTAAAGTTTTATAAAATACAGACAGTAGCATAAGATTAAAAAAAAAAAAAGGCTGGTTTCAGCCACTGAAATGCTCATTCTTAATTAAGCTCCACCCCAGTATATGAATACCCCACCTTTTTGCTTTAACAATAACGATAAGCTAAATGAGCTAAAAAAGAGCTGAGGAAAAGAAATTTTCATAAAAAGTAAATAATTCTTGTGAACTATGGAATTACTATATATATAATCTAAAGAAGTGACCCAGTGGTAATTGCTGAGTGTTCTGTAGTCTAGATCATGAGCTATCCCAAGAAGGCAGAAGGCAAAGCTCCAAAGTAGGAAAGGTGTGAGTCCTCACCTTCGTTTCTCTCCTACTTCACTCGGCAATTTACCTGCTATCTACTGTGCATTTATCCTAAGGCCTGAGGTGTCCCTCCCTGTGCAGAGCTGAGACTGCTTTGCAGTTGAGAGTTTAGTTTCAGCTCTTATCTAAACGAACATAAAAGGAATTATTAAGTGCAATATACAGCAAAATACTCGGTTAGAGCAATCTTTTCCAAACCTTTGAGGATCTTTTGAATAATGAGTAAGTGATGAATTCATTCTAAATAAAGTATAGCTTGAATTTTTAAATATCAATAATTTGAAAGCTTATTCTGGAGCCCTTCAGAATTCGCTGGAGCACACTTTGAGCACATTCGGTTATTTCGGCCTAAAACTGGTGATTTTTTTTCTTGTTTAACTGGCCAACACCTTCCCATGTTATTTGTATATTGATTGTCATGAAAACTTTTGATGGCATGTGCAGTGAATTATCTGAAAAGAATCTAAAAAAATTACAGCACTAAGTTGACCTAAAGCTTGATAGTTTACAGTAGTATATTATGTATGTTTGGCTCTTTGTAAAGTAAAAAGCATGTTTCCATGCTGAAGTTTATATGATTCTGATAAAATGCTGAAGTAGCTGTAAGCTGAAACTTAGACGCTGAGCAAAATGATAATGCATTAATAATAAAAATAATAATTACTATTTGTGGAGAAGTTTCTATGTGCCAGGCACAGTGCTGAATACTTTACATACATTTTCCTATTTACTCATCAGAGCAACTCAAAGAAGTAGGCATCAGTATCTTCCTTTCTTAGATGAAGAGACAAGTTTGGAACTAAGCAATTTGTCGTCCATCACACACACAGAGGCAGGAGAGTGGAATTCAGCCTCGGGCACCTTTCAGCTTGATGTCACTACCATGAGCTTTCTAAGTAATCCTGCTAATAAGTGACAGTCCTCAAATCTTCTAATTGAGGATACCAAAGTGTTTTGGACTATAGTAAACTTTGCTTTAAAAGTACATTATTTTTGAAAGTTCATGCAAGCAGTCTTTATTGGGTGAATATGAATCTGTTCACACATATCTGATGATGCAAATGAGCTACACCAGTTGGCATTCAGCCAGCAGTAAGTGAAATTCCCCAGCTATTATTAAATCCGTTGGTTTACAAGATAAAAAAATAATATGGTTGGGTAAAAGCATGTCTTATCTACCACCTTTTTCTAATGTTTAATTACTTTTCCTCTCTTTAATTAATATCCTTTCTGAGGTCTCATACTGGCTTCATTTTGATGAATAGGCAATGATTTTGTCCCAGTATGCCTACATCAGTTTTGAAGGAAAAATATTAACCTATGTGTCAAATGATCTTTCTTTTTTATTCTTATTCTTAATTAAAGCCATTTAACCTGCCCTCAGACCTGCTGTGACTTACTGGAGACCGCTGAGCTTTAAACCCCTTGGATTAGACCCACAGTGTGACTGCAAAGCTCACGTTGGTTGGCAAGTTAATGATGGATGCTTCTCATTTCCAAGAGAAGGAAAAATGGAGCCACTGCTCTTTGAAATGACTTAAACACACACGCGGAATTGACAAACGGCTTGACTGTGTTTACAATGATATTAGTTTGGAGACAGCTGCAGGTCTTTAACTCTTGATTTCAAGTTTAAACTCATACAACTTTGAACGTCAACTGCAAAATTAAGAATAATATTGATGAAAATGCCATGATTGAATTCAAGTGCTATTCTGTCACTTTTTTTTTTTTTTTTTTTTTTTTGCGGTACCCGGGCCTCTCACTGTTGTGGCCTCTCCCGTTGCGGAGCACAGGCTCCGGACGCGCAGGCTCAGCGGCCATGGCTCACGGGCCTAGCCGCTCCGTGGCATGTGGGATCTTCCCGGACCGGGGCACGAACCTGCGTCCCCTGCATCAGCAGGCGGACTCTCAACCACTGCGCCACCAGGGAAGCCCTCTGTCACGTTTTTTAAGGGAGGTCCACAGAGTGATCTTTGGGTTGTGGGGTGAAATGATGGACATATTCTTCGAAGTGAGATTGCTTGTTACATTTACTTAATGAATCTGAGCAGCTCATTTCTATGCTTCCGACTCTACCAAATTTCTCTTTGAGATTTCATTATTTTAGTATTATCCTCCTCATTTGACAGAGGGCTTTTCTCCTCTGATTCTCAAAAAACTTTTGTGAGGGAAGTGATCCCCATTTGACAGATGGAGATCTGTGGCTCAGCGCAGTGACATGGGGACTTGTCCCTTAGCTGGTGTGTGACAGCGCAGGACCTGGTGGCCTCCGGTTTCCTGACTTGGGCTGCTGCAGGCTCTCATCATTCTGTGTATCTCTCAGCGTTCTGTTGCACACACTCTCCAGAACCACAAGTCGGGAACTTTGACTTCTATTTTTCTGTGATATTTGAACTGGGTCAGAATTTCCTTGGAGTAATTATTGAAGAACAATTACATAAACTGCATACATTTTTCTGTTCCTGGATGAAGATGCCTAAATTCCCAAATAAAATGAAAGCAGGCCTTTAATGGGAAGAAGTGGGAAAGTTAAAGGTCTCTTACTCATTACGTATATAGTAATTATGTACTATATACGTAATAAAATGACACCAATTGAAGTTTTTCTTAGAAGTGTTTTTTAAAAAATATGTTTTTTTGGATAAAGTACATGTTGATAAATAATTTTCTGACTATGCAAAAACAGATCTTCAGGAAAAATTATGACAAACACTGGACTTTTACATCCATCAGTTTGTATAAACAGTTAAGATTGCCAACCCTGATGGTCTAAAGCAGAGGTTAGCAAGCTCTGACCTGTTGACCAGATCTAGCCTGCTGCCTGCTTTTGTATGGCTCCTGAGCTTAGGAAGTTTTTATACTTCTCGAGGGTTGGGAAAAAATTTAAAAAAAGGATAATACTTCATGACTTGAAATTATATCATATTCAAATTTTAGTGTCTATGAATAAAGTTTTATGGTTACACAACCGCACTGAGCTCGCTCATTTACATACCTGTGGCTATTTTGCATGAAAATGACAGAGTTGAGTAGTTGTGCTAGACTGTATGGTCTACAAACTCAAAAATATTTACTATATGGCTCTTTACAGAAAACGTTTGCCAACTCTTGATTTCAGGCAAGTTATAGGAAAGTATATCTGTATTGCTTTAAACAGATCTTTTATTTCCTGAATAAATGGTATTGCTTATTGGATTTTGGAGGGAAGAAGCGTAGGATTCGTTGATCGAGAGGGAGAATTGATTTGAGTAGGTCAGGCAGAGGATGTTAAATTTGTGGCCTGTCCTAAAAGTTGCTCCCTGGCTAACTTTCCATGACTCTTGACTTGGTGCCCTAAGAGACACTAATTTGGATTAAGACATTGCTTAAACTTGGTTGAACTATACCCAGGTGACCTATCAGCATCCGTGGAGTTGGTGTTTCTCTTGTTTCCTATTGGGATAGACAGCAGTGATGTAAGTGTATGAGAGAGTTTGTTAGATGCTTTTTTTCCTTTGATCAAGGTATCTATTTTAAGATATATTAGAAAAAATAATTACAATATCAAATCCTTAATTTCATGGCTGATGTGTGACCAAAATATTTACATAAAACACGAGCCAATATAAAGAAGAAATAGAGAGTAACAGATAATTTGTAATTTTGATAATATTGTGAACTTAGGAAGCAAATGACCCAAATTTGGAAAACACTGTTTAAAAAAAGATGGAAACAAATTAGGTTATGAGTTTAGTTGGAAAATCCAGGGCATTTGAAAGTGACTTTGTTCTTCTAGTGGGGAGAGAGGATCAGGGGAGGGATGTCAGAATTTGGCCTGGGATTATTTGGAACGTGAAGAAAGCATTTCTCTGTCCTGGAATCTTTAGAGGTTATTCACATATTGAATTGAGTGAAGAGGTCCTTAACATTATTTCATTACAACTGATTGCCTTTTATGGGAGAGATTATCATACTGATGCTTGGAGATATGGGAATTTGAGAAGCTTGGAAGGTATTTTTATAATCTTAGGTGTCTATTACATACAGACATCTTATGAAATGGAGAATATTCTGCCTCTTCAATTTGGCATCCTGCTGTAATAGTATATTATTTAAGTCTAGTTCATATTCTTGAAATAAGATAAAACTATGATTTTAGTAACTGCATAGGGTTCCGCTGCATGAATGAGACGTAGTTTAATCAATTCTCTATTCTTAAAATTTTGGATTTTGTTTTGTTTTGCTATTATAAATAACACCAAGATAAACAACCTTCATCTTTGGTTACATTTCTGATAATTTCCTTAGGATAGATTTTTGCACAGGGTTCCTTGGGTTAAAAGGTATACATATTTGTAAGACTTAATATGTAATGCAAATTGCCCTCCAGAAAGGCTATACAAATTTACATATTTTACTGAGAATGTAGGTGAATGCCATGTTTGTTCATTTATTTATTTATTTTTATATCTACACCCATATGTCTGAGAAAAGTTTTACAATGTTTTAATATAGGACTGGCACATTTCTCATAAATATTATACCCAAAGATCCATTTATCTGTTGGTATGATGAATGAGAATCTTTATTCCATTATTTTCCATAGACTTACTGTTGGTATTTTAAGAAAACAATGATTTGGGGTATATTTTGTATTTGGTCATATTGCTGAACTGGCCTATTCATTCTAAAAGTGTGTAAGATGAATCTCTCACTTTGCATTTAGACAACAGAGAGGTTAGAGTAAATCCTAGGAGTGAACATCTTCAACTTTTCCCACTGTGTGTGAGGCTGCACATAAAAGTCTCTTTTGTTGGTTCGTTCTTATCTGAGCCGAAAAACAACACTAGTAAGAAAAATGATAGGACAGTGATCCTATCAGGACCTACTTTGGGTGACTACACCTGGATTAATCTGCGGTTTTGAATGCTTCCCTTTATAAGTAGAACTTTTAGAAATATTAAGGTCTTGTTTGGTGTTACTTCTCAAATTCATTTTAAAGAAAGGCTTTTTTTTTTTTTGGAAAAGAATTGAATTGTGTTCAGCCTTATGGAGAACCCGGAATGAGTTAGGAAATGACTACAGTCCCTTGCTTCTTTTAGCTTAAAACAGAATTTATGTTTTAATTTAGTTTTTCAGCCTCTATGTGAAATTGTTTCACATGTGGGTTAAGGCCAATGATATAAAAAAAAGTCATTGATTCCTCATTTCTAATTCTTTTTTCATTTAGCAATGTCCATTGGCTTTCGAATAAGTTGATTTTTAGGAGACTGGATTTGGCTGCTTATAGCTCTAATAAAACGATGCTGTTATAAAGGAGAATTGTCATTTTAGGTGCTGTCGGACTTTTATGCTCCGATATCTTGGCATCCCAGTAGAAAATTAGGTGTTTATGCACGGGTGAAAGCAGATTTAATGAACATGAAAACCACTGGGAAACTATGTGTTGAATACTGTGTTTTGCTTATTTCTTCTCAATCCTCCAGTGTCAACACTGGGAGCAGAAGGATCTAAGCTAGTGTCCTTGAGAAAAACATAATGGGCAAAAAATCTCTGTCGAATTCTCATTTATCAGAGGCTTTGAAAGTCAAGATTATTATTATTTTTTTAAGGAGACAAAGTATAATTGTGTAAATGCACTAGTAGTACACATCTGTTGTTTGTCCTGCTCAGTACACCTTCTTCATTTCTTGAGAATTAGGACCTTAATCTTGCTTTGGAGAGAATTGCTACTCGCTCATTCTCTCACTGTGTCCTAGGGTGGGATTGACCTCTTTCTCCGGCTCTGGGGGTGGAACTGGGATGCAGACCTTGTCAATCCTAACACCCTCCCCCTCCTCCTTTCCCTCCGCCCCCATCCCTTAGGAATTTACTCCGGAATGGAACATGAGGCAAGCAAGGTCAATGGACATTGCTCTCAGGACTTGTCTTCAATCTGCTGGGGAGGAGGCACTCCCTTCCCCCTGGGATAACTAAATGAGTATGATGAAAGGCTGGATGTGGAATGGCCATCTGAGCCACCACTTGGGGAGAAGAAATCAGAGGCAAGACCTGGAGAGAGACAGCCTCCTGAGCTCCTCACTTAAGCCCCCAGTCCAGCTGTGGCTGAAATGAGCTCTACCATGAATGTCAAAATTATATTGGCTAATACAGTCCCTTTGTTCCCTTTCCTCTTACTTCCGTGTGTTTAGGGAGTGTTTTGGTCAGCTGTAATGGGAAGAATCCTGAGAAAACTCTGTTATTCTCCTTATTCAGCTCTTTCTATTCCAGCCTGATTGGCTCTTTGATGTCTTTGAAACATACCCAGTACCTCAGGCCATTTGCATTTGCTTGTCCTTCTGTCTGGAAAGCTCTTATCTTCCCCTTGGCTCTGGTCCTTACCCCTTCAAGCCTGTACTTAATTGTCACTTCCTCAAAGAGGCTATCCCTGACTCTCTATTTAAAATGGAAGCACACATGTCCTTCCATAAGTCCCCCTTCAAATGCCTTCTAGAATATTAAATCCTTAATTATTTGTATATCATCACATTCCCCCACCTCCACTGAAATGTGAGATCCTTGAAGGAAGAGATTTGTGTCTGGATAGGGTGGGTGCTCAATAAATATTTTTGAACTGGTTGTAAAATAGTAGCTAATTTCTTCAGATATGACTTGTTACTTCTAAAGGGAAAATGGTAACTTGTATGGTGGAATCACTATGTTAACCATGTGATCAAAGTCAGTATCACACACAATCGGATGAATTGACATCATGGGCCTCCTAATGTGATGCACTGAGAAAGACCCAGCATCACTCTGTCATCTTGCCACAGCTGCAAGGAAGCATAGGAAAACATCAGACAAATCCAACAGGAGGAACGTTCTATAAAACACCTGGCTTGTGTTCTCAAAAAAATGCCATTATTAAAATGATCAAAGAAAGGCTGAGAAACTTTCTGGATTAAAGGAAACTCGAGACATGGCAGTCAAATGCAGTGTGTGATTCTGGATTAGAAAACAATGCTATATAGGTTATTATTGGGACAGTTGGAAGAATTTGAGTATGAGCTGTATATTAGGTACCAATAGCATACATATCAACGTCTCATTCCTGAATTTGATAATTATACTGTGATTATGTAAGATACAGTTCTTGTTCTTGTGAAATGCACTGAAGTACTTAGGGGTAAATCATCATGGAGTCTGCAACTTTCAAAAATTTTAGCACTATCTGTCCATATATATATCTAAATATCTGTATAGCTATACCTATAGCTATCTATCTAGCAAAAAAACAAATGGAACAAAACGTTAGCAATTAGAGAATTTAGGTGAAGGGTAAATGAAAATTCACTGTATTAAAAAAACTTACAGATAAATTACAAGAATACTATTAGGTAGACCTGTATGATATAACCAATATTTGGCCATATTTGATCTACGAAAGTGCCAATTTCATGTGGTTCATCTAATACTCTTGCAACTTTTCTGTAAGTTTGACTTTTTTTAATTAAAAATTTTTAAAAAAGAAAGGAAATGTGGCAGGTATGACTGGACAGTCTTTACTAAGTGATGTATTTACCTGGAACATTTTTTCCCAGTAATTTATATCAGCTTGATTTTTTAATCACCCATATTCTGTGTATTTGCTGAGAGAAAATGTAGAGTTGCCAGTTAGTGGCTTCTTAGTCCCTGTTGATAATTTTGTCATACTTGATGTTCATGTATAATTAGTTTGAAACTCTAAACTCCATTCCGTGTAATAGTTCAGAGCTCCCTGGTTCTGGCTTCCCTAGAATGTGTCTGCTGGGACTGGCTCCCATGGACTGAATTCTCTCCCCTTCCTCCCTCTCTCCTCCAACCCAGACTCCTCAGCAGCTGCTGGCTGGGTGGGTGTAGGAGTGAGAGTGTCCTGTGGGGTCAGGGTTGGGGTCCTTTTCTGTGACTGACAAGCAGAGCACCTGGACCAGGTGGAGGAGGTCTCTTTTCTTATCACTTGCCTCTCTGGCTGCTTCTGGAGGTACATGGCCATGACTTCTTTCATGCCTCCTTGCTCTCTTTGACTGTGGTCACCTATGAATTTCTCCTGCACTGGTTTTCTCAGCACAGGCAATTGTGTGCTCTGTCCTGGCTCCAAACTCAGTGACCTGTAGGGGAGTCTTCACATCTTTTCTAACGTCTACAGTGATACCTGCTACAGCCCACCCGTGACTATGAATCTGCCTGGTTTCTTGCAGACTTTAGCAGGGCACAGCCTAGCAGTGTGCATGGGCCCTGGTAGGAAATCAATAAACATGTGCTGTCTACAGAGAACACAACACATTATATCAGGACATGAATGACCAGCCGTATAATGTGATGGCTTGGCTCTGGATCACGGATCAAGGCACATCACTTAATTTCAAGACCCTTTGAAGAGGGAGAATGAACCATATTCATGCCGGACAGGACAAAGTAAAAAGGGCATCACTGGAGGAATAGTTGGGAGTTATAAAGAAGAAGTCCAACCCTCTTTCCTCTTGTATTTCTCCAAATGATATAGAGACCAGTGCGTTGCCATCCTTGATGAGGGGATCGGTCAGGGTTATGAGAACTGTGGCTCTGAGAACCCATCCAGACATGCCTCCACCAAAACCACTTGAGGATGATTTAGTTTCAGCAAAGGATACCTTAGGCTTTTTGCATAGGTATGTGTACTGAAACACAAAAGGGCATCCTGTCCTTCTAGAAGCTGTCATAGGCCTTCCTGGAGACTGACTGGTTGCCGCTACCACCCTGGGGTTTACTAATGGGCCTTCACTGAAGGATGGAGGAGGGCCAAACACTCCTTCAAGCGTGTTCACATTTGCAGTCAACTAGTCCTCAGACCAACAGAGCAAATTTGAGAAATAGGCTTTATTGCTCCCATTTTACAGATAAAGAAAAAAATGATACAAATGAATGTATTTACAAAACAGAAACAGACTCACAGATTTAGAGAATGAACTTACAGTTACTAGAGGGGAAGGGTGGAAGGGAGGGATAGACTGGGAGTTTGGGATTGACATGTACACACTGCTATATTTAAAATAGATAACCAGCAAGGACCCACTGTATAGCACAGGGAACACTGCTCAATATTCTGTAATAACCTAAATGGGAGAATAATATGAAAAAGAATAGATATATGTATAACTGAATCACTTTGCTGAACACCTGAAACTAACACAACATTGTTAATCAACTATGCTCCAATAGAAAAAAAAAAAAAAAAAAAAAAAAACCTGAGACTTCAAGAGGTCACTTGGCTATTACTTTCTATAGTGAGGTTTTGACTCTAGCTCTGATTGATTCATAGTCTGTTGCTCCTAGGCCCTGTCTTAAAATATGCATAACTATGCCTAATAAAAGAAGGGAGGAAGTACCCCTTGGAAGGAGCTAGGGGAAGAAGGCCCAGGACACATGTTTTAGTGTGTGTAAACATCACCATGGAGAGGTTTTAAACGGGAGACACCTATCTCCAGGCATCATGACTCAGTGGGTGGAGTGGGGACTGTAATATTTTTAAAAGCACCCCAGGTAATTCTGATGTCCTAATTGCCCTAGAGAGTTAACTGGATTTAGCCATACATATTAATTAAATTGTTCTAAGTAAACGTGTGAATTCTAATTTATTTTATGGAGTATTGTTAGGGGCCTTTCCTTGAAAAAGTTAGGGCTGTAATTACAAGGCCGAATTATCAATAAGCATCTCCTTTTATGACTTGGGTAGTATTCAGAATGATAGGCACACTGCATGCTTTCCGTTGGTTGCTTATTTAATGTATATCATCTGGAAGAGGTGCATTGCTGTGTAGGATATTTCAGTATGAGAAGGCAGAGATAATGGATAACCAAGGAGAATGGGGCTCTTCATAATAACATTTGGAAATTCCTCAACTATCCTCCGATGTGGGCCATTAAGGCTCTGCTGCTTTGAAGGTAGCCAGCTGCTAAAGTACATTTTAGTACTTTCTTTCTCAAATTTGGTTTCATTTTCTTTATTCTTGTGTCAGATGGTACTTGCTTTGCTTAGCAGAAAGCAGATGATACATCTTTTAGGAAGTTTATTTGCAAACACCAGATGGCTTCCTTACAATTATCAGTTAACCTTTCCTCCCATGTCTCTGTTTTGCTTTGTAAGGTCCTCTATGTCTTTTGCCAGTAACGTCTTTTTTTTTTTTTTTTTTCATTTTCTAAACCTGTGTCTTCACACATTTACTTCTTTCTACGTAAAACCTGGCCTAACTTTTTCTTTTTCAGGACATTCCCATTTGCTCTTTACTCTCCACAAAGGTCTCATCTGAGCCAATTTATTACTTGGGCAAAATTTTCTTTTCTAAAGTTCATTTTTCTTGTCTTCCTGATTTTTCTCCTGCTTTCCTTAAAGTTTAGAATCTACTATTGTGTAGTTGCTTCTAACATTTTATTTCCCAAGGAAATTTCTCTGTGGTTCTTTACCAAATTAACAAAGGGCAATCTGGGTAAGTCTCTTCTTTTGAATTATTCCTATTAGCATTAGAAAATTGACCAAGATATAGAAAACATGGATCTGATGAACTGTGGTCTGTTGACTGGATTCTCTAGCAGATTTTGTGGCAAGATGTTCCTACCATGATGATGATGGTCATAATTGATGAAAATAATTGTTAATATGTGTTGAGTGGGTACTGAGGCTCAGACATTGTACCGAACATTTTGTGTCTATTATCTCCTCTAATTTTCACATCAATGTGCGGAGCTCGGTCCTCTTTTTTTCTATTGAGTGAAGGAAAATACGCTGTTTTACTGGGAGCGAGGTGGTGGTGAGGTATGGTTTGAAGACAGAAGCTCCTCAGAGGGAATAGCCAAGCAAAGGTGGTCCCTTGGGGCCCTGTTTAGGCTGAGGATGCCAGAGGGACTGTTTCATGAGGTACCCTCTACCCATCACCTGTCCACCCCACCCCTGCACCGGGGTACCAGGGAAGATAGGAATATAGGCTTTAATCATTGTGCTGGTGCTGCTATTTACCAGAGTGCAACTAATCCATGCATGTGGATTTTGATGCCACAATGTAAATGAGAAGGTTTCACGCAGAAACACTCCAGGGTTGTCGGAAGAGCCAGGTATCTGGTGCAGTGGTGCGACAGGAGAAATGGAGTGAGGAGAGGAGTGGGGAGCAGATCCCCAAATTCAGAGACTATTTTAAATCCTTTTAAAAGAGGTATTAAATGCTATTTAATGCTTTAAAAATACTATTACACATGAGGAAACCAAGGTGATAAGAAACTTTCCCAAAGATACAAAGTAGTAGCAAAGACTTGAATAGAGATAGTTGCTTTTGACATGATTTGTCCCTTCTTGGCTTTTCTTTTTTAAAAATTATATAAATATTAATTGTGGAATTTGTACTCTTTTGTTACTTATAAACACCTTCTGATTATTTATTATTATATGAGGATAAGATCCTTTCTTTGTTCATATCTGCAAAACGATTTTCTGTTAACTTGGAAGCTCATTTTTTGGGACCCATCTAATGTATAAACCCTGAAGTTACTTCTTTCAAAGGGCTGTTCCTGGCATATTGACAAACATTTTGTGTGGCTAGACTTTAGTATTTTGAATGTGCCAAATATAATCATGTTTGACTAACTAAGTATGTTACTTGCAAAATATTTTATTAGGTTTGCAAACTCTAATACATGGCCTGCTGTCCTGTTTCTGATAGCTCAGGGTGGAGCTCAGGGTGGATGTAAAAACTTTTAATACATGGAGTGTCTTCTCTTTGCTGATAGATGTTTCTGTAAAAAATGGATAAGCTGGTGAGATCAGAATCAGCTGTGTTTCTTATGCAGCACCAGTGCTCCAGATGCATGCTAAGTCCCTAGCTATGCATCTCGTTAACTTGCCTAGCAACTGGAGATCTGCATACTGACTTTGAGAATATTTCATTACTGTATTTTTCCAAGGGAGGCTTTATATTTGCCAAAGAACTGATAAGATATGTCTCTATAACTCAACTAGTTTTATACTGTGATCAATATGAAAGATTGCCTCTGATTACCTGGGGATGCCATGAAACTGTTAAGGTATATTAGGTTTCTGGTTTATTTTCTGATTGACTGGGTCTTGTAAAATTTAGGAAAAGGAGGTGCAATGAAGAAAATTTTCAATGCTATTTCTTCCTACTCAGGCTCTTTTCTTTAACAATCTTTAATATTTTCTTCTTAATTTTATAACTGTTTAAAAGAAAAATGAAAAGGTAATTGTCCCCATTTTGCAGATTTCAGAATATAGAGGAAAACAAGTTAGTTTTCTATTGCTGCTATAACAAATTATCACAAACCTAATGGCTTAAATTTATTGAACAGATTTATTATCTTACTGATCTTTAGGTCAAAAGTCTGACACGGGTCTCACTGGGCAAAAATCATGGTGTAGGCAGGCCTATGTTCCTTCCTGGAGGCTCCAGGGGAGAATCTTTTGCCTTGCGCCTTCCAGCTTCCAGAGGCTGCCTGCATTCCTTGGTTCATACCCCTTCCTCTAGCTTCAAATCCAGCAACAACAGTCCAGTCTCTGATGTTTCCAATCTCCCTCCTTCTTCCCTCTCATCTCTTTAACCCATCCGGCGAAGGTTCTTTGCTTTTAAAGACTCCTATGATTAGATTGAGTCCACCTTGATAACCCAGGACAGTCTCCCCATCTCAAAATCCTGACAGCTGCGGTGTCTTTGCAATGTAAGATACCATATTGACAGATGCTGGGGATTAAGACATGGACACGTTGGCAGTGGGGCAGGGGGCATTATTCTGCCTACCATGGGTTCTCCAATGTCATGCACAGATTCAAGAAGGAGTGTTAGTCTCATCCTTTCACTTATGAAATTATATACTCTGAAGCAGACTTTCTGAAATATAAAGTCGTTCGTAATTATTTAAATGTACTGCAGTGGAATAGGTTTAAGGAAATGAAATAAGACGTTTTAGACATGAAATAAAGAGGCTCTATTTTCTAAATTTCCTCAGGTTAAGAAGCCAAAGCCCCAGCATTAGAATTGAGAGAATATATTGTCTTCTGTGGTTTAAAATTGCTTTGTACATTTGTTGTAGTTCCCAAATAAACTGGAACTCCCAAACATTCTGAAGGAGATAAATCTGACCCGTCCTCTTTCCCAAAGCATCATGCTCAGTGCCAAGCCCATGGTCTCTTTCATTGTTGATTGCTGTTCAAGAGCTGTTTGATTACTAAGTAACTCCTATAGTTCTGGTCCAACAAACACTGGGCAAGGCTCCGATGGTGCTTTCTGATTTCAGCCTCTTTCTTCCTCTTCCTTTCCAAGTCACACTGTCCCTTCTTACCTCCTGTGGAAGGTAAGGGGAGCCTTTTGTCCTAGCGAAATTGGCTGTTAAATTCTTCACTCATGATGCCTGGATAAATGTGTTTGTTTGCATTATAATAGTCTTGAAAACTACCAAAAAGAGAGGTGATGGAGCTTCAGATGCAACGAGGAAGTGGAAGAGGAATTTCTTAGCAGTGATGCTTTCCTGGTGGTTCCCAAGGCACACTATCCTCTTCCTTATTTTCTCTGCACTGGACGATGTCTCCATCTCTACACATCCAGTGATAGAACAGGAGTGATCTGATGTATTTTAGCAATAACTTTGAGCACCGTATCTAATTCTGAGTAGACTTATTGATTACTTGGTTAATTTATATACTTATATCTGTCTCTTTGACAATAGAGTTTCTGACTTTTCCTATCAAAGGGCATGTGCTGATAAGTAGAATTCTAGTATTAGAAAACCAGAACAAGTGCAGGAAAAGAAAACATGCTAAGTAGTGATGTAATTAACACAGTTTCTGTGATTAACAAACAGATTTGACATTATAGTCAAACCACAGCAAAGAGAATCATGAGAAGTCACCAATCCCTCTGGCAATGTTAGGTCAGCTCCAGACCTTTACAGGATTTCTGACCCAATTTCTCTAGGGGTCTCTCACTGACTTGGACTGCTCAGCATAATAAAGAGTGTTATAATATCCAAGATATTTAGAAAACTCATACATATGGTATCCTATTGTCCCGACCTATGTGGGTCAACATTCTGGAAAAAAAGATGAATAGATATTTTTAAAACATGTAGAACAAAGAGAACAAGAAGCACGTATGGCCTTAAGCAGCAACGGGAGAGAAACTTTAGTTCCCTAGACCAGGTTAATGATGACAGTTCATCTATATACCAGAGGATAAAAGCAAAGTCTTATTTAAGGAAAGAATGTCCCTCGGATGGCTAGCCTCTGTTGTTAGCATGTTGCCGCAGTTCCGTGCAGATTGACAGTAGGGGGGTGAGTGCTGGAAAGGACCTCACAGCCTCAGATGCTGGATGAAAAACCAAGCAGAAGCTCTTCCAGTGCTGAATGTGTCATTGGCTACTTTCTTTAGCAGAAGACACAGGCAACTTTCTTGAGTTGATACTTTGATACTTACAAAGATGTAGCCCACAGTTGTCAATAGAAAGATATGAGATATTTAGAGACAGTTACACTGAAAGGTGTGTGTGTGTGTGTGTGTGTGTGTGTGTGTGTGTGTGTGAGAGAGAGAGAGAGAGAGAGAGAGAGAGAGAGAGAGAGAGAAGGCAAGAGAGACAGAAAGAATGAGAAAGAGAGGAGGGTAGCTAGGGGATAAAAGAATTAGATCATTTCATGCCTTGTTTTATTTCAGATTACAAGAATTGAACTTAGCCCATTTCTTACCTTTCTAATTACTCAGGGGAGAGAGTACCAATTTCTAGGAAGTATCTGAGATGTGTGTGTACTTTGTTCTTGTGTGTTGTATGAGTGGACATAGGAGCCATGAAGATGCTAACAGCTGAGGGAAGATGGGCAGATACTTATGCTCTATTCGCTGTACTTCCTGATCTCCAGCTCCTCAATCCACCTGTCACCTGACCTCTCACGCCACTGAAAATGGCTAAGGTCTTGAATATAGAATATAGTATATGTATATATTCAATATCTTGTAATAACGGATCATGGAAAAGAATATGAAAAAGAATGTGTATATAAGAGTATATATGAAAAAGAATATCTATCTATAACTGAAATAACCAAATCACTTTTCTGTATACCTGAAATTAACACAGCATTGTAAATTAACTGTACTTCAATAAAAAAGCAAAAACATAAGAAACCATGTTATCTGCAAACAACAACAAAAAAATGGCTAAGTTCTCCAGGAACCCTCAGTTCTCTAAATTCAGAGTCCTCATCTTGTAATAGTTAACCTCTCAACAGCATTTGGCACTTACCATCTTCTCCTCAAAATAGCCTTTTCTGTGTTCCCTTCTCAGTTAATGACACTATCATTTGTTCTGTTAGGCACATCAGAAACCCAGGAGCTTCCCCTGACCACTTCTATTTTTCAAACTCCCATATCCACTTCATCAGCAAATTTAGTTGTCTTTATCTCTTCCATCCCCATGGCCACCAAGCTGGTCCAGAGTGTTATTATCATTTCTCATCTGCTCTGTTGAAGTTGTCTCTTAAACACCTCCCCATATCTACTCTTGTCTTGTTCCATTCCTTTCCCCACACAGCAGCAGCCAGACATGTCCATCTGAAGATGTTCTCATCTCAGAGTGAAACTGCTAACCTGGCCTACAGGACCCAGCATGCCTGGTCTTGACTTCCTCCCGAGCATCATTTGTGTTCCATGCTCTCTGTACACTGGCTCAATGGCCTTTCAGGTCCACAGATATGTCAAGCACCTACTTACCACAGGGCCTTTGCCCGTGCTGTATCCGCAGTCTGAAATATCCTTGCCTCTCTGCTTCACCTGGTTAATGCCATTTTGTCCTTAGATTTTAGCATTAGTGTCGCTTCTGGGAAGTGACCTCTGAGTTTCCTTACTAGATTCCTTCCCCCTTTTATCTCACGTTGCAGCATGGGCCTTTCTATTGATGACTGTTTCCTACTAGATTATAAGCTCCATGAGAGTAGAAACTATGCCTGTTTTTGCACCTGACACAGAGTGTGCACTCAGTAAATATTTGTTAAATGAGCAAAATCTTATTTCACATAGACCTCTATGAAGTCTTTGTTAGCTATTCATACCATGAAGTTCTCCCTTAAGTATTCATCACTTAAGTGTGAGTCTTCCATTGTTCTCTTTTTAAAATGTATGTTACAGTTTTCTTCTAACTAGATAGTAATTTCTGAAGGACAAATTGTCTCTGAGGACAAGGAACATATCTTATGCTTTAAAAAAGGTCCTCCAGAGTGCCCCCAATGATTCTGAGCACAAAGCAGGCTTTGAGCCAAGACTTGGGGATTGGTTTACCTTTGTTTCTTGTATGTGGAAGTTCAACCATAATCTTTTGCACATGGAACCTCTTTTCTTGTCTTTCTCCTCCAGCCACCCTCAGACATGGAGCTTGTGGGGACAGATAAGGGGTGGAAGTAGGGTCACTGATTTGCACCCCCTTATCTGTGGGAGCTTTATGGAACCTGAGAGAGGGCAGGCTTCCACTCTTCACCTTTCAGATCAGGAGAATGATACTGAAGAGGAGCCGCTCTCGCTTTACCCGAGGCAGGTGTGCAGTAAATTGGACCAGGTTGCATAACTAATTAGAGGAAAAGCTGTGGCCATAACTTGGGTCCTGTGACTCCAGGCCAATTGTTCTTTGCTGGATTGCGTCATTTAAATTTCGAGAAGAAAGATTAAGCCCTTATTAATAGGATGAGGCACACATGCTGGGAATCTAAATTAATCAGGCCTGGGAAAGCCAGGAAGATCATGGGGGAAAATATTGGTGTGTGGGTGAAGCCAGGTGAAAGAGGGATGGATCATATATTAGGTGAAAACTTTGTCTAGAATTTATTTTTGTTGGAAGCATATACGTTATATCTATTTTCCTTACGCTTTGCCACTTTTTATTTATAGAATAATTATACGTTAAAATATTCCTTTAAAAAGTCCTCTTCTCTCTTGCCTCCTTTTATCTTTAAAAAATATATTTATCATACAAGCTTTAAGTTGTGACCCCACAGGGTGTCATTGTCGGTGACTGTGAGTGTTTGTGTGTGTGGCTTGGTTTATGTTCACACACAAATCTCGTTGCTTTTCCTACCAGGCCTTCTGCTTTTCTTTTTCTAGGTACCAGATGCCATTTTCTTTCTTGTGCACTAATGTGTGAGCGCACGCACACACACGCACACACACGCGCACACACACACACACACACACACTCCCTCCCTCTCCGTGTGCGTAAGCAAAGATTGAGCTGAAGTGAAATACTGTGACATATGGTACCTGAAAAACCAGAGTCTCAATAGCCGGGCTGTAATCAAGGGTGCAGGTGTTTGGCATTTGACAAATGAAATGTTTTACGTAAAACTGTTTTAGTATATTAAGTTAAAAGATAGAAAACTAGCTGCACACTGTAATGAACATTTTTTTTCCATTGTAAATGAATAAAATGGGGAACTTAACCAAACAAATAAGTTCGGCCCTCAGTGATCTTCTGAATATGTTTTTTCAAGTATTCAGATTTCATTTTTACTTCCTCTTGGGGGTTCTTTGTGTCTGCCTTTATTATTCAGCTTACACAGACAGTGCATTAAGGTGTTTTGAGTTTCGCTAACCTTAAAGTATTTGGAAATAGAATTCCAGTAAGATACTGCAATGTTTTCTTTCTCCACTGTCAAAGTTAACTGTGAATGCAAATGTTTTTCTTCTCTTTACCCTTTCAGACTTTTCAGTTACTCATTTTCTTCCAGGTTCTAAAACCTCTTTCCTTTCTACATATTTTACTTAGATTATTCAAATGGACAGTGGCTTATTTTTTCCAAATGTATTTCATTGGTTGTATTATTGTTATTGCATTTAGTACGATACATGATTTCTTCCTTATTTACACCCTGTCCAGAATTGCTCTGAGTTTAATGCTTGATAATTTTTTACTCTATCTTGATTGTACATCTCTTGAAATTAGGAGTTAGATCTTGTGGCATATGATACATAAATACCCATTGATTCATTTTTAGATTGTTTTTAGAAAAGGAAGGAGTCACATTACTTAACAGAAGATGACATATGTGGATCAATTATAAATACACGAAACAATCATCAGCTGGTAACTGCCATCAATAAAACTATTCGGCTTTTCTTCTCACAATCTTTTGGAACTGTGCCCCCTATTTCCTAGTTTGCCATATTTGGATGGTGCTCTAGGCCTGCAGAATAATCCTTTCCAGCTGTGTTCACTTTGCCAATGGATTTTTTTTCTGATGCTCTTTTCATCAGAGGCAACTCAAAATGATATTTCCTAATAGTATCTTTTTGTTTTGTTTTGTTTTGTTTTATTTTACAAATTTAATCAGTTATACATATACATATGTTCCCATATCCCCTCCCTTTTGCGTCTCCCTCCCACCCTCCCTATCCCAACCCTCCAGGCGGTCACAAAGAACCAAGCTGATCTCCCTGTGCTATGCGGCTGCTTCCCACTAGCTATCTACCTTACGTTTGGTAGTGTATATATGTCCATGCCGCTCTTTCACTTTGTCACAGCTTACCCTTCCCCCTCCCCATATCCTCAAGTCCATGCTCTAGTAGGTCTGTGTCTTTATTCCTGTCTTACCCCTATGTTCTTGATGACATTTTTTTCTTAAATTCCATATATATGTGTCAGCATACAGTATTTGTCTTTCTCTTTCTGACTTACTTCACTCTGTATGACAGACTCTAGGTCCATCCACCTCATTACAAATAGCTCAATTTCATTTCTTTTTATGGCTGAGTAATATTCCATTGTATATATGTGCCACATCTTCTTTACCCATTCATCCGATGATGGACACTTAGGTTGTTTCCATCTCCGGGCTATTGTAAATAGGGCTGCTATGAACATTTTGGTACATGTCTCTTTTTGAATTATGGTTTTCTCAGGGTATATGCCCAGTAGTGGGATTGCTGGGTCATATGGTAGTTCTATTTGTAGTTTTTTAAGGAACCTCCATACCGTTCTCCATAGTGGCTGTACCAATTCACATTCCCACCAGCAGTGCAAGAGTGTTCCCTTTTTTCCACACCCTCTCCAGCATTTATTGTTTATAGATTTTTTGATGATGGCCATTCTGACTGGTGTGAGATGATATCTCATTGTAGTTTTGATTTGCATTTCTCTAATGAGTAAAGATGTTGAGCATCCTTTCATGTGTTTTTTGGCTGTCTGTATATCTTCTGTGGAGAAATGTCTATTTAGGTCTTCTGCCCATTTTTGGATTGGGTTGTTTGTTTTTTTGCTATTGAGCTGCATGAGCTGCTTATAAATTTTGGAGATTAATCCTTTGTCAGTTGCTTCATTTGCAAATATTTTCTCCCATTCTGAGGGTTGTCTTTTCGTCTTGTTTATGGTTTCCTTTGCTGTGCAAAAGCTTTGAAGTTTCATTAGGTCCCATGTGTTTATTTTTGTCTTTATTTCCATTTCTCTAGGAGGTGGGTCAAAAAGGATCTTGCTGTGATTTATGTCATAGAGAGTTCTGCCTATGTTTTCCTCTAGGAGTTTGATAGTGTCTGGCCTTACATTTAGGTCTTTAATCCATTTTGAGCTAATTTTTGTGTATGGTGTTAGGGAGTGATCTAATCTCATACTTTTACATGTCCCTGTCCAGTTTTCCCAGCACCACTTATTGAAGAGACTGTCCTTTCTCCACTGTACATTCCTGCCTCCTTTATCAAAGATAAGGTGACCATATGTCCGTGGGTTTATCTCTGGGCTTTCTATCCTGTTCCATTGATCTATATGTCTGTTTTTGTGCCAGTACCATACTGTCTTGATTACTGTAGCTTTGTAGTATAGTCTGAAGTCAGGGAGCCTGATTCCTCCAGCTCCGTTTTTCGTTCTCAAGATTGCTTTGGCTATTCGGGGTCTTTTGTGTTTCCATACAAATTGTGAAATTTTTTGTTCTAGTTCTGTGAAAAATGCCATTGGTAGTTTGATAGGTATTGCATTGAATCTGTAGATTGCTTTGGGTAGTAGAGTCATTTTCACAATGTTGATTCTTCCAATCCAAGAACATGGTACATCTCTCCATCTATTTGTATCATCTTTAATTTCTTTCATCAGTGTCTTATAATTTTCTGCATACAGGTCTTTTGTCTCCTTAGGTAGGTTTATTCCTAGATATTTTATTCTTTTTGTTGCAATGGTAAATGGGAGTGTTTCCTTGATTTCACTTTCAGATTTTTCATCATTAGTATATAGGAATGCCAGAGATTTCTGTGCATTAATTTTGTATCCTGCAACTTTACCAAATTCATTGATTAGCTCTAGTAGTTTTCTGGTAGCATCTTTAGGATTCTCTATGTATAGTATCATGTCATCTGCAAACAGTGACAGCTTTACTTCTTCTTTTCCCATTTGGATTCCTTTTATTTCCTTTTCTTCTCTGATTGCTGTGGCTAAAACTTCCAAAACTATGTTGAATAAGAGTGGTGAGAGTGGGCAACCTTGTCTTGTTCCTGATCTTAGTGGAAATGGTTTCAGTTTTTCACCATTGAGGACGATGCTGGCTGTGGGTTTGTCATATATGGCCTTTATTATGTTGAGGAAAGTTCCCTCTATGCCTACTTTCTGCAGGGTTTTTATCATAAATGGGTGTTGAATTTTGTCAAAAGCTTTCTCTGCATCTATTGAGATGATCATATGGTTTTTCTCCTTCAGTTTGTTAATATGGTGTATCACATTGATTGATTTGCGTATATTGAAGAATCCTTGCATTCCTGGAATAAACCCCACTTGATCATGGTGTATGATCCTTTTAATGTGCTGTTGGATTCTGTTTGCTAGTATTTTGTTGAGGATTTTTGCATCTATGTTCATCAGTGATATTGGCCTGTAGTTTTCTTTCTTTGTGACATCCTTGTCTGGTTTTGGTATCAAGGTGATGGTGGCCTCGTAGAATGAGTTTGGGAGTGTTCCTCCCTCTGCTATATTTTGGAAGAGTTTGAGAAGGATAGGTGTTAGCTCTTCTCTAAATGCTTGATAGAATTCGCCTGTGAAGCCATCTGGTCCTGGGCTTTTGTTTGTTGGAAGATTTTTAATCACAGTTTCAATTTCAGTGCTTGTGATTGGTCTGTTCATATTTTCTATTTCTTCCTGATTCAGTCTTGGCAGGTTGTGCATTTCTAAGAATTTGTCCATTTCTTCCAGGTTGTCCATTTTATTGGCATAGAGTTGCTTATAGTAATCTCTCATGATCTTTTGTATTTCTGCAGTGTCAGTTGTTACTTCTCCTTTTTCATTTCTAATTCTATTGATTTGAGTCTTCTCCCTTTTTTTCTTGGTGAGTCTGGCTAATGGTTTATCAATTTTGTTTATCTTCTCAAAGAACCAGCTTTTAGTTTTATTGATCTTTGCTATCGTTTCCTTCATTTCTTTTTCATTTATTTCTGATCTGATTTTTATGATTTCTTTCCTTCTGCTAACTTTGGGATGTTTTTGTTCTTCTTTCTCTAATTGCTTTAGGTGCAAGGTTAGGTTGTTTATTCGAGATATTTCCTGTTTCTTAAGGTGGGATTGTATTGCCATAAACTTCCCTCTTAGAGCTGCTTTTGCTGCATCCCATAGGTTTTGGGTCGTCGTGTCTCCATTGTCATTTGTTTCTAGGTATTTTTTAATTTCCTCTTTGATTTCTTCAGTGATCACTTTGTTATTAAGTAGTGTATTGTTTAGCCTCCATGTGTTTGTATGTTTTACAGCTCTTTTCCTGTAATTGATATCTAGTCTCATAGCATTGTGGTCGGAAAAGATACTTGATACAATTTCAATTTTCTTAAATTTACCAAGGCTTGATTTGTGACCCAAGATATGATCTATCCTGGAGAATGTTCCATGAGCACTTGAGAAAAATGTGTATTCTGTTGTTTTTGGATGGAATGTCCTATAAATATCAATTAAGTCCATCTTGTTTAATGTATCATTTAAAGCTTGTGTTTCCTTATTTATTTTCATTTTGGATGACCTGTCCATTGGTGAAAGTGGGGTGTTAAAGTCCCCTACTATGATTGTGTTACTGTCGATTTCTCCTTTTATGGCTGTTAATATTTCCCTTATGTATTGAGGTGCTCCTATGTTTGGTGCATAAATATTTACAATTGTTATATCTTCTTCTTGGATTGATCCCTTGATCATTATGTAGTGTCCTTCTTTGTCTCTTCTAGTAGTCTTTATTTTAAAGTCTATTTTGTCTGATATGAGAATTGCTACTCCAGCTTTCTTTTGGTTTCCATTTGCATGGAATATCTTTTTCCATCCCCTTACTTTCAGTCTGTATGTGTCTCTAGGTCTGAAGTGGGTCTCTTGTAGACAGCATATATATGGGTCTTGCTTTTGTATCCATTCCGCCAGTCTGTGTCTTTTGGTGGGAGCATTTAATCCATTTACATTTAAGGTAATTATTGATATGTATGTTCCTATTCCCATTTTCTTAATTGTTTTGGGTTCGTTATTGTAGTTCTTTTCCTTCTGTTGTGTTTCTTGCCTAGAGAAGTTCCTTTAGCATTTGTTGTAAAGCTGGTTTGGTGGTGCTGAACTCTCTCAGCTTTTGCTTGTCTGTAAAGGTTTTAATTTCTCCATCAAATCTGAATGAGATCCTTGCTGGGTAGAGTAATCTTGGTTGCAGGTTTTTCTCCTTCATCACTTTAAGTATGTCCTGCCACTCCCTTCTGGCTTGAGAGATCAGCTGTTATCCTGATGGGGATTCCCTTGTGTGTTATTTGTTGTTTTTGCCTTGCTGCTTTTAATATGATTTCTTTGTGTTTAATTTTTGACAGTTTGATTAATATGTGTCTTGGTGTATTTCTCCTTGGATTTATTCTGTATGGGACTCTCTGTGCCTCCTGGACTTGATTAACTATTTCCTTTCCCATATTAGGGAAGTTTTCAACTATAATCTCTTCAAATATTTTCTCAGTTCCTTTCTTTTTCTCTTCTTCTTCTGGAACCCCTATAATTCGAATGTTGGTGCGTTTAATGTTGTCCCAGAGGTCTCTGAGACTGTCCTCTGTTCTTTTCATTCTTTTTTCTTTATTTTGCTGTGCAGCAGTTATTTCCACTATTTTATCTTCCACCTCACTTATCCGTTCTTCTGCCTCAGTTATTCTGCTATTGATCCCATCTAGAGTATTTTTTATTTCATTTATTGTGTTTTTAATCGATGCTTGATTCGTGTTTAGTTCTTCTAGGTCCTTGTTAACTGTTTCTTGCATTTTGTCTATTCTATTTCCAAGATTTTGGATCATCTTTACCATCATTATTCTGAATTCTTTTTCAGATAGACTGCCTATTACCTCTTCATTTGTTAGGTCTGGTGGGTTTTTATCTTGCTCCTTCTCCTGCTGTGTGTTTTTCTGTCTTCTCATTTTGCTTATGTTACTGTGTTTGGGGTCTCCTTTTTGCAGGCTGCAGGTTTGTAGTTCCCGTTTTTGGTGTCTGTCCCCAGTGGCTAAGGTTGGTTTAGTGGGTTGTGTAGGCTTCCTGGTGGAGGGGACTACTGCCTGTGTTCTGGTGGATGAGGCTGGATCTTGTCTTTCTGGTGGGCAGGTCCACGTCTGGTGGTGTGTTTTGGGGTGTTTGCGGACTTTTTATGATTTGAGGCAGCCTCTCTGCTAATGGGTGGCGTTGTGTTCCTGTCTTGCTAGTTGTTTGGCATAGGGTGTCCAGCACTGTAGCTTGCTGGTCGTTGAGTGAAGCTGGGTGCTGGTGTTGAGATGGAGATCTCTGGAAGATTTTCGCCGTTTGATATTATGTGGAGCTGGGAGGTCTCTTGTGGACCAGTGTCCTGAAGTTCGCTCTCCCACCTCAGAGGCACAGCACTGACTCCTGGCTCCTCAATTTGGGATGATTTGTTGTCTATTCATGTATTCCACAGATGCAGGGTACATGAAGTTGATTGTGGAGCTTTAATCCGCTGCTTCTGAGGCTGCTGGGAGAGGTTTCCCTTTCTCTTCTTTGTTCTCACAGCTCCTGGGTCTCAGCTTTGGATTTGGCCCCGCCTCTGCGTGTAGGTCGCTGGAGGGCGTCTGTTCTTCGCTCAGACAGGACAGGGTTAAAGGAGCAGCCTCTTCGGGGACTCTGGCTCACTCAGGCCGGGCGGGAGGGAGGGGCACGGAGTGCGGGGCGAGCCTGCAGCGGCAGAGGTCAGCGTGACGTTGCACCAGCCTGAGGCGCGCCGTGCGTTCTCCCAGGGAAGCCGCCCCTGGATCCCGGGACCCCGGCAGTGGCAGGCTGCACAGGCTCCCGGAAGGGCGGTGTGGGCAGTGACCTGCGCTTGCACACAGGCTTCTTGGCGGTGGCAGCAGCAGCCCCAGTGTCCCACGCCCGTCTCTGGGCTCCGCGCTTTCAGCCGCGACTCGCACCCGTCTCTGGAGCTCCTTTACGCGGCGCTCTTAATCCCCTCTCCTCGCGCACCAGGAAACCAAGAGGGAAGAAAAAGTCTCCTGCCTCTTCGGCAGCTCCAGAGTTTTCCCGGACTCCCTCCCGGCTAGCTGTGGCACATTAGCCCCCTTCAGGCTGAGTTCTCGCCGCCAGCCCCAGTCCTCTCCCTGCGCTCTGACCGAAGCCTGAGCCTCAGCTCCCGCGCCGCCCGCCCCGGCGGGGGAGCAGACAAGCCTCTCGGGCTGGTGAGTACCGCTCGGCACCGCTCCTCCGTGCGGGAATCTCTCTGCTTTGCCCTACCCAGGTATGTGGGGAGTTTCTTGCCTTTTGGGAGGTCTGGGGTCTTCTGCCAGCGTTCAGTAGGTGTTCTGTAGGAGTTGTTCCACGTGTAACTGTATTTCTGGTGTATCTGTGGGGAGGAAGGTGATCTCCGCGTCTTACTCTTCCGCCATCTTACCCGTGAACAGTCCCTAATAGTATCTTTACATTAAGAAGAAATAGGATCTTAACTAAAGATTAAAATAATATATGTACATATTTAGTAACTAATATTTTTATAATATTTTTGATGTACAATATTATGTAAGTTTCCAGTGTACAACATAATGATTTACAATTTTTAAAGGTTATACTCCATTTATGGTTATAAAATATTCACTGTATTCCCTGTGCTGTACAATATATCCTTGTAGCTTATTTATTTTATTACATAGTAGTTTATGTCTCTTAATCTCCTACCCCTATCTTGCCCTTCCCCCCTTAACTTTCCCAACTGGTAACCAATAGTTCTCTGTATCTGTGAGTCTGTTTCTTTTTTGTTATATTCACTAGTTAGTTTTATTTTTTATATTCAACATATAAGTGATATCATGTAGTATTTGTCTTTCTCTGTCTGACTTATTTCACTAAGCATAATACCCTACAAGTCCATCCATGTTGTTTCAAATAGGAAATTCCATTCTTTTTATGGCTGAGTAGTATTCCATTGTGTATATATACTGCATCTTCTTTATCCATTCATCTGTTGATGGATACTTAGGTTGCTTACATATCTTGGCAATTTTAAATAATGCTGCTGTGAACATTGGGGTGCATGTATCTTTTTGAATTAGTGGGGCTTTTTGGATATATACCCAGGAGTGGAATTACTGGGTCATATGGTAGCTCTATCTTTTGCTTTTTGAGAAACCTCCTTACTGTTTTCCACAGTGATTGTCCCAGTTTATATTCCTATGAACAGTGTACAAGGGTTCCCTTTTCTCCACATCCTTGCCAACATCTGTTATTTGTGTTCTTTTTGCTGATAGCCATTCTGACAGGTGTGAAGTGATAGCTCTTGTGGTTTCAATTTGCATTTCTCTGATGATTAACGATGTTGAGCATTTTTTCATGTACCTCTTGGCCATCTTCTTGGAAAAGTGTATATTCAGGTTTTCTGTCCATTTTTTGATTGTTTTTTTTTGATGTTGAGTTGTGTGAGCTGTTTGTATATTTTGGATATTAATCCCTTGTCAGTTGCATCCTTAGCAAATATTTTCTCCCATTTGGTATGTTGTCTTTTTGCTTTGTTGGTGGTTTCCTTTGCTGTGCAAAAGCTTTTAAATTTAATTAGATCCCATTTGTTTATTTTTGCTTTTATTTTTATTTTTTGCCTTAGAAGACAGATACAAAAAAAATATTGGTATGAGTTATGTCAGAGAGTGTTCTGCCTATATTTTCTTACAAGAGTTTTATGGTTTGCAGTCTTACATTTAGGTTATTAATCCATTTTGAGTTTATTTTTGTGTACAGTGTTAGAGAATGTTCTAATTTCATTCTTTTACGTGTAGCTGTCCAGTTTTCCCAGCACCACTTATTGAAGATACTGTCCTTTCTCCAATGTATATTCTTGCCTTCTTTGTCATAGATTAATTTACCATAAGTGTGTGGGTTGACTTCAGGGCTCTCAATTCTGTTCCATTGATCTATGTGTCTGTTTCTGTGCCAGTACCGTACTGTTTTGATGACTGTGTCTTTGTAGTATAGTCTGAAGTCAGGGAGTGTGATGCCTCCAGCTCTGTTCTGTTTCTCAAGATTGTTTTGGCTATTCAGGGTCTTTTGTATTTCCTTACAAATTTTAAAATTATTTCTTCTAGTTCTGTGAAAAATGCCCTTGGTAATTTGAAAGGGATTGCATTGAATCTGTAGATTGCCTTGGGTAGTATGGTCATTTTAACAATATTAATCCTTCTACTCTGTGAACAAGGTATATCTTTTCATCTGTGTGTGTCATCTTCAATTTCTTTCATCAGTATCTTATAGTTTTCCTAGTACAGGTCTTTTATCTCCTTAGGTAGGTTTATTCCTAGATATTTTATTCTTTTTGATGTGATTGTAAATGGGATTGTTTTATTAATTTCTCTTTCTGATAGTTTGTTGTTAGTGTATAGAAATGCAACAGATTTCTGTATATTACTTTTGTATCCTGCAACTTTTCTGAATTCATTGATGAGCACTAGCAGTTTTTTGATGGTGGCTTTAGGATTTTCTATGTATAGTATCATGTCATCTGCAAACAGTGACAGTTTTACTTCTTCCTTTCCAAGTTTTCCTTTTATTTCTTTTTCTTGTGTAATTGCTATATCTAGGACTTCTGATACTATGTTGAATAAAAGTGACAAGAGTACACATCCTTGTCTTGTTCCTGATCTTAGAGGAAATGCTTTCAGCTTTTCACCATTGAGTATGATGCAGGTTTGTCATATATGACCTTTATTATGTTGAGGTATGTTCCCTCTATACCCACTTTCTGGAGTTTTTTTTTTTTAATCATAAACGGATGTTGAATTTTGTCAACAGCTTTTTCTGCATCTATTAAGACAATCATATGATTTTTAGTCTTCAATTTGGTAATGTGATATATCACATTGATTGATTTGCGGATGTTGAAAAAATCCATACACCCCTGGGATAAATCCCAATTCATCACAGTGTATGCTCTTTTTAAGTCTTGTTGAATTTGGTTTGGTAATATTTTGTTGAGGATCTATGTTCATCATTGATATTGGCCTGTAATTTTCATTTTTTCTTATATCTTTGTCTGATTTTGGTATCATGGTGATGCTGGCCTCATAGAATGAGTTAGGAAGCATTCTTTCCTCTGCAAATTTTGGAATAGTTTGAGAAGAATAAATGTTAACTCTTCTCTAAATGTTTGGTAGAATTCACCTGAGATGTTATCTGTTTCTGGACTTTGGTTTTTGGGGAGTTTATTTTATTACTGATTCAGTTTCAGTGCTGGTAGTTTATCTGTTCATATTTTCTATTTCTTCCTGGCTCAGTCTTGGAAGATTGTACATTTCTAGGAATTTGTCCATTTCTTCTAGGTTTTCATTCATCTTTTTATTTCACCCTTACAACAAACTAACCTTATAGATAGGCAGATATTTATATTCTGTTTATTAATGAGGAAACCGAAGTATTAAATCAACAAACAAAGGTCTTATAGCTCTTGGATAGCCAAGTTTGAGCTCCAATGTAAAGGCTTCAGAGCCTTTGGGCTTTTCCCTACACATTTCCACCATGCCTTTGGTATAACAGTTAGCCCATAAGTGGATACAGACATGCTTTGAAGTTCCTTATAAAGAGGTGTCCCCCAAAGTAGATGATAAAGGTATTTCTCTGTGGTAAAGATATAATCTATTACAATATTTTGCCTAGTAGTAAAGACTTGATCAGTAATCCATGGACATCAACTCTTGGTGGACCTGCCAAAAGTCAGTGTACCTAGGAGAAAGGTTCATTAGTTAGAGGCAAATTGTTTTGGAGGCTTTAGGAGAATTTGAGGCTTTATCAGATATCAACACTTGGTAGTATGCTTCTTTGTATAGGCAGATGACCAGTATACCATCTCCCTCTTCTGCCCTAATCCATTTAAGGAAAGGCTTATTCTTCCTCAAAGTCCAACACAGCCCTTCTTTGTGGGCCTTCTCCCATGTTGCCCAGAACACTGAGTTTTCTTCTTTTTGGAAGACTCCTACAATAACTGTCTGCTCTGCTCATTTAGCACTTAACAAATATTTTGTCTTAATTTTCTTGTAAATGCTCTGCTTTCTCAAAGGGATTTAAGGTGTTTCGAGGATGGAACCATGCTTAAAGTTCTTTGTATTACCAGTTTGATCAAAGTGGATGGATATTGTCCCTGATGGCCCAGCCAGTGTGTCACTGGTCATCACAGTCTCCAACCATTCATATAATCTTTTGCAAAGACAGCTATCATTTGTCTTGCATCTAGCATGTAGCAGGCAGTATGCTAGATCCTTATAGTATTGGTCTCTTCAATTTATAGTTGAGATACTGCAACTCAGGAATTTAAATAACTTGCCCATTAAGTAGAAGACTTGGGATGTACTCTTTCTTCCACCACTGTCTTTTGGGGCCTGCCCAGTGTCCTCTAGATATAACTTGAATCTTGCTTTCGTCTTTGCCGTCTGTTGAGAGTATTGGTAGCTAGGTAAGAATGTGTGGATTTTCCAGATAAAATCATCACTCTTTGAATAATCTGTTAATGGACTCTGTGATGGATGATTATCATACAGGTAGAAATTAAGCCTCCAAGTTTAAAAGTAAAGGGCAGTTAGGTGCATGGATCTTGATTATTTTCGATAGACTTCTCTCTCTCTCTCTCTCTTTCTCTCTCTCTCTCTCCTTTTTTAAAGCAGTTAGCTGTTTGGTACTTCAATGACCCATCTTTTTCCTTTTTAGATTTAAGACAATAATTAGAACTAATCTTGGCTGGATAACTGTGAAGGGTCAAGTGCGGGTCTCATAATTTAAAGGACTCTGTAAAGAATATTGTTAGAAATATCCTACTTTGCGATTTTACGTTTATATATTCAGAGCCACGTTTCTAAAAAGTGCTGATTTAGAACCTGGTTCATAGAAGGGAGTGTTTTTCACTCAGGCAAAGTACAAAAGGCCAGTGGAATAATTTAGACTATCATTAAACATCCTTTTTTTTTGTCCCCTCATGTGTCCACTCACTCAGCCAGCCTTTGATTAGGACAAGGGAATGAAAGGGGCTTGGGCTCAGGTGGAAGAAAAGTTTGTTGAGACATGGATAATCACTTGAATTCATAAAAATGATCAAATTCACTAAAATTAAAATACTAAAAATATTCACCGTAATTTTCAGTGCTTGTCCAAAATGTATGGCATAGCCTCCAAATTCTCCCAAAATATTTTTGAGATTTATTACTGGAATTTCAGAGTTCAATAATGTAGCCATAACTGATATCAAAACTTTTTCCTGCTGAGCAGTTGTTCTCATGACTAACATGTAGCTAGTGCACAGCCCTGTGACCACATTGGTTATTAAAATATCGAAATATTTCCCTAGTGGTTGGTAAAAGTTACTGCCCCTGCCTGCTGAAGTTTCTCATAATCCAAGAGCTAAAGGATTACTATCTAGTGCCAAAGAGGCCACCAAGGACCCTGCTCCTTGCCAGCTCCTCTTGGTGGCTGTTTTGACTGTCACCCTGGGTTGTTCTTGCTCAGTCTCTCTGCCATGGAACAGGCACAGATGTGTAGCTCAGTGGTTATGACTGTTTCCTCTTCCTTGCCAAGCTGAGAGCTGGCTTTTGAATGTTGTTTCACAGACATTGTTCCAGTTTAAAATTAGTAGTAGAGTCTTCCAAGTGGTAGACATCATGCCTTTAAAAAGCCCCATATATCTAGGCAAGAGTGAGTGCAATTATGTTTGTTTTTGCTTTCTTGCTTTGTCATTAGCATTATTTCCCAAAGGAATGCATGTAGATTGACTGTGTGAAATATTAGTGGAATTCTCAGAATTTTGTGCTGGAGGTGTTTAGGATTGGGGATTGTAGGTTTGATATCTGTGAGTGTAGATGCAAATGCATTCTATTTGAATTGCTTTGACTCCAAGATTTGCTTTGATTCCAAGATTGATTAAGAGAAGAGGACCTTGGTGGCTCCTGACAAATTTATGTTACCTTCTGTATTTTGTGCTGCAGTAAAATGTTTTAAATCATTAATGCAACAAGGTTGGATATAAATAGGGAAGAAATTAAAACTAATCTCATCAAAGTTATTTAGGAAGTTTCTGACTATACTCTTTAATCTTTGTTTCAGAAAACAGCAGACTGCATTATTAAAAAGGAACTCATTGCATGTGGGAAGAGCATTCAGCGGGTGTCTGTTTTCAAATATGAAAATAAAGAATTTGAAGTTAATTTCAGAGCTGAAGAAATTGCTAGTCAAAACAGTGTAGGCCATTTTGGAAATGTTATTACATTATTTAAAACATATTTATTCAAAAAACGTGTATGTGTGCTGCTATACAAACATCCCATAGGTGTAATCACAAATGAGAATTTCACTGATGCTGAGCTACAGCTACAAATTGGACAAAGATATTAATTTGGTCTCCTTTTTTGAGTTGGTACATACTCAACTTTTGCCAGAGTTGAGAAGAGAGAATTGAGGAACCCTTTTCCATCTTCACTGTCAGGAGGTGTGTGTGTGTGTGTGCATGGTTAGCAGGGTTGAGATTCATTAGTTTATGTACATTAACGTTTTATATGCATTATGACAATCAGCAAAACCACCTTGCAGCCTAATATCCTCCCAGGGATTTCAGCACTTTGCTGGCTGTTCTTTCCCCATCACTTTTCCTCGATCCCCCTCTGCAACCTCATCCTTTGTTGGCCTCAAAGTGTTGAAGTGCTCCAGGACTCAGCTCTTGGACCACTCCTTTTATGTAACTACTCCTATTCCTTAGGTGGTTTCATCCAATCCTATAGCTTTAAATGCCATCTATATGCTAAAGATGTCCATATTTTTATTTCTAGCCCCAGTAGCTCATGAGATTCAGACTTTTGTGTCCGTTGTCTGCTGTACATCTCCCCTTGGATGTCTAAAATCATCTCAAGTCTAGTGTGTCTGAAATAATAACTATTGATTCCTGCCCATCTTGCTTCTCTTCTGTCTTCCCCATCTCAGTGCATGGCATTACCATTTACCCAGTTCCTCAGGCCAAAAAACATAGGGATTAGTCTTGAACTTTCTCATTCTCATTGTTCATTTCACATTCAATCTCATTGTTCATTTCACATTCAATTCAAAGTCCTGTCATTATACTTTCAAGGTGTATCCCACATGTATCGCATAATACATCATAGCAGTTCAACTGATATTTTCCTAGATTGGACTAACTTCATCTTCTCAAAAGATTTGTGTCCACTCTTAACCTGGTGGTGGCCACCGTCTATATTCATAGGGAACCATTGAAAATATAAAATGAATCTGCCACCCCCTCTCTTCCGAAGGCTTCCTGTCCTACTGAGAATGAAATCTTAAGTCCTTATCCTGGCCTGCAAGGTCGGCTATGGTCTGGCCATTGCCTTTGGCTCTTTACTCATTTTCTCCTGCTTCTCTTCTGCCCCACGTCATTCACTCTTCTTTAGCTTTATTGGTCTCCCTTCTGGCCACCAGCTTTTTTTGTTTTTTTTTTACTTGGCAAGTGACTTTATTTATTTATTTATTTATTAGTTTCTGCTTTATAACAGAGTGAATCAGTCATACATATACATCTGTTCCCACATCCCTTCCCTCTTGCGTCTCCCTCCCTCCCACCCTCCCTATCCCACCCCTCCAGTCGGTCACAAAGCACCGAGCTGATCTCCCTGTGTTATGCGGCTGCTTCCCACTAGCTATCTACCTTACGTTTGGTAGTGTATATATGTCCATGCCTCTCTCTCGCTTTGTCTCAGGGCCTCATTTCTGTCTGCCTGCAACCTGCTTCTTGCAGTTATAGGCATGGCTTACTCCCTGCCCTCATTCAGCCCTCCTTTCTCTTCCCCCAGATGCCTGCAGGGCTTCCTTCCTCATCTCATTCAGAACTCTGTTCTCGACTACTTTAGTTAAAATAGGGATCCTGTCACTCTTCGTCATTGCTAAATATTTTATAGCACTTCTCATTACCTGAAGTCACATTGCCTATTTCACTTGTTTGCTCACTGTCTGTCTCCTCAGAAAGTATGGATACTCCCTTTGGACATGGCACAGTGTGTCTCTGTCACTGTGTCTCCAGCATGTGATGAATGAATGAATAAATGATATAATTATGTTAATCTTTCTTCCTTGATATCCTTACCCATCTAATTTTCATCTTGTGATGATTTAAACTGTCTCTTTATATCCCAGCCTGTGTTGCTAGGAATACTCAACAACGTTCTGGTCCCTTTAGAATAGAGGAGCGTCTGATTTAAGAGGCAGTAAAAAAAAAGCGTCATGGGTCCAGGCACAGGACTTGGAAAGAAACAGACCTGAGTTTAATGCTGGCTGTCTAATTACTGACTTTGCAGATTTTGGACAATTTAATTCACTTCCCCTGATCTCATTCCTTATTTTAAACTGGGGGTAATGACACCACACTGATTTGTTTGTGGTAAAGAATAAATAAAATCATGTATGCAGAGCTCCTAGTTTATAGTTAAGGCTCAGATAGGGTACTTGCTGTTACTATTAGTTTGGGTATGAAAGAATTGTGTAAACAAGTTTTTTGGTGATCAAATCATTGCTCATCAAGTAATCACATTTGTCAGTCTTTGTTTGTTTGGTGATCTGGTTGTGATTCTGGGGTTTTTTTTAGGATCTGCTTTCTTGGGTTGTGATTTGGATGTAGAGGGAAGGAGGGGGACCAGTTTGCTTGATCATTCCTAATGAAGAAGGGTGGTATTTGGGGCTCAGATAGAGGCACAGTGGCCTTTTATCATTTACATATATAGCAGAGTCAGTATTTAAGCTAATACAAGTGAAGCTGTGTAATAAATGTAGTTTTTGTATTTTCTATAATTGATCTCATCTTGCTTGTCAGCCTCCCTCCACCAGGTGCCAGAGTTTGGGGAAACATAAACTTGTTAATTTAGGGCATACCAGTCTCTTTTCATTAAAAAAAGGTGGAGGGGGTTGCCCTATTTTGGTCATTTAATTTTTTGCAGGTAAAAATTTTTTTCCTGAGTTTCTCTGCTCTCCTCTTCCTCCTTCCCAGGATCGGGTCCACGTGGCAAGAGAGGCTTGTGAGACTGGCACCCTGGTTTCTGGGCCTGTTTTGGAGTCTGATGGGCTGTGGCTATTTGGCCCTGGCCATCTGGCATTGTGCCTGCAGGGGTTTGACAGGCCTGCCCTACATTTGGGGGGTGGGGCACTGCTGCTGAAGTCTGTTGGGGTTTTTTTGGTTAAAAGAATCTCCATTTCCTGCCTGAGGTCTTCACCAGCCTTGTCTATATGTAAAGGTCTCTTCAGGTTCCTTTATTGTCTCAGCTCCTGGAGAGCCCTGAGCGGCAGGGAGGAGGCCAGGACCTCTCCGCTGCTTAGCCTCACCAGGCTGAACGTCCAGAGTCAGCGAGAGAACATGCTGACCCACTTCCAAGCCTTTGTCATCCATTTCTAAATCACCTTTGAGACACTACTGTGTTTCCCCCATGCCATAGATTTTCCTAGACTCTGCTTGGAGGAGCAAAGATCAGGCGGCCCTTACAGTGGAGTTTCCTTCTCAACTTGAGGATTTCTACCCCCTCCCCACTGCCTGAGGGTCACTCCTGGCTGGGAGGATGCTCCTTTCATCTGTTGCTTCTCCCTCTCTCTCCATAGTTGCTCCTAAGGAGAACCAGGGGAAGAATTATTCCTTCTGCTTCTGGTCAGGTGCAAGCTTCCCTGGGATCACATCCTCCATCCCCAGAACTCTATGGCTTATTGTAAAACTCCGTGATCTGAATTCAACAGGTTTACGTTTCTTATATAAATGGGGAGTTTCTAATTGTAATAGAGAAAACCTAGGATTTTTAGTCTTGCTAGAAAACCTTGACCTTGTAATTATTGTCTCATTGTGGACTCATTAACTTAAGCGGGAGACTCCGCATCCAGCATTGATCTTCTTCCTCCAGGCAGAACCCTCCCTCCTCTTCTCAGGAGACACTTGACCTTAAAAGTGAGAGGTGCAAAGGGAAAAGATTTTCAAAGAAATGATCAAAGCCTCTCTTTAATGTATTGATGATATCACTGCATTAAAATGTTTTGTAATCCCCTTTTCCTTCTGGTTCTGTGGCACCTGATGAGCATGTAGATCTCACCTGTTTATGTTGTTTATTGCTAATTTCATGGTAAGCAGCAAAGAAATCAAACAGATCTGGAAAGATGCATATACCTGAGTAGAGTTGGTGGGCTTTAAAATGACATCTTTTACATATATGTCTTATGTACATGTCTTATTTCAAGGACGTGTGTTCAATAAGCGTTTTTTAAAAATCACAGTAACATCTTTTAACCTAGAATTTTGAACATTTTTCAGTTATCAAGGATTAGTTACAAAGTATTTAAAAGATATTCAATATTCTGCTTAAATTGAAGCAACTAAATCTTCAGTAGCTAGTATAGGTTAACCTTTATTCAGTAAGCATTTATTGAGTGCTATATGTGTGATATTGTATTATGATTCTGGGGATATTAAATTGAAATGACATGGATTTTAGCTTTAAGGAGAATGCAGTTTAGTAAAGAAAACAGGCAGATAAAAGGATAAGTACAAGTCAGATTGATAGCACAGCTATTAGAAGACATTCAGAGTACAGAAAGGGGTGAGGCCACTTCTGTTGGGTAGTTGCAGGGCAGGGCAGGAAAGGCTCTCTGGAGAGTTTACCACTGAGTTGGAGGTTGAAGAAAATCTTGGCAGACAGGCAGAAGGGGAACTGTGTAAGCAGAGGCAATGAGGCAAACATGGTCAGTTTCAGGGACTCTAAATAGATTTATATGTTTGGGGCATAGGAATTTTGAGAAACTGGCAAGAAATGAGGTTGTCAAAGTCAGTAGGGTCAGATCACCAATGGCCTCGGATGTCTTGCAAAGGAGTTTGAACTTTATCCTAAAAAATGGGGGCCACTGGAGAATTTTAAACATAGGAAGGATTTGGTTTGACTGAGTTCCAGAGAATTTGTTCTGGGTGTTGCCTGGAGAATTTCCTCTCGGGGAGTGAGCCTGCTGGGAATCCAGGTAGCAAGTGGCGAAAGACTACAGGGGAAAAGGGAAAAAGATAGAGACAAGAGGCATACAGTATGTAACGTGACAGGACAGGAGGTTAGGACAGGCTGTGGAAAATGAGAGGGAAAATATGGAATGACTCCAGAGTTTTTGGTGTATGATTAGACAGTTGGTGGTATTACCAAAGAACAGGGAAAACAGCAAGAAGAGCTTTCTAAACTATCATCCATGCAGCTGGCATTTATTAAGCACATGCTGTGTGCCGTGCCCTTGGTGTTCCTTACACTTAGTTAAGTCTTTAATAGCCCTATGAGGTAAGAACCGTCACCATCCCCCGTTTTACAGACCAGGAACCAGAGCTCCAAAGTGTTCGATGCCTTGGCCAAAGTCACAAACTACAAGTGTCAGAGCCAAGATTTGAACCCAGTCTTACTGACTTCATAATCTGCTTAAAAATATTATGAAGTTGTATATTAATAAACATTATAAATTTGTATATTTATTATCTATTTTAAAGGAAATGAGCATTCATTATATAAATGAGAAAATATCTAAAAACAGGAACAGGAAAAATGGTCGTTCAGGGTCTTGCTACACAAAAAACCAAGTCTTGGCTTTATTGTTCTTGGTGAACTTTCAACTGGGGTGAGGGGGAATTTGAGCTGGGGATATCTTCTAGGTGCTTGAATACATGAGTCTAGGTCTCAGACTAGTAATCAGAGCCAGAGAAACATATTTGAAAATCATCAGTAGATACTGATAGGTTTGGAAACCTGTCAATAAAATTAAAAATGGAGAAAATAAATTTTAAAAAAGCACAATGAAATCTTTCTTAACTCTTGCAACTGTGTGGACCCTAACCCTCTACGAAGAAAATAAAGATTTTTAGATTTTGCCTGAAGAAATGACAGGATCAGTTTGTATAAGCACATTTATCTGGAATCTCATGAGACAGTTTTTCTCAACGAATCTGGAGATTTCTAGTGTTTTCCCATGTTAGTCTATTGCTAATTTGTCAGTGTCTCCTGCTTCACCAATAATGGAACGTAAGTCCTCCTAGCAGGCTAATTGAATTATAAAAATGACACTCTGAGGCAGGGTAGTCTGTGGAAGCATGAATTTGTCAAATAAAAGGATTTAAAGACAATTGCTTTTAAAGAATAGCTTGCACTCTTGTGCCTTTTTCATCCAGATGATTTCTGTGTTTTGGGGAAAATATCAGTGTTTATCATTGTTAAGTCAGGGGAAAAAAAAGCTGCATGGGGTTATTTTATGGGTGTCAAAAGCTACACAGGAAGTAAAGAATACCATGAGGTACTGTCAGTGTGAAACAGTTTGTATTCTTTGTACCTTGTCCAAAAATAATTGACTCATTAATCTCAACTATGTTAATCTGGCCCCATTATGAGGGTCAAAGATAGGTTAATTCTAATAAGTGGATGAATACCAGTTCATAAATAGGCATGCATTTAACAGATATTATCTTAGCAAGAAGGCAATAATTAGAACAATTATTTAGTGAGGTGATTTCAGGGGAAAAAAATGCCATAAATGCAACCCCCAGTTTCTGCCTCTGGATTATCAGGAGAATAAAAGGTGAGCTTTATTCCTAAAATTGACTTTTGAAAGTGGAGTGCAGAGTAGATTTCTGTTCTCTTTGGGAAAACATTTCTGAGAATAATAAACAAAATGTTTTCACTAAGGGAGCAATAGTTTCACCCAAATCCCAGTACAGTGGGGATGGAGAAATATGGGGATTTGACATCAGATTGCTTTGGCTTTGATCCCATCACTTCACTACTTGACTTTGGCCAAGTAATTTAATCTTTACAGGTCTCTGTTTCTTTCTCCATGAAGTGGGGTGATATTCCACAGGCTTATTTTAGGGATTGTACAAGAAAATATATGTGAGAGCATCAAACACAATTCTTCATGTACTATAATTGTTCAGTAAGTGTTCTTTTTCCCCCTGAATAATGAACTCTAATCAGGTAGTTGTTGGCATGGTCTCCCTTTCCAAAAAAATGTTATTGTAATTTTGAATTTGAGCAAAGTAACTGTTCACTCATACCAGTGGTTTCTTTCTTTTTGCTTTTTCCTTTGGTTCCTACTAAGACATTGCTTTCTTTTCTTTCATATATCTGAACAGAGTTAAAGCACTGTTTATACCTCTATTGTCAAGGGTAGTCATTCATTTGAAGTCAGACAATGTCCCATTGTTATAGTTACTGGTGCCTGTTGGGGGAAAGCTAGAATTTTATCAAGTCTGCTTAAATATTACGTTTCTTACATCCATTTCCCAAGAGGAATCCTAGATTTGTCTAAAGTTATCTCTGATACTTATGTTAATATGCTTATCCTCATAATGGAATCATATTTATGAATGTCCTGTTGTTCTTTTCTCTTGCATCATAACCCTCTCACTGCATAGGTAAGTCATAAAAATGGAAAAAAATTAAATAAAAAATTTTAACACTCAAGGGAAAATTAAGGAGAATTGACAATATGCCATGTGCTTCCTTATGGGTGACTTTTGATAGAAAAGACAGAATTATTGCCGTACTCCAGTAGAAGAGACAGATGTATGAAGAACCAATGGCAAACACAGTGCTATAATGGAGTCAAGTATCTGTTATTTTTGATATCTAAAGATGATCCATGTGCAGTAACTTATCCCCTGGTTTGCAGATAAAAGACACATGTGTCAGTAAGCCTATTTTTCTGTACTGGGCAGGTGAGGAGGAGTCCAAAATAGGGCGCCCTGACAGTTTTGAGGTGGCTGCTTATCTGCTGTATTGTCATGTAGTTGGGTGGTTCTGGGATACTTGTTCTCCTAGGAGCACAGGGGTCCCTTCTGAGCTCTAGTTTACTCCAGTTGCATGATGGCAATGTGTAAAGTAGTAATTGAGGATCATCCATCATGGATTGCAGACTGTACTCTGAGAGGCCCAAGGGCTGTCTGGAACAGAGAGCACAGTGTTCCCCACACCCTTTGGCCAGAGGTCCATGACTTTTATCTTTTTTTAAGATGTAGGGCTTCTGTATATGGTTTTGTTTCTGAGAAAGTTGTATTAGGGTCCAGTCAGGCAGACAAAAATCATTCTTGATATTTCCAACAGAGAGAATTTAACATAGGGGTTTGGTAACATAGGTGATGGAAGAGCCAAAGAAGCCAAACAGTGGACAATGTGGCAACTAGGAAGTGACTGCCATTCCTGAATCTGGAGAAACATGGGGAGGGAGAGGTGTTGCTGAAGCCCAGGAGCTGAGCCCACTTGGTAGAGGCTGGGATTGTGGTTGACCTGCTTATTGGATGCTGGATCTCCAGAGGGTGGGATTTTTCAGCAGGAGCTGGAACCAGGGAGGAGAGGCCAAACAGAGAGACAGGGCAAGAAGTACCCTGGCTTCTCCTTTCCTCCTGCTCTCTAATCACCTCCTGTTGGAACCTAGTAAGGGGGTTGGAAACTTGTGAAAGGTAGTTTGTCAGAGAAGGGTCAAGATTGAATCTGAGTGCAAACAGGTGATGAGCGCTGAGACCAGCGTGAAGGTGGGCCCTTCTTTAGGCAACAGCTAGCTGCAGGAAGGGTGGTCAGTAGACAGTTTTAAACTGTCAGCTCTTTCAGTTTGTCTCAGCTACAGAGAGCCAGCTGGCCTGCTGTTACACCCAACTTGGGCAGCCCACATCTGCTGCCTGAGTTAGAAAATGTGTAAGGGCCCAGTAATCTGAGTTGGAGGTGGCACAACCCTAAGAGCAATATTCTCTCCACAACTCCAACATGGGTTGGAGACTTTGTCAAGTCTGAAGGGCAGTTTGACTTCTCCCTGGTCCCAATTCTGCTTCCTCCTTCTTCCTTTCACAGGTGTTGATACCTCATAATTATCTTGTATCCCAAACTCCATTTCAGCATCTGCTTCTAGATAACTTGAACTTGGACACAGACATAGTTAGCAATTCAAACCTCAGACACGATCCAGGACAGAGGGAGAAAAGGACACGTTGTAGATCTGGGAGGGGAAACCAGATCGTAGTTCTCTTTACAAGTTAGAGAAGTACCAGAAAAGGGCAAGTCCTCTGAGCTTTGGGACCTTGGGCCCATCATCATGGAGGAGAAGAAAGGAGTGTGTGGTTGGATAGGTGGGTGGCTGTGAAGGGGGGATTCTGGAAGAGCTCAGTTGAAGGTGTAATAGTGGGAGTTCTCATGCTTAGTGCAAGAGGTAGTGCAAGAATTTAGGACCTGTCCTGGGTCCTAAATTCTGCTCCAGGGGCGGAGTGGAGCCACGGTAAGAGAAAGAGGTTTTTCTTTTACACTTTGCAGCCTCTGGGGAAACATATTTCACAGTATGGCAGAAAGAGGCGTGCAGATTTTAAATAAGCTGTCTTACAAGATTTTGTATACTGACTCATTTTTTTTCTTGCCCCATAAAAACCTTTAATCACAAAAGCATCATTGAGCCAGGTAGAAAAAGTCATTGTTTAAATACAAATTCTTTTTATTTTCTGGGATTTCATATTAGAAAGAAAATCAGAAAGGCACGATGGTAAGACATTACATAATGGAATTATTATGAACTTTGGTATAGGAAAGGAATTGTGTGGTAGTACACAGAGACAAGGTGCGCTTTTTCTGTTTCTTCCAGAGTAGATTTAGGTGGTCTGTGAGCATGAATTTATCATGCTAAAGAAGATAACTATGCTAAAAATGCAAGTAATATTTTATAGCTATGTTGAGGAAGAGAGGTATCATCAAAAGTTATTCCCGAACATTTGGGAGCTTAAATGGAAAGTTCCTACTGAGTTCTTGGGACATTATAAAACTCTAGGATATGTTGTATACACAGAAGGTGTGTTTGGACCATTGCCATTACTGGTCGCGGTGGGTGGCCTGAGGAGGGCACTCTGGTGAACACAGGAGGTGGTCAGATGTCTGACCCTCATCTTGGCCCTGAGAACACTCGTTAGATTCTTGAGATCAACTAGAGATTTTCTGTTTTTATTCATGATGCATGCTTACCACCAGGGGTCGAATCGAGAGTGGAAAGCCTTCCTGATAAAATGAGGCCCCTGTTGCCATGGCTAGCCACATCCATAGTAATCTGAGCTTGGAGAAGTGGCCTTACCAAGGCATTGCCTCTTCTGATAGGGATCTAAATATGGTGACCAAGGAGACACCAGGTACTGAGACAAATGTCTGAAAGCCACTCTTAGGATTCTCTTTTATGCTTAGTGTCATGTGGGAAAGGAACCATAACTAGGGAAGGCAATCATTTTGTTCATTACAGAAATGAAAACACTTTCTGCTATGGTGATTTGATAATAAAATTTATGTATTGCAAGAAGCAGGAGCAACACCCCAGTACCTGCCTGATTTTCTTTAGTTATGAAGCTGAGGCTAAATAATCAACATGAGAATTGTTTATAGATGCCCTTGTTTTATTAAAAAGCACTTGGTGAGGGCTTCCCTGGTGGCGCAGTGGTTGAGAGTCCGCCTGCCGATGCACGGGACACGGGTTTGTGCCCCGGTCATGCCGCAGAGTGGCTGGGCCCGTGAGCCATGGCCGCTGAGCCTGTGCGTCCGGAGCCTGTGCTCTGCAACGGGAGAGGCCACAACAGTGAGAGGCCTGCGTACCGCAAAAAAAAAAAAAGCAGCACTTGGTGATTCCCCTTTAACCTTACGTGGTAATTCATCCAGAGTACAAGCAACAAAGACATCATTATAATTATACATTAAAAATTGCCCTACTAGGATATAACTTTTTTACTGCTGTGATGTAGAATTCAGGGAGAATATGACCTAAGCTTGGTATTCGGAAAAGAAAATCATGCGTTGAAGCACTGTATGGGTTTTATGATACACAAATTTCCATATTAACTTTAGCACAGCATTAGAATTTACTAGCAACTCTCTTTCCTAGGACTCTATTGATGTGCAGTAAATATCAGTAATAAAAATAATGGCGAAAAGTTGAGATTTCAATTTTGATAGATCCTACTGGATCCATATGTAAGCACATGGGTTATTTAGAGTTTATGTGAAGCTTAGTTCTGCCCCCAGGAGACACATTTGAAAAGTTTTCATCTGACAGTTTCCCTCTGTGCTCCACACTCCCCACCTTCCCAGCCACAGAAGACTTTTATTGCTGAATTTAAGGTGGGAATGAAGATGTATCGTGAACACATGTTAATGTGGATAAATGAAATCATTTTGATTTGGAATAAACCTTCTGGCAAGGAAGGCTGCTACCCTATTTAAAAGATACTCTGGGGCTGGCTAAGGTGCCAGTTTGCTAATAAACTCATGGAGAACCAAGAATAAGCCCAGAATAAGAAAGTCGAATTTGGCCAGTAGAATCTGAGAGTGGATCTTCCATGATGGAAATGAATATATATTGAGGATTGTTTGAGTTTAGTTCCATTTATAACTCTCTGCAAGGCAGTCTTAGAGTCAAGAAGCCTCCTTCTGTTGAGTGAGACTATAGGCTGAGAGGGGAAAGAGTATTTTGGGCCGTCTGGGATGTTTGTTTCCTAGGCAAAGGGGATGGGTATTCCTGGGAGGGGCACCATGCCTTTCAGAGAAAGTCTTTAGTGGTCAGTTTGGAAAAAGGTAAATTTATATCTGGATTTATTGTTAACTTTGAAATGGTAAACTGTGTGTTTTTCATATACAGTGTATTATTGTTCCTTTAAGAGATTTCTCCATAGTAAGCCTGAGTAAGAGATGTATGTATGTGATTGTCTGCTGATTCTCAAGAGGGGCTCAGAATACTTGAACTTGATAGGGTCTCTGTCAGTGCCCACATACGGCTCTACCTAAGTCCCACCCTTCAAAACCATGTCCAAGGGCATGCCAGCAGATCTTTGGCTTTTGAGATTCTTGTCTATAGCTTTGATTTTTACTTCAGATACTGGCAGGTTCTTTCTCCACTTCAGGCTTTTATTTAGTTTGAGTGAATACCTTAGAAGCAAAACATGTGGAATCCTAAACCACAGAGCCCATTTCCACCTGACTCATCTCTTCTTACAGTAAGACATTTGCTAAGATTGCAGTGTGCATTCAGAAGTTCTTCCCATGACATCCTGGGTCGTCTATCATGGAATTTTGGTGTGGAAGGGACCTAAAAGTTCATCATGTGGACTCTCCTCCTCTATGCTTTGAAGAACTTTCTGCAAGTACAGAGACCATTATTTAAAGCATCAAGGATGTAAGGGCTCTCAGAGGTCTTCTAATTCAGGCTGCAGGCCAATGTATGAATTCCTTGCATAGCATGCCTCTGGCAGGTGTGGTCAGGGCACTACAACTAACACTGGGCTATTCTTGAGATCTGGAACCTGGGATCTCCTATGACGTAACCCAGGGCTTCTCAAACTGTAGCCTGTATCCCCATCACCTGCAAGGCTTGTGAAACACAGATTGCTGGACCAACCTCTGTGGGTTTTGATTCAGTAGGCCTGGGATGAGGCCCTAGAATTAGCATTTCTAACAAGTTTCCAGGTGCTGCTAGTGCAGAGACCATACTTTGAGAACCAAGATATATAACCTACAGTTTTGGATGGTTCCTGAGACTTGAAAATGAGCAAAAGAACATGTAATAAGAAGACAGATGCTTACTTAGGTGTACTATATAAATTCTAATAACTTTTTCAAGTATGCTTCTCATTTGAAAAATCTTAATTTTAGATTTTATTATGCTCCTCTGAATGTATTTGTTGAGAGCAATGAAGACTTAAGACCTGAGCATTTATTAGATCTTTTTATTCATTTTTGCCAAGGAGTAAGTCTGCCAGGCATTTGGAGAAAGCTGTAGGGATTTTAGTTATGCAAAGTTTTGTTGAGGATGAAATGTCCTTATTCTCTTGAACGTTTGTTCAGAGATACATTAGTTTGAACAGGATTTTTAGTGGTTTCAAAATTCATAATTAAATTCTTACTCTGTGATCACAAATTCCCAATTTCTTCTCCTCTTCTCTTTTCCTCTCTCCTCTGGTTTTAGAGAATGATAACATTTGACAACAACAGCAAAATTTTTCATATTTGCTTCAGAAATTTTTCTACTAAACAGCAACTACTGTTTATTGTGTGACTGTGACTGAGTGCCTTTTTATGCCTAGCACTTTAATGTATGGGGTCTCCCAATACTTTTGTAAGTTAAATTTTTTTATTTCTATTTCCCAGGTGAGGAGATTGATACTAAGAAAGGTCACGTGACTTTATTCAAAGACATATGTAGTTTGATATCTTAGGTTGTAAAGACTTGCATGTTCTTCATTACAAAACACATGTTTTCCACAAATGATACCTCTGGTTTCTGAAGCATTTTGTCTTTGTTAAAATCAGAATTGCTTGAATGAAGCTTAAGATTCTGACATGTTGAGTGCCTACTGGATGCTGTATATTGTATATATGTGAGTTCATTTATTTCTCACTATACCCTGTAAATGAAGTAATGTTAACCTCCTTTTGAGAATGAGAATTCTGAAGCCTCAAGAAAGAGTAAGGGACCTACCTAAATAATTTGGGGAACAGTATTTGAACCCAAGTCTTTCTGGATCCTAAATTCACAGTGTTTCCCCGAGCCTTGAAATGGTCTTCCCTTAAATGTTTATTCAAGTTGATGACTGTTGTGCTTGGCTCACCTAACTGTGGTCAGACCTACCCCTGGGCAGAACAGGAAATCTTCTTGCTGGAGAGATTTGTGGAGTATAGGGAAGCCCTGTCCCCACCCTGCCTCCCTAGTAAACTATGCTGGGGCTGGAGAGCCTGCTATTTTTCCATTAGTGTTTCATAAGTATAAATGCAGCCTTGTTCTCCAGTCGTCTTCTGCAGATGCGTCCTCCCTTGTGAGGGCTAATACACTAAAACACCCTCCCAGATTGCATTTCATTCTCTACTGAAATAAGCTGAATGGTCTTTAGAAAAAAAAAGTTCAGGTATTTTTTGTTACAGAATATTAGAGAAACACAGAAAGGTAAAGCAAATAATATAACATTTGTGTATATACCATCCAGCTTTATCAAATCTTAGTAATTTTCTGTATTTGCGTCAGAAGTTTTTCTAATATTCTTTAAAAAAATTTTTTTTTATACACTGGAAGCCTCTTAAGTTGTTTCAAACCCATTCTTTTTCACCCCTCTGCTGAGTTAAGTACTAGCCTTTATTTGGTGTTTATAATTCCAATAGGTATTTTGGTACTATTGCTGCGTATATATGCCTTTATAGAAATATATTGTACTGTTTGATGTTTTTAAACTTTACATGAATGTTTTCATGCTTTATATTATCATTCAGCAACTTGCTTTTTCACTCAACCTTACGTATTTGGAGATTTATCTATGTTGATAAATGTCATTTTCGTTCATCGATTGTCACAACTGTTTAATGCTGTATTGTGTGAGTACACTAAAGATCATTTATCCATTCTCCTCTGACTGGCTATTTAGGTTGTTTCCATATTTTGCTATTAAAAACAATGATACAGTGAGGATTGTTGTACATTTTTCTCCTTGAGTACCTTTGAAAGGTTTCTCTAATATGCTAAAGAAAGATAAGGCAAATAAGATAACTAGAGGTGGAATTGCAGGGATAAAGGGGTGATGCATCTTTGAATTTCCTGGATAATGCTAGTTTTCCCAAAACATTGTAGCAGTGGACTCTATCACTAGCAGTATGTGAGTTCTTAAGACTATAATATCAGATACAATTTCTTTTCAGTCTGGGAAATATAAAATGGTATGTTAATGTGGTTTTAATTTTCGTTTTCCTAATTAGTGATGTTGAACATTTCTTTCATTTGTTTGGCAATGGGTAAAGGACGGTTTTAACGATTTTGAAGCATAAAAAAGAAGTATGTTATAGCTAATGTTTAATTACATTTTAAATTTACTAATGCACTCTCGTCAATATTTTGTGCTCATTATTATTTATATCCTACATATCCTCTTTATTTTCACTTTTTTTTCTTTCAGAAGTGTATTCTTTAATAGTTAAAAATTTTTTTCTTGTATTTGTATGTCTAAAACTATATTGACTCAGGAGTGATTATTTGTCTGGTTATAAAGTTAGAGATTTAAATTGATTTTTCCTCAACCATTTAAAGATATTGCTCCATTTCTAAAAATTGTTGATGAGAACTCTGCTGTTCAGAGTAATTGTTCCATTATAGATCATCTTTCTTTTCATTCTGAAAATTTATAGTCTTTTAAAATTTGTTATATTCTGTTGTTTTTCTATGATATATCCAGATATAAATTTATCTTTAATTTTCTTGCTTGGACTAAACATATTCTTTTGATCTGAAGATTCATGTCTTTCCTAAATTATGTAAAGTTCTCATTTGTTATCCCTGTAAGTATTCTTGTCCATCACGTCTTTTATTCTTTCTTCTGCAGATATCAGTTGCATGTTAGGTAGGCCTTCATTTTACTCTCCATGTCTCTTAGCTTCCTTGTTGTTGCTATTTTCTTCTTTGTCTTTGTATGGATTCTGGGTGAATTCTTTTTTTTTTTTTTTTTTTTTTGCGGTATGTGGGCCTCTCACTGTTGTGGCCTCCCCCGTTGCGGAGCACAGGTTCCGGATGCACAGGCCCAGCGGCCATGGCTCACGGGCCCAGCCGCTCCGCGGCATGTGGGATCTTCCCAGACCGGGGCACGAACCCATTTCCCCTGCCTCAGCAGGCGGACTCTCAACCACTGCGCCACCAGGGAAGCCCTGGGTGAATTCTTATAATACTTTCAGATTATTATTTTTCTTTGACTCTGTGTAGGCTAGCATTTATCACATCATATTGTTAGCTATTGTTCCTTCAAATCATCTTCCAATTCAGTGGCTTGAAACAACGATCTCGTATACTGCTTACACATCTGTGGATCAGTTGGAAATCAGCTCATCTTGGCTGGGCTCATCTGGGTTGGCTGTTTTGCATGTGTCTGTCATCTTCCTTGAACCAGGGGTGCAGAGAGGGATGCTCTTTTCATGATGATTTTAGAGGTACAAGAGGGCAAATGAAAACACTCAAAATTTCTTAAGACTCAGTCTTGCATCATTTCTGCCTCTTTGTAATGGACAAAGTAATCTTTGTTGCCTGGGCCAAAGTCAAAGGAGGTGGAGATGTATTCTGCTTTTATGGGAGGAGTTCCAAAGTCAATGACAAAAGGTATAACCACACGGAAAGATGAAGAATTGAGACCAATAATGCAGAATGCAATCACTATATTTTTAAATTTCTGTCATAGTAGAACAATAGCTTCCGAAAGTTGCTCACACCGTAATCCCTGTGGATACATTATATGGAACTTTGTAGATTTAATTAATATTACGGTCCTTAAAATAGGAAGATGATGCTGAATTATCCAAGAGGTTCAATCTAATCTCATGAACCCTTAAAAGCAGGGAACTTTCTGTGGCTTAAAACAGAGTGCTGTGACAGAAGAGGAAGGCTGAAGAGATGTAACAGAAGGGGTCAGAGAGAGTCCAGGACTGAGAATGGTTCTGCGGTGTAGGGGGACATAGACACAGAAGAGAGAGAAGCCTATAGGAGCTAAGGGTGGACCTGAGCTGCCAGATGACAAGGAAACAGGGACCTACAGTCTTAGTGCAAAGAACTAAGTTCTGTCAACAACCTGAATGAGTTTAAGGTGGATCCTTCCCTGGAGCTTCCAGAAGGGAACTCAGCCTGCTGACACCTTGCTTTTGGTCCTGTGAGACCTGGAACCAAGGAACCAGTTGAGCCACACTGTGCCCAGATTTCTGACCCAAAGAAACTGTGAGATGATAACAGTTGTTGTTTTGAAGCTGCTAAAGGTGTGGTCATTTATTATATCAGCCGTATAAAATGAATCAAATATCCATGGTTTCAATTGTACTCTTTCTTATTTGGTATCTTTTAATGTAATTTATGCTTGTCTTTGATGATTTATTCCCTCTTTTTACTAAAAGTTGTTTTTATTTTATAAATAAAAGAGCATCCAGGATAACTTTATTTTTATAGTTCTACACAAAATTAATTTTATCTAGAGTTAATTCATGTTCTATTTGTTGAGATACTGGCTTGTCTTCTTACCATTAAATTTCTTCATGTTTTTTGGCATTTTGGTTAGAAAATTTTATAGATAATTAAAAATTTTGGAAATTGTTTCAAATCAACAGAACAGTTAAAAGAACAGTAGAGGAACCCTTGTATCCCCTTAACTAAGTTTCCCTAATTGTTAACATTTTGCTGTATTTCTCCCATCCCCCCCACCATCTCTCTCTCTCTCTCTCTGTGTGTGTGTGTGGTCTTTTTTCTGACATAATGCCCATCATCCCTAAATACCCTGTGTATGCCTCCCAGAAATGAAGTCATAATCTTATGTGACCACTTTATACCCCTCCTAATGAGGAAATACACACTGATGTAAATAACACTATTATCCAGCCTCCTGACCTCGCTCAAATTTCACCATCTGTTCCATGAATGTCTCTCTTTTCTATGTGGTCCAGATGCAATCCAGGATCGTGTATTACATTGGTTGTCAGATCTCAATAGGCTCCTTCCGTCTAGCACACTTCCTCCATCTTTTCCCATCTCGTATGTTCCTCGAGAGTCTTAAAAAGTACATGCCTCAGTTCTGGAGGATGATCCTTAACAGTGTTTTCCCATGATGACCCCGAGGCTATGCATTCTTGGCAGGCTATGCATTCTATACTGTAGAAATGATTCCATGTTCTTCTCAGTGCATAAGATCAGGAGACACATCATGTAAACCCACCAAATCACTGTTGATGCTAACTTGATTGCAGGGTCAAGGTGGTGGCTGTCATGTTTATTACTTCTGTAACCACCATTTCCCCTTTTTGTCTGATTAGGGGAGATACTGCTATATTATGCCAGACCTCCACTGATCAGGCTTGACACTCCCTGATACTCCTGCTTGAGCTACTACTGTCATGCTTGCCAAATGCTGATTATCGAGTTCTCTCATTCTTTTTACATTTGCAGATCAGCATTTTTGCTGTGAGGAAAGAATTGTCCCTTTTCTGCCATTTATCTATTCATTTATTTTACTTATATGAGCAAGGATGTGTTCTTATTTTATTCAACAAGGTATAAATAATCCTATTCTCTCATGAACTTTTCTTCTTTTTCTTTTTCGCTCCAATTGTCCCAGATTGTCCTATGATAGCTCTTCAAGCTGGTTTATGTCCTTTGGACATATCCCCCTCATTCTTTCAGTACTTCCTTACTTTCTGGCATAACAGGATGTTCTAGGCTCATCTTGTTATTTTGTACTTTTCCCGACCCAGCCTGGAATCAACTATTTTTTCTGGAGGGTGGTATTTCAAGACGAGATTGGGAAGCTCTCTGTACTCACTGTTACTGGAATGTCATTGCTCTTAGGATGACTGCGTGTCATTTGCTCTTAAGAAGAGTGTCATTTCCTCTTAGGAAACAGAGCTAGGAAAAATGGACATAATAAATATATATGTATGTATACATTACAATCAAACATGCACCTATGTCTATAATTATATATGTAGAGTTATACATACACACTTTGTTTATTAAGAATTCTATGAGTTCAGAACCGAGCTGATCTCCCTGTGCTATGCGATCAGCTCGGTTCTTTGTGACTGCCTGGAGGGGTGGGATATGGAGGGTGGGAGGGAGACGCAAAAGGGAGGGGATATGGGAACATATGTATATGTATAACTGATTAAATTTGTAAAATAAAAAAAAAATAGAAAAAAAAAAAGAATTCTATGAGTTCATACTAATATTGCCAATTCTTTTTCTTCTCACTTTTTAAAATTGAAGTATAATTGATTTGCAATGTTGTACCAGTCTCTGCTGTACAGCAGAGTGACTCAGTTACACACATATATACATTCTTTTTTTATATCCTTTTTCATTATGGTTTATCCCAGGAGATTGGATATAGTTCCCTGTGCTCAACAGTAAGACCTTGTTGTTTATCCATTCTAAATGTAACAGTTTGCATCCACCAACCACACATCTTCAGTCCATCCCTCTCCCTCCAGCCCTCTTGCCAACCACAAGTCTGTTCTCTATGTCTGTGAGTCTGTTTCTGTTTCATAGCTAGGTTCATTTATGTCATATTTTAGATTCCACATATAAGTAATATCATATGGTATTTGTCTTTCTCTTTCTGACTTTCTTCACTTAGTATGATAATCTCTAGTTGCAGCCATGTTGCTGTAAATGGCATTATTTCATTCTTTTTGATGGCTGAGTAGTATTCCATTGTGTGTGTGTGTGTGTGTGTGTGTGTATACATACCACATCTTTTAATACTCCCAATTCTAATCGAAGACCTCAGGGTTGTTTTTAGTCTTCCCTCTTTCTGTATTTGTAAGTCCTCAGACAGTGAGAAATGGCTTCCATTATCTTTGATATATTTCCTTCTTTGCTCAGTGAACATATTTGCCCAGTTAACCCATTTCCCAACCACCCCACCTGGCTCTGTTGATGCACCTTCTCTGTTTTCTCCATGCACCTCACTATGGGCTCAGCACAGTGCTCACCTTCCCTCATTGCCCTGCTTCCACCAAAGCTCTGTTCCCCAAGACTGGAAGGGAAAAAGGAAGGAAAGATGAGAGGGGAACTTGGGAAGTGAGGAAGTGAAAGGAGAGGCAGCTAGAGAGAAGTAGTTCCATAGTTTTTCCTTTCTTTCTTTACTTACCCCTCTCTGCCCAGGGTTTTAAGGTGCATTTTGTGCTCGTGACTCCTGGTGACATTGGAGATGTGGGAGATCCAACCATGGTGGGTGTGTTGGTTCAGTTCCTGGTTGCTAGAATCTCTAATGATGGTCAGCAAGGATTTGTATTCTTTTAATGAAAGGATTTTTATTCTTTTAATCTCTTTTCCAAATATGAGAACCCCCTTCCAAGGCACTGGCTTCAAGTAATTAGCTTCACCTCTGTCTCCTTTATTATATAAAGCATTTTTAGTTTCCTTTCTGTATCAGAAGATGAGTTTTTGTCTATTTCTGTGACTACCAAACATGGAACACAGGACACTTATGGTTTTAGTTTACTCACTGCTTGTCTATAGAGATATATCTCTTTGACTTTCTGTATGTTTATGTATATATTTTTTTCTTATTTGGATGTTATTTCTATGTATAGAGTGAAGAGTGAGTACATCTTGACTAAAATTTGAGCATCTTATTTTCCAAAACATTTTTCCATCAGATCATATCACCCCATGTCCCCACTGCTTAAAATCTTAAAAGGCTCCCTATTATCTTAGAAAAAAAATCCAAACTGTTTACTAGGACTTAAAAAGCCCTAGATGACCTGGCATCTACTTATTTCCCCTACTTCCTTTCTTATCACTCTTTCCCTCATTCATTATAATCCAGCCTCTTTCCCCTCAAATACTCCAGGTTCACTCCCTTTGTGTGGCCTTTCAGTAACTCTTACCTTTGTCTGCATTAACTCCTGCCCCTTCCCAAGATCTTCACATGGCTGATTCCTTCTTACCGTTCAAGTCTCAGCTCAAACAGCACCTTCTCAAGGAAGCTTTTCCTATATACCAGCCAGGTCCATACTCCTGCTTCTTTTTTTTTTTTTTTATTAAGATGGTAAATTTATGTTCTGTGTATTTTAGCACAATTAAAATAAAAAAGAAACAGAGAAACTAATAAAAGAGATTATGTTCCCACCACTGAATATGAACATATTCATATGAATACATATGAATACATATGTTTTGTCATATATCTTTTAGATTTCTCTCTTTTAAAAGCGATAAAACATTGAAATACACTTAAAGTGTCCCTCTCTTTGCCTCAGACCTTCCTCATTTTCTCCCTCTTTATTTTTTTTTCTTAACATTTTTTTAAATTTTATATTGGAGTGTAGTTGATTAACAATGTTGTGTTAGTTTCAGGTGTATAGCAAAGGGATTCAGTTATACATATACATGTATCTATTCTTTTTCAAATTCTTTTCCCATTTAAGTTATTGCAAAATATTGAGCAGAATTTCCTGTGCTATACAGTAGGTCCTTGTTGGTTATCTATTTTTAATATAATAGTGTGTATATGTCAATCCCAAACTCCCAATTTATCTCTTCCCCCACCTTTCTCCTTTGGTCACTGTAAGTTTGTTTTCTAAGTCTGTGAGTCTGTTTCTCTTTTGTAAATAAGTTCATATGTATCAATTTTTTTAGATTCTGCATGTAAGTGATATCATATGATATTTGTTTTTCTCTGTCTGACTTACTTCACTTAGTTTGATAATCTCCAGGTTCATCCACATTGCTGCAAATGGCATTATTTCATTCTTTTTAATGGCTGAGTAATATTCCATTACATATATGTACCACATCTTCTTTATCCATTTATCTGTCAATGGACATTTAGGTTGCTTCCATGTCCTGACTATTGTAAACAGCACTGCAGTGAACATTGGGGTGCATGTATCTTTTCGAACCATGGTTTACTCCAGATATCTGCCCCGGAGTGGGATTGCTGGATCATATAGTAGCTCTATTTTTAGTTTTTCAAGGAACCTCCATACTGTTCTCCATAGTGGCGGTACCAATTTACATTCCCACTAACAGTGTAGGAGGGTTCCCTTTTCTCCACACCCTCTCCAGTATGTATTGTTTGTAGAATTTTTGATGATGGCCATTCTGAGTGGCCTGAGGTGATATCTTTTTGTAGTTTTGATTTGCATTTCTCTAATAATTAGTGATGTTGAGCATCTTTTCACGTGCCTCTTGGCCATCTGTATGTTTTTTTTTTGGAGAAATGTCTATTTAGGTCTTCTGCCCATTTTTTGATTGGGTTGCATACTCCTGCTTTGTATTATACCGCCCTGTTTTATTTCCTTCATAGCACGCATCGCTCTCAGAAAGACGTTTGTGTAAGTATGGATTTACTTCTTAATTTCCTCCATGTCACTGGAGGGCCGGCACTTGTGGTCTTAGGACAGTCACTGGCGTGTTGTAGACTTGTAATAAATAGCTGTTGAATGAAAGAATGAGTTGTTCCCACATTACTAAGATGGAATGAGACACATCTTGACATTTAGGGAGTTGGGAGGGTTTAAATATAAGGGGAGGTTATGGGATCTTTCAAAGCCCACCCCAATTACCTTTTTTATAGACTGAGGCCAGCTCTTGCTTGTTACATTTCACCTAAAGGCTCTTATTATTGCATGCTGTGTCATGGTTCTTTTTCAAATTTTCTGTAAAATGACTTTTAATGTCAGTGTTAAATCCTCTCTTGAGCTTAGGTCAATTTACTTATCTCTTCAAGAGATGGATCACTCAATTATAATGAGCTTCAGATTTGAGTAGTGTTCAGAATTCCTGTGAATTGTTTTCCTTAAATCTTCGTTTTAATACTTCCTTTCAGCGTGCGCGCGCGCAAGAGAGAGACAGAGAGAGAGAGAGAGAGCGAGAGCACCCAAGATTTCAGAAACTACATTTTTCACATGCTTAATTTTCATTTTTTTAGAATAGAGACCAAAGTTGGTTTCTTGATGTGATATTACTCTATTTTGAGCGGATTCATTTCATCCATCACCAGAAATGTGGCTCATCCTCTATGAAAGATCATTTGATGTATAAGCATTAAATTAAAATTTAAACTGGCTATATTGATTTTAAATTGCTACCACTTCGGAGATATGAGTTCACACAATTATGTGACCAAGTTTAAATGTTTAACAACAAACAAAACGACAAGTTCTTGAATTGTCAGAGTCGGGCTCTCCGTGAGACCTTTGGCATGTCCTCCCTGGGCTCAGGCTGTGGGGTGGAAGTGCTCTGATCCCACGGGGTTCACGTGCCCACGGCGAGTCCGTGCTTTCATTTCCACTAGATACAGCAATACGTGCCTGAAAGTGGCAGACACTTGGGCTTCTCTTTCCCTAACCCTGAAAGTGTTAAAGCAGATGTCCCTTTTTCAAGTTCTTCTAGGCATCCTGTGTGTGTTTCTTCCCTGGGGTTAATTTTGCACTTGGATCTCTCCTAGTCAATGTCTGTGAAATGTTCCTACAGCTATGTGAAATTTGTTAGCAAAATTATCAGATGGAGGCAGAATAGTATATCTGGAGGAGTGATTTGCAGTCCACCAGATATGGTTGCTAAATTCATATGACTGTCAAAACCTCACACAATAATCAAACAGTTTTACAATCATTTGAGGGAAAAAATGGAGTTTTATCTTTCATAATAATCGTTCTCCATTGTTGAACATAATGTATCATCTTTCCTCTGTCTAAGCTAAATCCTGTCTCCTGCACCTGCAGTTTAAGCCCATTTCTTGCTGTTCTAGCATCTGTAGAGAATACTGGTTTGCCTCCCTTGTCTATTACCCATTGTATTGCTTGAAGGCGATTATATTTATTCACTGGCTGTCTTCTTTTTTTATTCTGAAATACATGTAGTTTCTGTAACCTTTTTTCCTAAGCCTGGTATCACAGCTTTTTATTCTGGATGGGAGTAGCATTACAAACAGATGTCTTAAAAACATAACTGAGCACAGCATTTGAGGAAAATAATTAACAATTTAAGTGAAAAGAGATTTGTTATTTAGATATGCTAATTAAAAACAATTTAAAAGTGATGATTATTAAATAAATAGCTCTTTAAGCTTGGACAGCACATTTTTACTATGTTTTTGGAATACTTTCTTTGGGGCATTGAAAATATCTAGTTTGAAGAAATTAACAAATAATGAACATTAAAAAAATAATCTGTAGGTCTGTCCAATGATAACTGGGTTTAATTTGGGAATTTCAGGCGTGCAGACGTGTGTTGCATTCCAGGTTTATCTTAAATTGCTATTGTCATTGTCTATTTATTCCACACAATATAAGGCTAATGGTACTTCGGTTTTTTGTCCATTTCCAGATCATCCTTGGGGATCCCATGAAATGCTTAGGTAATATGTCAAAAATATGTTCTTTTATACAGTACACACTTTTTAGATAGTGATACTTTGACAGCAGCTCCTGCTAACACTATATTTTATTTATATGATCTAAAACAGTGATGCCATCGTGATCATGTAGCTTCATGAGTCCAATCCATTTGTGTTATTATTTTTATGTTCCTTTTCAATATGTGTTGGAATGCTACACTGGGGAATTGACCTAATATTTCCAGGTGATGGAATATCCTTTCCCCTTCCATTATCTGAATTACTCTTGCCACCCACTGTGAAAATGGAAAAAAACAAAACTTAGGGTGTCCCATAGTGAGCTCTTATTGAATTATTTCCAGGTGGATGTGACAGATGTTCATCAAGTCGCTCCCAGCTTCTGCTGTTAATTGAACTGTAATGGGAGTGACAGCAGGGAAGGACAAATTACGGGAGCAGAGATGCAATTTCAAGTCTGCATTCTTATGACCTCCCTGGAAACTTGGGTTGGGCTGACAATTCCAGTTTCTTTCACATGCATGGGAAGAAATGTGAGATAGTTTCAGCTACATATATCAACAAACTAATGTCCTCTGAAATTAGTAGTGTCTTACTGTTGACACCTGTTATTAATCAACTTGTTATTTCTTTAACCGTGATGTGTTAACAGGTTACTAAACTAGGAACCATCAGTCCTAACTATGAAGCACAGCTTTAGACAAGTCACTTTATCTTGATGAACTATGATTTCATCATTTTCAAAAGGAGAAAACATGACCTATTTTAAAGTGTCTGAAAGGAGGCTGTCACATGCTTGTGTATAATTTTTGTCAGGAGATAAGGATTATGCATGGGCCTATTTTAAAAGCCACTTTAACTCAAATTAAAAATTCTCCATTTACATTATTGGATTTGGTGCAGAAGATGGACTAAAGTCAGCGAAGTTTAACAAACACTGTATAGATATGCTAATAGACGGCCACTACAGCAACCAACAGAGGAAGGTGCAACCATATCCATGGAAAAAAGAATTTACAAAGTCCCTAGAGGTGATCTTGAAGGAAGGGTGAGTGGCAGTCACCAAGTAAAATGAGAAAGAAAGGGACTGATTGGAAGGTTGGGGTGGTTGTGAATGCAAACCTGCCTATGGGTGGCATCCGAGAGAGAAGACTGAGTGATCAAGTATATGCAGCCACAGGAGATTTTTAGTGTTCCTTGGAAACAGCTTTCTTACAAACTGTTTGGTAGTTTTCTTAAAAGGAGTGGTATGACCCCAAAAGAGAAGCCCAGAACTAAACGTGTCAGGAAAGAAGGGAAGGGAGAATTCCAGCACATTAGTTGAACCGTGTTGGAAATGACGACAGGGATCGACCATCAGTTCTCCCATTGTTGATCAGTGGATGAAGAGACAAGTGAGAGAAACCAAATCATGCCGGAAACTGGAACTGGAGGAGTTCAGTATGGAGCCCAGTTTAATACTGGAGTGGATTGGAGAAGATGCCTCATGCTGTATTTGAGGAGTGGAGGGCAGGACCTTGGGAGGCCAGGGAAGTAGGATGAGAGAGAACATAGAAGAGTTGGAGGTGTGAGTGGAGGGAGTACGTTATTGTTGATGGTGGACCTGGTGCCATCCCTGTTCTCCACTCCGCACTCCCGTTACCTTGGTGACGTCATCCAACCTCACACTTTTTGTAATGCTTTCCAAATGTCACTAGCTTAGGTCTCTCCCCTGAACCATAGATTCATGGATATGATTTCCTAATTGTCATTTCTATAAGCATTTCAATCTTTTTTTTTTTTTTTTCTTTTTTGCGGTATGTGGGCCTCTCACTGTTGTGGCCTCTCCCGTTGCGGAGCACAGGCTCCGGACGCGCAGGCCCAGCGGCCACGGCTCACGGGCCCAGCCGCTCCGCGGCATATGGGATCCTCCCAGACCGGGGCACGAACCCGTATCCCCTGCATCGGCAGGCGGACTCTCAACCACTGCGCCACCAGGGAGGCCCAGCATTTCAATCTTAACATCTGAAGCTGAACTCCGACATCCCTCCTGCCTCACATCTGCTCCCCTCACCTCCCAGCCTTCCGTCTCTGTTAGTCACAAGTCATTCTTTCAGTTGCTCATGTCCAAAATCTTGGAGTCATCCTTGATTCTTCTCCATTACTCACATCTAATCCACCAGCAAATCTCGTTGGTACCGCCTTCAGGATATTTCTAGAACTTGGCTAATTCTTACCACCTTTGCTCATAACTGCCTCATATCCAGTTCCCCTCTTTCTCTAGTTTTCCCTCCTGCAGCCTATTCCCAGCACAACCACTAGAGAGATCCTGCTAAAATGTAAGTCACATTGTGACATTCTTCTGTTCAAAACACTCCAGTGTATTCCCACTCCACTCATAGTAAAAGCCACATTGATTATAGTATTCTGTTGAGGTCCTGTACTCACTCTGTTGCTTTTCTAGCATCATTTCCTCTATTTCTCCTCTTTCTTACTTCATTCCAACTTCACTGGCTTCCATGGCTCAGGAGTTTAGCACTTACTGTTCCTTTTGCCTAGAACACTGTTTTCCAGATATCCCCATAACTCACCTTATCTGCTTTAAGTTTATTTTGTTTACTGCTGTATCCCTAGCACCAAGAACAATACTTGTATACAGTGGACATTCACTAAATATGTTTTGAGAGAATGAAATTATTTTGAATTAGGAGATGTGCCCAAAGGTTAATGATTTGGGTAGCATGAGAGGGATTTACCAGAGAAGTGAGATGGACCTGTTCTGACACATGTAGGAGGCAAGACTTGGCATAGAAATGTTTTGTGGGAGACAGAAGTCTAATTTTAGAACCCCATTATTTTGTGGTTCATCTCCTATAATGTTTTTTTCCACTTTTCTCTCAGCCTGTTAATCTGGTTTCTCGTTGAATTGTCTTTAGATTTTTATTCAACTCATTTATTGAGCATCTGTTTTGTGTTAGATCTTATGAGGACAGGTGCTCAAGGAATTTTATCTCATTGAAGACAACCCCACAATAAACCTGTTCATTAGGTTTTATTATTCTCATTTTGCAGGACAGGTGGAAAGGGAGGTTCAGAAAGATGAAGGGACTTGACCAGAGTCACAGAGTAAGCCAGTAACAGAATGAGGACTTCTAGTTTTGAGTCAGGTTCACTCTACTTTGCAGTCTTTGATCCATCAGCAGAATAATAAAGTGTCTCTTCTATAAAAGTCATTGCCGTTGACTTTCCCTTTTCTTCGTTCTTTTGGGGGAGAGATCTAGAAAAATAGAACCTAACTGTATTAACCATTTATTGTTGTGTAACAAATTTCTCCAAAATTTAGTAAGTTTAAAACAACTATTAATATTTGTTATCTCACACAGTCTGTGTAACTCAGGAATCTGGCCCAGGGTCTTTCATGAGGTTGCAGTCAGGACATCAGCTGGGGCTTTAGTCATCTGAAGGCTTGAAGGGGGCTGGATGAGTAGCTTCCAAGGGGACTTACACACATGCCTGGTACAGTAAGTTCTCTACATATGAACCTTCAAGCTGCGAACTATCAATGATGCGAACGTGCCCCTGTATGCCAGCTGCTGTACTGTACTATTGTACTGTAAGATTAAAAATGCTTTTTTTAATAAATTTTGTGCTTTTTTATGTATTATTTGTGTGAAAAGTGTTATAAACCTATCACAGTACAGTACTATATAACTGATTGTGTTAGTTGGGTACCTAGGCTAACTTCGTTGGACTTACAAACAAATTGGACTTATGTATGTGCTCTCAGAACAGAACTCATTTGTATGTAGGGGACTTACTGTACATTGGTGCTGATTGTTGGCAGGAGGACTCAGTTCCTTGCCACCTGGATTCTCAGTAGGGTTTCTGGAATGTCCTCATGACATGGCACTTGGTGTTCCCCAGATGAATGATCAAGAGAGAGTAAGGCAAAAGCTGCAATCTCTTTTATGGCCTAGCCGAGGAGGTTGCCCTCCTTCACATTCACAATTTCCTATTTAGTGTGGGAGGGGGACTATTCAAGGTGTGAATACCAGGAGGTGAGAATTGTAGGAGACCATTTTGGAGGCTGGCTTCCACAGTCTTACCTATGTCCCCACATGCAAAATGCATTACCCCCTATCTTGGTCCCCCAAAGTCTCATCTTACAGAATCAGCTCAATGTCCAAAATCCCATCATCTAAATTAGGTCCAGGTATTATTACTATTATTCCACAGAATTTTGCTGCTTTATGTCTCCTCCTACCTGTCAGGTCATTTTTCCTCAACTTTGCTAGACAGTGAACATTTACTAAGCATTGATTAATTGTCTCTCTGTGCTAGGCACTGTGCTAGGAATATAAAACATGAAGGCAGAATATCATGGTGGAGTTCACAGTCTAATGGATGAAAGAGATGTATAAAGGATTATTGTACAGCATACTTTGGGATCATAAATTAGGGAGTGAGTGATTCTGCCCAGATGTGCTGGAGAAGATCCCAGAGATGAGGTGCCATTTGTTCTAGCCCTTTGTGCTGCAGAAAAGTTCATAAAGCCATCAAGTAGAAAAGAGAATTTTACCCAGAAGGGACAACATGAGTAAAAACTGCTTCTTCCTCCAAAGTATGAGCAGACTACTAGGCTTAGCCCTTAGCTTCCTGCTTTTTCTGTACTGCATTCTCTCACTTTGAGAGCTGGCCTGATTTTCTACTTTCATGGACTTAACTACCAACTTTAATGAGCCTGATTTTCTAAATCATCTCTCTAACTTTGACCCCTCTCAATTCCATTTCTCCAGCTCTCCAATAGATACTGTTACTTGAATGTTACTTCATTATGTTAAACGTGTGACAAAGCAAAGCTTGTCATCACTTTCCTTAACCAACTTCTCCTTCCAACTCTATTTCTCATCTTGAGACCTCATTGTTATCTTTGACTATTTCTTTTTTTCTTCTAGTCTGCACTTTCTTTGTCTCATCTCTTGCTGCCTTTCCATTTTTCTATTTCCACAGGGGTCACTCTATATCTCCAGCAGGTCTTCACGTGTAAGTTACTGCCCTAGTCTTCTACTTGAGTCTGTCTTCTTTCATCTGCCCTATATGTTGCTGTCAGTTATATCCTAAAGTACAGTTTTAAATTGTCTTCTGTTGGAGAAACACTTGATCGCTTCACCGTTTCCTATTGAGTAAAATCAGAAGCTTTCACATTTCAGACCGTTTACCTTGTGGTCAGTCTTCTAAAGCTTTATCCCCAATACCAGTACTTGACTTCATGCCATTCGCTTGCTTGAAATTCCATGTATTGTCACATGTTTCAACCTTGTTTAATATCTACCTATCTGTCAAATTCTCCTCCTTGAAGTCATTCTAGGGACACTTAGAATGCTCAGGGTCTGTAATGGGAAATTGCTACTTCCGTAAGCTACTTTGTTTAGTTAATTAAATTTTTAGTTATTATATGTCCAGTAATTGCAATTCCTTGGTGAACATCCTAGAAGGAGGGGCCATATGCACCCCTTCTTGGTTTCACCTGAGCCCAGCACTCTCCTTTGTCTCTGCATTCTGGTATTTATTAAATATTTTATGATGGCAATATTTGCTATGAAATATCATGTTAAAGTAGGAGTAGAACCATGGGATTCTGTTCACTGTGTTGCTGAGACATAACATCACGGAGTTACGTGTGTGTCAGATTTTAACAGCGTTCAGGGGACCACCCAGATGCTTTTGTGCTAGAATTCATATAATATTAAATGAAATCAGCTGGTAGCTGGCTGGGGGAAGTGACTAACACTGGTAGAATTTGGCCTCAGTTCTCTGAATGGCCAGCCAACTGGAGCAGAGAATGTTGGGAGAAGAGGATATTACAATGTATTTGGGTTGGCTTAGGGGACTAGGAAGGGGGTCCCATGGCTGGCTGCAACTATGAAGAATGGGAAAGGAAAGCAGAAGAGGTAGACATTTTGATCTCTGTTTGATTTTAAGCTTTCATTATTGAGCCTGGGATCAGCTTCGACACAAATAAATCAAACTGAGATTACCTTCATGAAAGAGGCAAATCATTTACATTTATTTTAATTTTCATGATAAGAGGTATAAAAGTTATCCTGCAACAAGCCTTGATTATTTCTGTGGGACCATAAAACCCAAGGGTCTGCTTCCTGTCTTGCTCCAGGCATTTCCATTAAAAAGTTGATGCTAACTCTGTGTTTAGATGCTCTTTGTGGAGCACAGAGGAGGGGAGAAGTGCACCCATGCTTTGCTACTTGAAGAAGAATGGCTATGCAGGGAGACAACACTGTTTTAAAAATAGTCATTATGGGCCTCCCTGGTGGCGCAAGTGGTTGAGAGTCCGCCTGCCGATGCAGGGGATACGGGTTCGTGCCCCGGTCTGGGAGGATCCCATATGCCGCGGAGCGGCAGGGCCCGTGAGCCATGGCCGCTGAGCCTGCGCGTCCGGAGCCTGCGCGTCCGGAGCCTGTGCTCCGCAACGGGGGAGGCCACAACAGTGAGAGGCCCGCATACCGCAAAAAAAAAAAAAAAAAAACAAATAAAAATAGTCATTAACGTTTCTTTTGCAGCAGATTATTTTTCTTCCTGGGAAAAACATAGTTTCACTGACAAATTGCCAAAATCCACACAGTGCAGTAAAATGGCTTGACTGACTTGGCTTCTTCCAACAGGCACCAGATGCTTACTAAGCACTCAATATATGCTCCAAGTTGTGCCACATTTGGTGGGTACGCACAGAGTATTCTCCAGGTTTTCTTTCAAAGACCTGTAAAATGAAGGTAGTCTGAATTGCATATCCTAATTAAATTTTTTTAAGCTTGAGTAATGAGACAAAGAAGAATAAAATCTTTCCTATTTCTGCCACTTAAATACAACTAACATTCTTTGTATACTTTTTTTTCCAAAAAAATGTCATGCATAAATTTTTCCCTCATTTTAGTCAAATATAATAAATATTGAAGTTTAAAAAAACTTAACATATGCACATTTTCCATATTTTTGTACTCTTTGTAACGGCGTGATATGGCTACACAGTACTCCTTTGAGTAGATATAGCAAAGTTAATCATTTCTTTAGAGTAGACATTTAGGTTACTGTCTTCCTAATTAACATTAACCATGTTTCTAATTAATGTTAATAATAATCCCTGATATGAATACTTCTGTGCACAATTTTTTTTTTCCTCCCTGTATTTAGGATTATTTCTGGGCCAGTTGTTGCCCCATCCAAATCCCCTTTACCTGGCCAGCTACTGTGATTCTGAGCACTGATGGCTCACAGCCCTGTCCTTCTCCAGAGAACTGACCTTCACCTTTTGGAGGAATGTCTGGAGAGAGGGGTCATATAGGTGAAGGATGTGGAAACCAAGAATAATGGGGAATAGTTGAAAGAGCTGGACATATTTAGCCTAGAAAAGAGGAAAACTGAAGTTTTGTCCTGTGGAAGACAGATGAGATATCCTTTAGCTATAACTGCAAAGGGAAGAGTTAAGATCAAAACCTTTAGATAAAGAAAGGAGAACAGCTATTCTGGGTTGAGGCACATGTCCTAGTAATTGGCGCTATCCCAAAATGGAATGGGTTGCTTTGTAGGGCATTGAATTAATTCCCTGTCACTGAAAATATCGAATTACTGCTAAGAATATTTGAGAAACTTTGAGTTAGAGAAATCTCTTCTAGCATACTTTTAATTCACTGACCCTTTAATTGTTTGTGTCAGTGCTATCAATATTCTTTTACATGTTTCAGCATTGACTTCAACATCCATTTCCTCTTGTGTTTGTGAGCTAGAATATGCAAGAAAAGTTTCTCTAGAGGAAGAGGAGGAGCAGGTGTATAGAAAACCAGTGGCATGTATTGGAAACTGTCAAGGGACTATGACATCATCAGTTGAGAACTGATATCATCACTGGAAGCTGACATCAGCAGTTTAAAGCGGTGTTCTTCTCGTAAGACTATTGATCCCTGTAAATATCAGTCTACTTTTTTAAAACAATGGCAAAGGTTTGTTGGAGTGAATCATCTCCCCTTGGCTTAGTCAGCACCCACACCCTGTGACAGTGGGAAGTTCTAAAGTAGGTGGTGGATTAAAGTACACCTGTGGTCGCAGAACAAAGTGATACAGATGACCCACAGGTGACATATTATGTTACTTCTTGTCTTATTAATATACAGTTCTACCTGAATATGATTTGATCAGCTTGGATGATGAACTTTACCTCTGCTTCCCCTAAAATATTATAAATACCTGTGGAGTGGGTGTGAGTGTCACTTTTCCAGTGATGTAGCCAACAGGGCAGAAAGAGATTTCTTTTTTAGACATTTGTGAGAATGCCTGTTTTAGTCTCATTCTTGTCATTTACCTAGTTTTTCATAAGCTCACCTTGTGTTTGAATTAATGCATTTAGATTGTATCATTTTCATTTGAATGATTTTAAGAGGTTTCTCTCTCTCAGACTGTAACTTTTGTTCCCACAGACGTCTCTTCCGGACCTTCAGATTTCTAAGCAGTATTCCTCCTCCCCTAACTGACAAGAGGTCATGTCTGTGTTGCTGTTAATATCTGATGCTCTGATATAGAAAATATAGCAGAAGTGTCGGAAGTTATATTTTGAGTTTTAATAAAATATACTGTACTAAAACATATTATATTAAAGTATATTAAAGGTCCAGGTCCTTTGAAGGCTTCCTGAAATTCATTCTTAACTCTGGAAAAGTGAGTCATTATTTCTAGAAATTATAAGGCATCTGACAGTTCAACAAGACTGCTAGTCCAAGAGATATGAATCATTTTATTTTAAGAACTTTACCTATTCTTTAATTAATGTTTACTTTTTTTATTAAAATATGTACTTGGCATTTTGTTTTCCATGTACTATTACACTCAGAAAAGTTTCCCTCCTTGGGGCCATAGAGATCCTCCACCATTGTACCTCATTCCAACTGTGGAATTGGCAACAGTCTGGAAAGTGTGTGTTAGAAAAGGTGTAATGTTGATAGGGTGAAGAGTAAACATTAGATATCTAAGAAAGTCAGGAAGAATAGAATTTTGCATTGGTTGGGGGGAAGCATAATTAGAATAATTTTTTTGTCTGTGTTTGAGGTTACTGGCTTTCTGAGCCCAATTTTTTTTGTTCATTATAATTTTATTAGAATAGAATGCATCCTGTTGTACCTGTTCACTTCATGCATCCCTTCATTTATTTGACATTTGCTGTATACCTACTGGGTCTAGATATTGGGCTACAAGCTAGGAATACAAAATGAAGAAAATATGACCCCTGACCTCGAGGAAAAAACTTTTGGTTGGACACTGCAGAAGCCACAGGAGTATTGTTGAGGCTTTTGAAAATGCGTCTTTGGGCTTCCCTGGTGGCGCAGTGGTTGGGAGTCTACCTGCTGATTCGGGGGACGCAGGTTCGAGCCCTGGTCTGGGAGGATCCCACGTGCCGTGGGGCGGCTGGGCCCGTGGGCCGCGGCTGCTGGGCCTGCGAGTCTGGAGCCTGTGCTCTGCAGCGGGAGGGACTGCGATGGTGGGAGGCCCGCGCACCGGGAGGCCCGCGCACCGCGGTGCGGAGTGGCCCCCGCTTGCCACAGCTGGAGAGGGCCCTCGCGCAGACGCGAGGACCCAACACAGCGAAGAAAATGAATTGATTAATTGATAAACTCCTACCCCCAACATCAAAAAGGAAAAGAAAAAAAATGTTAATAATATGTACAGCGTTCTGGAAATGACCTTCTTTGCAATGAAAAATTAAAAAAAAAAAAAAAGAAAATGCATGTCTTTAACAACCTAGTACTCCAAGTAAATACTTGAATTCATGCCAAAAATAAAAGTGTGGACAAGTGATGTTATTAACACTGATCTCAGCCATCCTCTTGGTTGTCCCTAATGAACCACTGCTAACATTCACTGGATGCTTTGGTGGTCACTGCTGGCTCATTTGCCTTCTCCTGAAGCCCATGGGTCCCCATGCAGTGTGGAACCACTTCAGGCTCAATTGACCAAGGACAAAATGCAAAGAGATGGTTTTTCATTCCGACATTTTACCAATGGATCTTTTTGCTTCTCCATACCCACAGTTTTCTGCCCTCATAACTGAGAGTGAACAGTTTAAACATACCTTCTAGAGTGGATGGTTTCAAAAAATATATAGTAAATAGTTTTAATGAACTGCGGGTAACAGAAATATCATTTCACAGAAGAGATACATCCTACTGCTGTTTAATTAAAGTCTTTCTGCTGATGGAAAGTTCTCTCTCTGGTGTTTTCTTTAATGCATTCATGATGCCTCTGTCTGGGCTCCCTTGCTACAGATATCTTTCATTATAATCCACTTATCTAAGTTTGTAATTAAATTTCTAAATGTAAAATTTCCAGTGGCAAATTGCCAGGGTATCCAGTGAACTTTTCTTTTTTCTCTGAGAGAAATCACTCTTTGAAAATTTTGGTTTTGCCTTTTGATCATTTTACTATTTTAAAAGTGTGTGTGTGTGTGTGTGTGTGTGTGTGTGTGTGTATGTGTACGTACACACACATTAATAGTGTGATATAGTTCGTTAAGTACTTTTTTTTTTTTTTTTTTTGCGGTATGCGGGCCTCTCACTGTTGTGGCCTCTCCCGTTGCGGAGCACAGGCTCCGGACGCGCAGGCTCAGCGGCCATGGCTCACGGGTCCAGCCACTCCGCGGCATGTGGGATCTTCCCGGACCGGGGCACGAACCCACATCCCCTGCATCGGCAGGCAGGCTCTCAACCACTGCACCACCAGGGAAGCCCTTGTGAAGTACTTTTTACTTAGTATCATCAATTTCTGCCTGTTTCTGTGAAATTGGGGGTAGATAATACTGGTCAAATGTATGTACTGCATTTTTTTAATGTATGATAGTGGTAAATGAAATATATTTCAAAACAAGTGCCTTCAGGCTTTGTTGATCTGTTTGAAATGTCTAGAAACAGTAGAAAACCTTTGGAGATGCTGGTAGAAAGAATATAGTCTGTTTTCCATTGGTCAAGCATGTTCTTGCAACTTTCCTTTTAGTTTATGCCGTAAACGAAGAATCTAAAAACACCATTTGCTTTTCAACTTCGTTTGGAATGTTCTCTTTCAGCTATCACTCCATTCTTTTGAGAAGAATGAGATGAGACAGGATGAAAAATAAATTCTGTCAAATCTCCTGAATGTGATGAGCAAGTTGTTAATGGTCAATGCCCAACCATAATAAATGAACACTTATAAAAGATAATAGAAGAAACTGCTAGAAAATTTTATAAGCTTATAAACATGTTATTATTTTTATGTCAACTGTGGATACATATTTCAAAAAGTTCCTTTGCAACAGTAGATGCATAATTAATCAAGATAACACAAAGCTATATTTATAGTTTAACTGGATAACTCTCCTGACATTAAATATTTAGGATCTTATACTGCAGGAAATATTAATGAGTAATTAAGTATTTTTTTTATTTCAAAGGTCAATAGCATTTGAGAAGAGAATTATATCTTGTTCACACGTTCAAATTCTCCTGAATTCTTGTAAAACTCTTTAGAGTAACTGTTAAATATAAGCCCACATGAAATTACTCTCTGTCTGCACTCATACATATAAAACATATACACACACACACACACACACACACACACTTGTTTATCTGCTTGTAAAATTTGGTAAAAAGAGGTTATCAAATTCTTCCCTGCATCTTCAAGAAGGCTGGACTACTATAGGCTAATACCATTAGATGCCTGTTTTATTTCCTAAACTATGTACAGAAGTGATTGTACTAATTTTATTACTCTTCTAGAATGTAATGCTTTCAAATTGAATGCATTTTCTTTTTATTAACCTAAGCTTCTCCAAACAGGAGATGTCATAGATTTTATTTTTTCTTTAGTGACTCCCTTATGATTTTTTTCATATTATTTCTATCAATCTATTAACTTTTATTTTTTCCTACTCTAAAAAAAAAAGCCCTTCACTTGAGAATTTAAAAAGTTTAGACAGTATAGAACTTTTTCTATTCTTGATAACTTTTGGGGGTGGTACAGTGGAATGTCTGTAATTTGTCTGTAAAGTGGAAAGAATTTTTCAGCTATTTACCATTGCCCACATGAGTTTTAGGGTTTCACAAATTACCCAAATTAACTTTACTGAGCACAGGGAAGATAATTCAGAAATTCAAACCAATGTGGAAATATGGGCTTTTCTATCCATCTGTCTCCCATTGCATGGAAAAGGCTCTTCATCAGGATTGTGGTCCGAGATCAAGAAAATTTAACTAGGAAAAAATTTACACGTGTAGACTCCATAATCTATTCACTTGTTTAGCAAATATTTATTGAACATTTACTGTTTTTCCAGGCAATATACTAGGTACTGGGTGTATAACACTGAACAAGATAAACTATTTAGATGATACTAGAGGAGAGGAAAGTAAACAAATAAACCGACATACACTAGAATGTGAAGTATTGATCTTTTCTAAGTGTTACAAAGAAACAAACAACAAAAAAACCTCAAGGGGACAGAGTGATTGCAACTGTGCTGAACAGATTGGTTTGGGAAGGCCTTTGAGGTTAATGAACTGAGAATGCAAGTTGTATGGTGGATACCTAATGAACAGTAGTACAAGGGCCTTGAGAAGGTATATCCTTGAGGAACAAGAAAGGGGCCAATGTGTCTGGGTTATGGGCTACAGGAATGAATAGAGAATGGTCAGAAGGAGAGGAAGCAAAAGTCCAACCAGCAGAATCTTTAAATTTTATGCTATGATGGAAACCATGAGAGCATTTTAAGGAGGGAAGTATATTTTTCTTTCCTAAAGATTATCCTGGATTTTCTTTGGAGCACACATAGAAGCAACCAAAAGTGAAGACAGGAAAACCAGGTAGGAGACAGGTACAGTAGCCCAGGTGAGAAATGATGGCAGCTTGGCACTAAGGAAGAGGATGGGAAGTGGTTTGATGCTGGATAGATTAAGAAGGTGTTGCCAACTAGTTTGGCTGATGGATTGGTTTTCAAATGTGAGAAAAAGAAAGGATTTTAGGAGGACTCCTGGGCTTCTGGTCTAGGGCAGTGTGATGCCTTAATGGAGATGGGGACACTGAGGGGAGAATGGGCTGTGGACGACATAGGAGAATCATGAGCTCCATTATGTGTGTTCTGTGTGAGTTGCTCTCAGACATCCAAGTGGTGATATTCACTGGTAAGTTGAGTGTGTGAGTTCAGGAAAGAAGTCAGGACTGGAGGTATGGGAGTGGATGTGGAGAAATGGGAATCATTAAGCACAGTATTTAAAGCTGGGGGGACTAAATGAGATCCCTTGAGGAATGATCAAAGTTAGAGAAGAAAAGGAGTTTGAGGACAAAGTTAGAGGTATGTCCATTTAGAGGTCAAAATGGGAGGAAATACTAGAAAAGGAGGCTGAGAAGAAGGGGCCACTGGGAAGTAAAAAAATGAGATTTGGTTTGCTCTGTCCCAAGTGAAAAAAGTCATTAAGGAGGGAGTCGTGGAAGATTTGAGCAACAACCAGGGATTCAATCATGAGGACATGATTCCATGAGGTATCAAGATGCTTTTCCGTCAGGTGATAATGAGTTGGTTCTAAAATTACAAGAACATGTCCTAATACCCTCTGAACCAGGGAGGGCTTGGCAACTGCATAGAAGGTAGCTCCAGAAATATGTTCTTATTTTAGACTATGTCTCTATGGGTGGATTTGTTATTGGAAAATCTGAGGCAGCTTGCCACAGTAATGATTATCTTTCTCTCTTACAAATAGTTCGTCATAGCTGAAGTGCCCCTTTCTTCACTGTGATGGCACTTATGAAACATGACAATAGATGTGGCTACTTTTCTTTGAATAATGCACGTATTACCTAAAGAAGCCAACTTGGGGAATAAACCAACCTCACCTGCTTAGAAACAGGGACATCTTCATTCAGGTTTCCAGAGAGGTTCATTGTGTTGCTTGAACCATGTGAGAAGTTGTGTTTCAATCTGTAGAAGTCATAGAGACAGGCATACTCACACAAATAGGTATGTCTGTAAATAGACACTCTGCATCCAGGGACGTGGGTACCATAGGCGTTGGAGTTGCTTTCAGCTCGTGTAACAGAAAACACACAAAAAAGTGCCTTAAAACAAAAGAGTTTATTTTTCTCACACGTCAGAAAGTCCAGAAGTTGACGATCTAGGACAGTTGCTGCAGCTCCATGATGGCGTCTGAGTCTCAGATTTCATCTGCCTCCCACTCCATCATTCTTAGTGGGTGGCATTCACCCCATGGCCTTCAGATGGCTCTGCCACCTCCAGGCATTAATATCTGTGCTCCAGGCAGGGATCATGGGAAAAAGGGCCAAAGGCAAAGAACCATACTTTCATACTTTTGGGGGTTTTTATATTTTTATTGGAGAACAATTCCATCCTCTTCTTGACACTTGTATCTGCAAATCATTGGCCAGAACTGTGTCATGCGGCCACTGTGCTACAAGGAAATTTGCAAATATGATTTTTTCCTTAAAATAGCCAGTGGACATTCTTTAAAAAATTGGATTTCTAGGTCCACATGCAAGCACTGCAGCAAAAGGTCCCAGGTCCCAGGTCCCAGCCTGTCTGACCAAGACTGAGTATCTTGAGGGAATCTTCACACGGTGGTGCCATGACCGAGATGAACCTCTGCAGGAAACATGAATGTTGACTGTGTGATGCACCACAAGTTACTGCACTCTGTGAGAGCCCAGTTTGTTTGCTTTGTGCCCCTGGAGTGGAATCCAAGTGGAAAGATCGGCATGAGGGTTGAGGTCTATAGATGCTCCCATACTGTGTGGCTGACAGGGTCTGGGTGCTCCGGATGGGTGTCAGGCCTGAGCCTGTGAGGTGGGAGAGCGAAGTTCAGGACACTGGACCACCAGAGACCTCCCGGCCCCAGGAAATATCAATCAGCAAGATCTCTCCCAGAGACCTCCGTCTCAATGCTAAGACCCAGCCCCACTCAGTGACCAGCAAGCTACAATGCTGGACACCCCATGCCAAACAACTATCAAGACAGGAACATAACCCCACCCATTAGCAGAGAGGCTGCCTAAAATCATAATAAGTTGAAAAACACCACAAAACACAACTGGACACAGTCCTGCCCACCAGAAAGACAAGATCCAGCCTCATCCACCAGAACACAGGCACCAGTCCCCTCCATGAGGAAGCCTACACAAGCCACTGAACCAACCTTACTCACTGGGGGCAGACACCAAAACCAGCAGGCACTACGAACCTGCAGCCTGTGAAAAGGAGACCCCAAACACAGTAAGTTAAGCAAAATGAGAAGACAGAGAAATATGCAGCAGATGAAGGAGCAAGGTAAAAACCCACCAGACCAAACAAATGAAGAGAAATAGGCAGTCTACCTGAAAAAGAATTCAGAATAATGATAATAAAGATGATCCAAAATCTTGGAAATAGAATGGAGAAAATACAAGAAATGTTTAGCAAGGACCTAGAAGAGCTAAAGAGCAAACAAACAATGATGAACAACACAATAAATGGAATGAAAAATTCTCTAGAAGGAATCAATAGCAGAATAACTGAGGCAGAAGAATGGATAAGTGACCTGGAAGATAAAATAGTGGAAATAACTACTGCAGAGCAGAAAAAAGAAAAAAGAATGAAAAGAATTGAGGACAGTCTCAGAGACCTCTGGGGCAATATTAAATGCACCAACATTTGAATTATTGGAGTCCCAAAGAAGAAGAGAAAAAGAAAGGGTCTGAGAAAATATTTGAAGAGATTATAGTTGAAAACTTCCCTAACATGGGAAAGGAAATAGTCAGTCGAGTCCAGGAAACACAGAGTCCCATACAGGATAAATCCAAGGAGAAACACGCCAAGACACATATTAATCAAACTATCAGAAATTAAATACAAAGAAAAAATATTAAAAGCAGCAAGGGAAAAACAACAAATAACATACAAGGGAATCCCCATAAGGTTAACAGCTGATCTTTCAGCAGAAACTCTACAAGCCAGAAGGGAGTGGCAGGACATATTTAAAGTGATGAAAGGGAAAAACCTACAACCAAGATTCCTCTACCCAGCAAGGATCTCATTCAGATTCAATGGAGAAATTAAAACCTTTACAGACAAGCAAAAGTTAAGAGAATTCAGCACCACCAAACCAGCTTTACAACAAATGCTAAAGGAACTTCTCTAGGCAGGAAACACAAGAGAAGGAAAAGACCTACAAAAACAAACCCAAAACAATTAAGAAAATGGTAATAGGAACATACATATCAATAATTACCTTAATGTAAATGGATTAAATGCTCCAACCAAAAGACATAGACTGGCTGAATGGATACATAAACAAGACTAGTATATATGCTGCCTACAAGAGATCCACTTCAGACCTAGGGACACATACAGACTGAAAGTGAGAGGATGGGAAAAGATATTCCATGCAAATGGAAATCAAAAGAAAGCTGGAGGGGCTTCCCTGGTGGCACAGTGGTGGGGAATCTGCCTGCCAATGCAGGGCACATGGGTTCGAGCCCTGGTCTGGGAAGATCCCACATGCCACGGAGCAACTAAGCCTGTGCACCACAACTACTGAGCTTGTGCTCTGGAGCCCACGAGCCACAACTGCTGAGCCCTCGTGCCACAACTACTGAGGTCGGCACACCTAGAGCCTGTGCTCCACAACAAGAGAAGCCACCGCAATGAGAAGCCCATGCACTGCAATGAAGTGTAGCCCCCGCTTGCTGCAACTAGAGAAAGCCCGCACACAGCAAGAAAGACTCAACATAGCCAAAAATAAATGAAAATTAAAAAAATGAATCTATTAAAAAAAAAACTGGAGTAGCAATTCTCATATCAGACAAAATAGACTTTAAAATAAAGACTATTACAAGAGACAAAGAAGGATACTACGTAATGATCAAGGGAAGTTTTACCCACAGCAATCAGAGAAGAAAAAGAAATAAAAGAAATCCAAATCGGAAAAGAAGAGGTAAAACTGTCACTGTGTGCATATGACATGATCCTATACATAGAGAATCCTAAAGACTCTACCCGGAAGAGCTAAGAGCTCTACTCTACTAGAACTAATCAATGAATTTGGTAAAGTAGCAGGATACAAAATTAATGCACAGAAATCTCTTACATTCCTATACATTAATGATGAAAAATCTGAAAGAGAAACTAAGGAACCAGTCCCATTTACCACTGCAACAAAAAGAATAAAATACCCAGGAATAAACCTACCTAAGGAGACAAAAGACCTGTCTGTATGCAGAAAACTATAAGACACTGATGAAAGAAATTAAAGGTGGAGAGATATACCATGTCCTTGGATTGGAAGAATCAACATTGTGAAAATGACTACACTACCCAAAGCAATCTACAGATTCAATGCAATCCCTATCAAACTACCAATGGCATTTTCAACAGAACTAGAACAAAAAATTTCACAATTTGTATGGAAACACAAAAGACCCTGAGTAGCCAAAGCAAACTTAAGAAAGAGAAACAGGGCTGGAGGAATCAGGTTCCCTGACCTCAGACTATACTACCAAGCTACAGTAATCCAGACAGTATAGTACTGGTACAAAAACAGAAATATAGATCAATGGAACAGGATAGAAAGCCCAGAGATAAACCGACACACATATGGTCACCTTATCTTTAATAAAGGAGGCAAGAATATATAATGGAAAAAAGACAGCCTCTTCAGTGAGTGGTGCTGGGAAAAATGGACAGCTGCATGTAAAAGAATGAAATTAGAACACTCCCTAACACCATACACAAAAATAAACTCAAAATGGATTAAAGAGCTAAATGTAAGGCCAGACACTATAAAAGTCTTAGGGGAAAACACAGGCAGAACACTCTATGACATAAATCACAGCAAGATCCTTTTAGACCCACCTCCTAGAGAAATGGAAATAAAGACAAAAATAAACAGTTGGGACCTAATGAAACTTAAAAGATTTTGCACAGCAAAGGAAACCATAAACAAGATGAAAAACAACCCTGAGAATGGGAGAAAATATTTGCAAATGAAGCAACTGACAAAGGATTAATCTCCAAAATATACAAGCAGCCCATGCAGCTCAATATCAAAAAAACAACCCAATCAAAAAATGGGCAGAAGACCTATATAGACATTTCTCCAAAGAAGATATACAGATTGCCAACAAACACATGAAAGGATGCTCAACATCACTAATCATTAGAGAAGTGCAAATCAAAACTACAATGAGGTATCACCTCACACTGGTCAGAACGACCATCATCAAAAAATCTACAAACAGTAAATGCTGGAGAGGGTGTGGAGAAAAGGGAACCCTCTTGCACTGTTGGTGGGAATGTAAATTGATACAGCCACTATGGAGAACAATATGGAGGTTCCTTAAAAACTAAAAATAGAACTACCATACAACCCAGCAATCCCACTACTGAGCATATACCCTGAACAAACCATAATTCAAAAAGAGTCAGGTACCACAATATTCATTGCATCTCTATTTACAATAACCTGGACATGGAAGCAACCTAAGTGCCCATCAACAGATGAATGGATAAATAAGATGTGGCACATATATACAATGGAATATTACTCAGCCATAAAAAGAGATGAAATTGAGTTATTTGTAGTGAGGTGGATGGACCTAGAGTCTGTCATACAGAGTGAAGTAAGTCAGAAAGAGAAAAACAAATACCATATGCTAACACATATATATGGAATCTAAAGAAAAAAAACAAAAGATGAACCTAGGGGCAGGACAGGAATAAAGACAGAGACCTAGAGAGTGGAGTTGAGGACACGGGGAGAGGGGAAGGGTAAGCTGGGATGAAGTGAGAGAGTGGCATGGACATATATACACTACTAAATGTAAAATAGATAGGTAGTGGGAAGCAGCCACATAGCACAGGGAGATCAGCTCGGTGCTTTGTGACCACCTAGAGGGGTGAGATAGGGAGGGTGGGAGGGAGGCTCAAGAGGGAGGGGATATGGGGATATGTGTATGCATATAGCTGATTCACTTTGTTATACAGCAGAAACTAACAACATTGTAAAGCAAATATACTCCAGTAATGACGTTAAAAAAATTGTAGTTCTAGAAGACAGAATATAGTGATGTCTGCCACAGCTGCCAAGTTGGTTTAGAAGGCTTGGAAAACTGGTTTCAAGCCCTCTTTCTGTCAGTATGTCTTGTGGCAAAAGTTTGTTCAGAGATAGGTAAAATATTTGTGTGGACTTCTTGCAAAATTTTCTGTGGCTTTGTTATGTGAAACAAACGTATGGCAATTATTAATACCGTAAACCCAAACTCATTGTATATTTTATGGTACGCTTGCAGGCCTCCCATGCCTGTATTTGATGTAATTTAGGATTCCGCAGTGAGGTACATGGAAGAAGAGGCTGGCAGTTAAAAGGTTTGAGGAAGTTACTAAACATCTTGTCATTGCAAGGCCAGAGGTTACCCTGTCATAACATAGGGATGATAATACCTGCTTTCTCCTTCACAGGGTCAGTGTGAATCCTTAATGGGGCTCTTGCTACAGAGTGCTTTTAGCTCTTCAAAAATATGGCACGAAGTCGTAAGATTGGGAGGTTGAAAAAAATCATCCCTCAGTCCTTTGGCGCAGGGCCAAAGGGCCAACTTCTCTGAAATATTGCTAGAGTCAGGGTTTTTCTGAATTGTGAATGAATCCCGACAATAGGAACAGTAAAACTTCAGTGAGTACTCTCTCTCTCTGGCAGGCACTCACCTCAGAACTTTCCCTCCATTATTTGATTGCATCCTTACCCCCTAAGGGCTATGGGATGATGGCCCTCCTCATTTTGTAGGTGGGACCCTGAGGCTCCCAGGCTGGGGGATCAGCCAGGGTCACCATGTGTGATGCTGTAAGCAGATCAGGGCTGTGGGCTCAGGCCGTTTTTAATCCAGCTTTGATGTTTTCTAGCTGAGGTGACCTTGGGATAATTATTTAACAGCCTCAGTGACCAGTTTCTTCTACATCTGAAAAATAAGAATAATTGCTCATAGTATTATGTGAGGATTCGGTGAAATGAGATGTAAATTGCCTTGCACAAGCTGCTGAGAGACCCTACACAGGGTTAGAAAGGATCTACATTTTCAGGGCTATGCAAAATTACTTGCGTTGGTATTGGGGCACATTATAAGTCTCTCTCCTTTCAGAGGAGGGTCACTGAGATCGATTGTGAACAACTTACTACCTTTGTGACCTTGGGCTTGTCACTTACCCCTCCATGCCTCAGTTTCCTCATCTTTAAAGTGGGGGATAATGTGAATAACTAATTCATAAGGCTGTGGTGAGAGTTCAGTGAAGTGCTCAGGTCAGTATTTTGTATATTGACAGATTATGAGGGATGGAATGCAGTGCACTGTATTGCAATCAGAAATTAGGCAAATCGCTGAGAAAAAGCAAATGCTTCTGTGATTTCTCCATCAGTATTAGTTAACTTGAATTAGGCAACTGGTTGGAGTCCCCATCCTGGTCAGTTGAGTCGGTCCTAACAGTGGGCGTCCTCCTCTCCAGCCTCCGTTACTCGGCCATCTTTATTGAACCATTGTCTCTGCACAGTTGCCATGAGATGGCGCTATCGGGATATGCACGTTCAAGTTTGCTTTTCTCCTCCTCATTGCTGTTCCTTCAGGCTGCAAGCAAATTGGAACAGTTTTTATTTTCTTTTTACGTTTTGTACCTTTTTAGATATTCAAGGACTTCAGAAATAAGATTACATTTAAGGGAAATTGAAATGCATATGAAGTATAAGGCACATTTTTCATAGTTTCAATGGCCTTTAAATGATTAGAAAACTGAGGCTAAAAGGAGAAACTGTTTTTTTATTTCTCTTAATATTCATCAGTTTAGAGCTAACCTTGCAAATACATTTTGGATGCTAAGATATAGAGTAAATAAGTTGATTTGGACACTCAACGATCTTCCTGAGATAAATTATTCATGCCATCGTGGGTAGCACATGCTTCCTGCATAATATATTTTTTCATCATAGTCACAGCATTTTTCCATTTGTGTTTTACTAACAGAGGAGTGGCAGCTCTAATTGTTTCTTGTTTCCTCTTATTTTGTTTATCGTGAACTCTTGTGTGGTTTATTCAAGTAATAGTTACAAGAATGACTCCCGATGTCTTCTGAGGAATAATTTAGTGAGTTTCAGGTCTTTAGAGGGAAGCAAGGCAGCATACTTTAGTGGAGTAAGACATACCTGTGTTCAAATTCCATCCTGTACATTCCATCAACTCAACAGAGATTCTCCATTTACTAGTGGATGTAAAGCTTGCAGCATGGCGAATGGTGGAAGCTTCATCAAATCTAGTTTCCCATCTTCTGTCCTCATGCTTCTTGGGAAAAGAGAGGTAATGAGGTATAGGATTATAGGTAATACAGATACTAAAAATGTGTGGGTGTTTTTAGGAGTAAGATTGCTGTGGCATCTTGAACTCAGATGTTTTGGTGCATTCTCTAAGAGCTCTATTTCAGATTTTTTTTGGTCAGGATTAGTCTTAGGTTTCTACTGTCACTCTCCTTGTTTTTTTAAAAAATTTTATTGCCGTATAGTTGATTTATAATGTGTTAATTTCTGTACAGCTAAGTGAGTCAGTTATACATATATATATTATTTTGCATATTCTTTTCCATTATGGTTTATCACAGGATATTGAGTAGAGTTCCCTGTGCTATACAGTGGGACCTTGTTGTTTATCCATTCTATACATAATAGCTTGCATCTGCTACTCCCAAACTCCCAATCTTTCCCTCCCCCACCCGCCTCCCCCTTGGCAACCAGAAGTCTGTTCTCTATGTCTGTACTGTCCCTATCCTTGTTAATTAGTGATATCCAGGAGATAATGGTGACCGCAGGTGTCCAGTAGGCACCCCAGGCCACTCTGCTCAGGGATCTTCCACTGGCTTTGGTGAACACAAAAGGACCCTTAAAGCCAGTGGGTCCCTTTGCAGAGTCAATACAGGGCTCTGTACCAGGAAGGGAGCCTAAAAGAAGACCAGGGCTCACAGCAACGTGTGTTCAGGTCTTGCAATTAAAACCCAAAATTGATGCAAAATTCAAAATATTTATGTATAAATTATTGGCTAATCAATCCAGCTCACATACAGTCTCACTGGAACTCCTTTTAAATCTCTTTTTGGGTTCCCACCTATGGCCATTTAGAGTCTAACAAACATGCTTCTGGTCCTCCATATCTTTGGCTTACATTGTAATGACATGAATACGCTTTTGGATACGCTGAAACTATGTCTGCCACTAATGAGAATGAACAGAGTCTTCTTCCGTATGCTGGTCATTTCCCATCACAAAGAAAGTGGCCTCAGTAGATAGCTGGTCCTGCTGGTTACCTAATTTGTTAATAGTAATAATAATAGCTTTAGGTAAACTACCCCAAAACTCAAATCATCGTTTTTATCAAAAGTTCTCTAACATTCCAATGACTTAATCCATCATTATACAGAAGGCCAGTTCCCTTGCTTTCCCAGGGGTATATTTTTCAACTCACTTGATTTGTAGGATTCACTAGGAAGTTATCTTGTTTTATGGGGGCAGTATTTTGATGTTTTTCAGGTGCCTTAGTGGAATTCATGGCAATGGTGCCTTCTAAAAAATGTCCGTACTAAAGTTTTGTAGCAAATCTGTTTTATGAAGAATTAATCACCTATTCACGTGTGTGTGTGTGTGTAGACTTTAAAATATCATGATACAGTTCCCAAACCATTCACTGTTGTGTTGCTTGTTAAGCATGTGGATTTGCCATTAGCAAAGTGAAATATCCATCGTCTAGGGTCTGTGTTTGTGTGTGTGTATACACAAAGATGTCTCATGTAAGGGGGTACAGTTTGCATCTAGTCCAGAGGTTTATGAATCGGGTCCAGTAGTGCCCCAAAGGTTCCATGGAATAGTCTAACAGGCCACTCTTAAGGACAAACAGTCAAACAGGGGAGCTCTGTTTAATTTCATCTGGAGCATTCCACTCTTTTTGATATTGGCATGCAATGCAGAAATTTGAAGAAAAGCATTTGGTTGCTTATCCAAATATTATCTTCATCTCTGGACCAAGGCAGGACATCAGAGAGCTGTGTACTTGAACTCTATTGGTTGATTCCTCGTAGAATCATTTTCACTGATTTGTACTTTGCCACTGTACCCTTGGAGTGTTCTAGAAGAGCCCAAGATCCCACTGACCACACACTGCTGCTGTCTGTTTTATAGATGAGGTGATGTGTTGAGTGCATTGCTCAGCACAGCATCTGTGTTGATGAGAACTCTTCGGGTAAAATTCCACCAGTGCTTGGAAGCAGGGGAATGGCTTCTCCTAAAACAATAATAAAAAAAAGAATATATACTTTACTCCTACACATATGAGGGCTATAGTAGCCACTTTTTTTTTGGTCCCTAGGAAGTTCACAGTCAGACTTGCTACCCACTTTTAGCAATTCTTTGGTAAATATTTAGGGGGAAAGGTTTCTACCCTTGACATCCTTTCTTACTGTTCCATCCTTTTATTGCCCTACACTTATCTGTCTTAATGTAATTTTCTAATACATGTATTGTGGCAGGTTACCCCAGATCTCTTTAATTCCATGTAGAACTTTCCTATTCTCTTTTGGGCAACTACCTGGATGTCCTGTAGGCACATCAAACTTAATATTCCCTAAAGAAAATTCTCTTTATCTTCCTTTTTAAACCTTCCCCTCTTCCCATTTCTCATTTTTGGTAGAGGGGTCCCATTGGTCTGGAATCTGTCTTTTCTATTCTCTCTCTCTCATGCATCCCACTCAGTTGTTAACCAAATCCTTTAAACCCAGCCTCTGCACTACCTTTCAAACTTCTCCTGATTCTCTCATTCATCAGTACTTGCATGGACTATTTCTCTAGTTTCATAACTGGCCTCAGTTTCTCTGTCATCTTGTTATGAACATTATGTTCACTGATGTTAGTTATTTAAAAGTCATTTGCTCTCCTGTGATTCTTATTGTTATTATTTACAGAATGAAGCCTAAATCTCTCACATGACATTCCAGGCTTTTTATAATTTGCTTCCCAACCTACGTTCTCAGTCTCATCTCTGTCCATTCCTCCCTCCCCCATGTGTCCTTCACTGTAGCCACTTGCCTGCTCTGCGGTCCCCAAACACAAAATGCATTTCAGCACCTAGTTCTCTTGCCCTGAAATGCCCTTCCTGGCACCTTCAAGCCCTTTCCCCCTGGCTCCTCTCAAATATTACCTTGTGGAGATTTCCCTCTTGTTTTTTTCCTCACCACAGAAGAACTGATTGCCTTTTCCTCATTCTTTCTCTGTCACTCTCTTAATACCATCGTTAGAATGTTCATTGCCCTATTTGGACTTTGCTGTATGTACAGATCTTCCTCCAAAAATCGTGAGCTCCTCAAGGAGTTTGGCTGAGTAGAAGGAGGGAATGAACCAGGTATCTGCCAAGCCTGCTCTTAAAAGCAAAAGTAAACTGATCGGGGGACTGTAGAACCCCTAGAATTGATAACACCTTTCATGGGTAAGGATTGAAAGCGTGGGCTAATTCACGTCTGACCTTAAAATGTTAATATTTTGTAAACTTTCTTTATGGTCATGGTACATTTGTAATGCCATTATGCTAAAGGTTCTAGCAGTCCAAGTGAGTTTTTGTAATTCCTTTACAGAAGAAACTTATGCGATGTTCTTTTTTTCTTTTAGGAATAGGCGAGCCAAGAGGCTGAAAATCTGAAGAATGTTTCCAAAGTGTAATCTGGCTGTCATTCGCTGGTTATGGAAGGGCATGAGGAAGCTATTTTTATTACTTTCTTTCTTGCTGTCCCATGCAGCTCATTTGGAAGGCAAAAAGGATAATCAGTTCATCTGGAAACCAGGTAGGGATGTCCTGGCTCTCCCTTTGTCCCATTTTCGTTAATGAGAAGACTATTCTTTCCATCCTTGTACTTCTTATTTGTGGAGTAGTGGGAAATCTCCAGAGAGGGAAAAACTAGATTCTTCTTTACAATACATTTGATGCTTATTCCTGCATAATTGTCACCTCCATCCATGATGCTTGTTATCCTTCTGAATTTTCATGTTGTTGTCAGTTAAAGTGATGATTTCCATAGTTACATCTGCTTCTCCTTTGTCAAATATATCACTGCTGTGCAGCACATTTGTAGCGAAAATGGCATCTGAATTTAGCTGATATCCTCAGCTAAAAATGCTTTGGGCCACTAATATATGTCTCTTTCTCCTAGGGTACAAACTAGTTAGTTATTTACTATTGAATGTTTTCTAGCATAGATTCTGTATATCTAAGTTTTGGGGCATGAAAAATTATCCTAACAGCTTTGCCCATTAGTTATAATTTTACAGTTGCCTTAATGTGTCCTGAGATCCTTAGCTACCTCGTACGTAAGTATATGAATAAGTTGAGTTGAGGTTTGGAGACTTGCATGTAACTTATGTTCTTTTCTAGATATTTCCTTAATGTAGCTTTGGGAAAGATCTGTTTAATTTTAAAGGCTAATACTTTATCAGCTTAAATTATGAACCCCAAATATCTTGGCTGTTTGTATCACTGATGTTTTTCTTTGCCCTAGATTTTAATTTTCTTAAAGTTCCACAATCAGATCATTTAAAATATGTATTACTGTTTCAAGAGTCCATTCTTGCAAATATAGATAACTTATACACCTGATATCTTAGAACTGGAAAATGTGATGTTGTAGAAGATCTATGGTCCTCGGAGAGTTTTCAC